>NC_133463.1:9905530-10208560 GCF_048565385.1 Saimiri boliviensis
CAGCTGTTGGCTTCCATTTTAAAAAGAAGGCTTTATTTTAAACTCACCACTACTTTTTAAAATAAGTTTCTTATTTTTGTTCCATTTCATAGAACAGAATATCTATTAGAAAGAGGGCACATCTGTGTACTGTCCAACACCTTCGCCCTTGATTGGGGGCCTGGAGACAGGAGGTAAAGGGGATAGAGACAAGCTTTTTAAAGAAGACATCTTCCGCAACAAGGGAGTAACTAATCACATCCAAAGACAAGGGGGTGAGACAGGGATCTCTCACAAAGGCCAAACCTCACTGGTTTGCCTGCATTGCAATAAGTCTCAGAGAGGAATTAACAGGTAGAGACAGGTGGGAAATCAAAACAAAGCAAAAGGAAGCCGTGCAGCAGAACAATCTGGGAGGCACTTCTCAGCAGGGACACCGTCTTTGAGGGCCCTGCCTTCAGGTAGCTCTCGGGTGCTCTAGCAATTAAGTCACTGTCTTTGTGCCTGGCGATGTGCAGACACTCAAAGAGTGTACACAAACTTGCCCAGAAAAAGTAAAGGGAGGGAGAGGACATGAGGGCTGGTGGGAGCCAGGGAAACACCAGCATTTAAGGAAGATCTAGAAGAGAGAGAGAAGGAGAAGAACACAGAGCCAGGTCGGGTGTGGTGGCTCACACCTGCAATCCCAGCACTGTGGGAGGCCGAGGCAAGAGGATCACTTGAGGCCAGGGTTCAAGACAGTTGTCTCAATTGTCAAAGCCTGGCCAACATGGCGAAACCTTGTCGCTGTTAAAAAAATTAGTTGGGTGTGGTGGAGTGCACCTGTAATCCCAGCTACTCAGGTGACTGAGGTACGAGGATCGCTTGAATCTGGGAGGCAGAGGTTGCAGTGAGCTGAGATCATACCACTGCACTCCAGCCTGGAAGAGAGAGTGAGACTCTGTCTCAAAAAATTAAAATAAAATAATAAAACAAAAATAAAACTTAAAAAAATATATCCGGGAGAGGCAGCAAGGTGCATGCGTGGTGTGGAGAGGCCTAAGATGGCTGGTCTCAGCAAAGGCCAGAAAAAGGTGACTTCTGGCATTGAGTGGGTAACTTTGGAAGTCAGGGCTGTGCTTTTAGTGCTGGCATCAGGTGGTAACCAGAGCTACTGGTGGAACCTCCTGTTTCTCTGGTTGGGTACTAAGGGACGTGACTGTAGGTTTTGGTTTGCCCGTAGCAGCGCTGATTAACACTTGCTCATTAATAATGCTGCATTTCAGTTTCAAAAGTGTCCTGGCTTAGGCAAATCACAAAGCTACCCTGTCGTGTCTAAGTGCAGTTACCCACCATGTAGCCTGGAGCAAAACTTTTTAAGTTTTATGATCCCTTATCTCACTGAAAATATGTGAGCCGCCTGGAGTGGTCTCTAACATTTGCAGCTAATCAATACATAGTAGTAGGACCAGGAGGATGATTCCCTGAGCAGAGGTTCTGGGGGCTGCAGATTAAGTGGGATCAGGAGAGGACAATTGCATAGACCAGGACAGGTCCAAAACTGAGAAGTCTGTGCTTTACTTAGACGCTAATAATATTGTGAAAGAGCCAGAGGAAAGATCTAAATGCCAGCGTAACTTTACATTTATAATGAGAAGAAATAATCATTACCCATAAATGTGCTTTGAAATTCACATCCAATGTCTTTTCCATAAGCGCATCTGGACAGTCAAGGAACTTTTTGCCTGTTACGATGCCGGCATTGTTGATTAGGATGGAAACATCACCAACTTCTTTTTTCACCTGAATTGAAGAAGAGCAACACCACCAAGGTAGTGATTCCTTATATGATCAAGGTTTTATTTTCCCATGGTTTTATGTTTTTTGTTTCTGTTTTTGTTTTTGTTTTTATCCTGGTTAATTCATCCTGAGTTTTGTTTTTATCCCGGTTAATTCATCCTGAGTTTATGCACTCTAAAAATACAGTTTGGGGCTGGGTGCAGTGGCTCACACCTGTGATTCTAGCACTCTGGAAGGCTGAGGCAGGTGAATCATTTGAGGACAGGGAGGAGTTTGAGACCAGCCTGGACGACACGGCAAAATCCTGTCTCTACGGAAATTGCAAAAACTTAGCCAGGCATGGTGGCACGTGCCTCTAGTCCCAGTTACTCGGGAGGCTGAGGCAGGAGAATCGCTTAAACCCGGGAGGTGGAGGTTGCAGTGAGCCGAGATCACGCCACTGTACTCCAGCCTGGGTGACAGAGCAAGACCGCATCTCAGTCAATCGATCAATCAATCAGTAGTTTGGTTGATTTCCATTGCTGAGTCTACAGTGTGCCCGGGATCAAATTTCGATGGACTTTTCCCATTTTTCTCTTCTTAAAACAATTCTATCATCGAAATGCTACTTTCCATTTACAGTTAGAGCTGTTCTTCTACTCAATGGTTATTCACTTTGTTATGTGCTTTGTATGTGACATTTCATTTTGATCAATGTGATGGGACATAAGAATGCTTTCATTATAGCCAAGTGTGATAGAGATCAAGACCTCACACACATGGAGAAGGGGCTGGATTAGGGAATAAATGGAGGAAAAAAGAAAATGCAGCCATAAATCACTTAACAATAAAGATACATTCTGAGAAGTGCCTTGTTAGGTGACTTGGTCGCTGTGTGAAGATCACAGAGTGCACTTAACACACCTAGAGGTGCGCCTACTACACATCTTAGGCCATCTGGTAGGGCCTGTTGCTCCTAGGGTACCCACCCGTACGGTGCGTTACTACACTGAATACTGAAGGCCACTGTAACGCACTGGGAAGTATTTGCATATCTAAACATGTCTAAACATAGAACACTGGGACAGCAAAAATACTCTAACAGTCTGTCCCATAATGTGGGAACACTGTTTTACGTGTGGGCCATCACTGACCACAATGTCATTATATGGTGCATGACTGTATATGTTTTAAACACACAGCACAGACTAGAATCTGCCTGTCCTGTTTTCATCAACTGGCTGGTTTTCTTCTCTCCAAGGATGGACTTTCTGAACTCAAGGCTAAGTTATGACCTGGGGACACAAGCTCTCAAGGTTATCGGAGAGTCAGCAGAGACAAAACGCTGTCACATCACTCTCAAAGTTTTCTCTTTGATTGCTCATCTACAGGCTCCTACTTAAAAAATTCTCTGGTACCTTCCTTCTATCCTGAATAAAAAGTGGACATGGTGGGTTTATAAGGATGGGGAGTAATTTCCTTCTCCTGAGTTTAGAGGAGCACATAAGTAATTCCCTTCAAGATCCTACCGTGATAGAAACCGAATAATGAGCGAGTAATATGACATGTTTGGCTGTTTCTGAAGCCAAACACCTGGGGCAGAACTAAATCACAGATACAGGGGAAATGGAAAGGGAGGTATTTATTTATAGAGTGCTTTATACTAGTTTATTCCATAGCTGACAGTCTTCATTGTTTGCATATCAACCGGTTATTGCTTAAGATTGGCCAGATAAATTGTAGTCAGTGTAAGTCAACGTGCCAGGTGATCAGTGCTTAATTTCTAAGTAGCTGGATTTGTGAGATCAGCTGTGCTTGGAACAGTAATCTCAGCATAGACCTGAGCAAACTTGTTGGGTGTGGATCTCCCAAAATACTGGGCAGCCTGTGGTTGGAGACGGTGGTAGCGGAGATGTAAAATGTAAAGACAAACTTGAAAGTCAAAAACTCACCTGCCAGGGACCTGCAAACCTTAGCAAGGGAATCCTGGTTGGGCATAGAAACTATGGAGGAACTTTACAATGCAGTCAGGCTGCTCACGGCAGGCTTGATTGCTTCCTCCCTTCTCCATAAATTGGGCAATTCTGGGAGGCACAGACACAGCGTCCCGGGAGAGTGATGAGGGAAGTACCCAAGGCAATGTGAGGACATAACAATCCTTGCAGGGTCACCACATGCCTCTGCGATGGTAAGAAAATCCTTACCTTCCGCATGTCGGAGCTTTGGTTTCCTGAAAGTTTTACGTGTGTCTCTGTAGAAATACCACACAAGCAAATGTAGCTGAGTCTTCAGGATGAATAAAAGATTCCGATTTTCTTATGACTATTTAAGAGTAATGCACATTCAAACATAGGGTGCTGTGGTAGGGTGGGCACTGTCTAAGTGCAAAATCAGACTGACTATGGATTCAAATCCTGGCTCTGTCACGTGCCAGCTCTGTGACCCCTGGACAGGTTATTTCATGTCTCTGTATCTCGATTTCTTTATCCTCAAAGAAGAATGCCTCTATCTCCCCATTAACTTACACTGTAATAGGGGCCAGCACAGTCAGTGCAGTGTAATGTTAGAAGCGGGTACTCGGGTGTCAATAGATGCAAGGGGAAGGGTAGTCTTTCTGCTTACTAGCTGTACTTTTTAGGTAAGCTACATGCCTGCCCTAAGCTTCACTCTCCTTACTTGTGAAATGGGGATAATAATGGGTTTTACTTTATAAGGTTATGATATATATATGGTAGGTAGTACAGTGTCTTGCATACAGGAAGAATTCAAAAATCCCGATTTCCACTCTCCCATTATCTTTTTTAAATTAAAGGGACAGGCTTATAGACACTGCGAAAGGCAAATGAAAAAGAACGTGATGTATGTCAAATCATAATAGTAAACACGCAAGAGTTACCTGATCGGCTACTCTATACACTTCTTCCTTTTGGCTGCAATCGCAGGTATAGGCGTGCACTCTTGTAGCCCCAGCTTCCTGAGCCATCTTACGTGTTTCCTCGTTCCCATTCTTATTGATATCCCAGAGAACAAGCACAGATCCCAGCCGGGCAAATCGCAAGGCTAAGAGCCTTCCAACTCCACTGCCGGCACCTGTGATGAGGACTATTTCACCAGCAACGTTCTTCCGTGGCTTTGGGAGTAAGGCCAAAATCAAAGCCTCCAGAAGACTAAACAGTGATTTTCCTAAGAAAATGAACAGTTTCTTTGATGACTGCAGGTTGAAAGACATGCTCTGGCTGGCACCTGCGAAGAAAGACAGGTTCACATGAAGACTTACCTGTCCATTTCCTCCGAGTCGCTTGCTTCACAGAGCTCCCATTTCTGAAATAATGAAAGTAACTGAGATATGTGATTTAAACAGCTCTCCTGGTAGCAGACTCTGAATTCAGAAAGGGGGAGGAGAAAGCCACAGAGACAATACTTGTTCAACTTTCTTAGTTGGCCCCAAGCTCAGCACGTTATCTGCATGCCTGCTATGTGCAGTACACAACAGAACTGTGTGTTAACCAGGAACTGCAACCATCACACCCAAACTTAACACAAAGAATAAGTTCATTATTCCTCATAGGTAGTGTTTCTTCATAATAATCACGAGTCGTGTTGGCTGATTTTATGTTCAAAGTCTTGACCACATTACAATGTTTATGACATAATTACTATCTCTCTGGTTTTATTTTTCCCTCCTTTGATGTCTGTGCTTTCTCATTTGCATTCTTTTTCTTTAATTTTGCATTACTATTTAAAATCTGAGATTTGAGAGGAAAATGTAAAATCCTATTTGTAGAAAGCATTTGACAGGAAGTAACCAGAGCTGCTAGACCTTTTCCGACAGATTTGTGATCAGCACCAGATAGCCAGTCCCCAGGTTCTGAGGTCCCCGCCCCGCCAGCTCCACACCACTTACCACTTTGTGTGACTGAAGGTCAGAGGAAAGGCAGACCTGGACTCCTGGCCTGCACTGCCTCTGCCTACCTGTGAACTCCCGGCCGCCGGGGGTGGGTTGGGGGTCGGGGGTGGGTGAGGCGCTTGGGCTTTTTGGGCCTTGATCTTCTCATCTATGCTGTTCCTGTGGCATAGGGTGTTTTTGCACATGAAATGAGAATGTTCCACGTGTGACTACAATGCCTGGAGTATAGTCAGTGCTTTATAGATGTCATCACATTTCTCAGATTTGTAGTGCTGCCCACCAAGAAGGCATCCACTAGGTCTGCTGAATGAATAAAAGGCCTTCCCTAGACAAAGTCACACGGAGCTTAGTGCTTACCGCTGCTACCGGTTACTCTCACTTCAGTGTGAATGAGTATATAAGATGCTTTACTAACGATTAGCTGAGAGAGAAGGGAAGGTCTTATTTCCTCCAGGATGAGAAGAGAAGACGTATTTAGCAGAGGGCATACGGTGCTGGGGGTGGGAGGCTTCTCTGAATGGGGTGTTCAATTGAGAGGCTCAGACGAAGGCCCAGGTGTGAAGAGAGGGGAGGGGAGTAAAGGAAAAACAGCAGGTCTTCACTTTAGAGTTTGGCTGAAGTCAGCCTAGTTACTGTTAATGAGTAAAAATGGATAGATTCATCTATCGGAGGGCTTGGCACATGGTCATGCCCTTAGGAAATGTCAAGAGTTGATGTGACCCAGCCTGTTGTTCCCACCTGGCTTGTTGTACAGATGAGACTGAGGATCTGACAGAAGATGTATGTGGCTTGTCCCGGTGCCGGTTAGCTGCTGCGGGCCAGGTTGGTTCATGTGTTACGTTTATTGAGTATCCACCCTGTGCTGGTTCTATCTAGGCAGTGGGGCTGAGGGGACAGCCCCATTCTCTCTCAAAATCTCTGTGCAGGTGAGCCAAGTAATCTAGTTGAAGAGACGTATTCAACAAATAAATACATCGTTATAGGCTGTACTGCTGTAAAGAAAAGTGCAGTGTGCTATAGAGAGGATGAGAGGAGAGCTGGTTCAGACTGGGCTCGGGGGAGGAAGCAATAGAGGTCTGCTGGAAAGTGACCTTTGAGTGGATGTCCAAATGACGACGGTGGGAGGTAGGGATACTGAGCAGTAGCTTTCCTGGCAGAGGCGCAAAATCGTTTGTTTTAAGGCGGGTTTGGCCTGTGTGTCCAGAGCTGTCCAGAGAATAAGAACGCTGGCTCTAAGGAACGTGGACATTTTGGTCAAATGAAGAAATTTACATCCTTGTGCGGATGATGTGGACCTCAACTCTCTGCCATCTTGGCTCTCTGATTTACGTTCACAGAGTAACTTTTGGATGATCACTGCAGAACTTGAAAAGAAGGTGTCCCGAAAGAGGACTCTCATTTTAAATACACAGTCGTGGGGCCCGTACCTGTGGATCTGCAAGGATGAGGGTCAGACTGTGCACATAGTCATGGGACACCCTAGATACCCTTCTCAGACAGCAGCCTGGGCATTGCCAACATTGGACAATCCACACCAGGGGGACTTTTTCAGACCACCACACTCCTTTTTATGTCACTATGTGAACTCATGCAGAGGGACAGAGGTCTACTTCCCATCACAGGGCTCCAGCACCTCAGCAGTGGCCAGATGTCTCAACACTGACCTGGGTGACATGAAAGCTCTTAATGCCAGACATTCTAGGGTTCAGTATTCCACTGTCTCAATGCTGGCTTGATGCAAGACCTAAAATATGTCCATCTTTTAACCCTGTCTTGGCAGATGCTCTCTAGGTTCCTAAGAGCTTGTCAGTCTGAGTTACCCCTCTCCCCATTTGCACTTTAGGGTGCCTGCTGGGTACCCACACAGGCAATGAGGTCTAGAGATTAGAGTTTGAGTTGGAATTTCAGATATATCACTGATTTTCCCTGCAACTTTGGTAGAAATGATTTAATCTCTTGTGCCTCAGTTTCCTCCTCTAAAAAGGGCGTTTCCAATAGTACACAGGAACACTTACCACACAGAGGAGCTGTGAGAGTTAAACTAGTTAATACAGGTAAAGTATTAAGGAGCATTATGTGGTCACTACTAGCTTGTATGAAACCTCTGAACAAATTAAAAAAAAAAAAAGTAGGCATTGCCCTGCACAAAGTCCTCTTCCGGGTGCATGGGGTTGGGGAGGGGGTGCAAGAGGAGCTGTTTGGATTTCAGCACCTGCCAGCTTACATGTCTCCGCCTCTGCTCCTCAGTTCCCATAATAATGTGGCACAGACATAACATGGAGGCCTTTCTAGAACAGTGCCAGGCACATAATGACAGTAAAATAATTAATGGCTAGAACTTCCTGCTAAGCATATGAATTAATAATCCCTGTCTATACCAATGAAATATGGTTCTAGTAGTATACTTACAAACAAGAGTGTATGTAAAGTTTCATTCTACTGTAAAGACTTTCCCAGAATGTTGCGAAGAGTATACAATTTAACGTGGCAGAAGGCTTTTCGGTGTCTCTAATCTCACGGCCTACCCAATCCAAAGCTGCGCCAACTCGGCTAACAGTCAACAGGTGCCCTCGGCTTCCCAGGCCATGGCAGCAAATCTGCTCTGGTGAGGGCACCAGGTGGAAACGAGTGGGCAGACCGACAATCACAGCTTGGGCTGAAAGGGGCGACAGGGGGCCGGTAGGGCCCGGGCGCTGAGCAGCAGAGAGCAGGGAACCTGGGCAGAACGGGCCGAAGAAGAGGGTCCAGGGAGGCATCCTGCCCTCTGCTCCGGGTGGGGAGGGACGCTCGGGGTCTGCGTTCGCTGTAGCCACCCGAGCCAGGGCTTCAGGGACGCTGCAGCCATGCGCTCCCCGGAGGCGCTGCGTTCTCACTAACTCGCCTGTGGGTCCGGCTGCGGCTGGGCGACCCGCTCCCCCTCGCGCGCGCCCCAGCGTGAAACCAGCCCAAAGGGCCACCTCGCCCGACCCCGGCCAGCGCGACCTCCTCCGGGGGGGAGCCAGCACCCGAGACCAACGACCTCCGCAACTCACCCAGGACACTCTCCCTGGCTGCCCGCGGAGAAGCCGGCGTCGTCCGTCCCTGGCACCCGCGTCCTGGGCTCGGAGCTCAGGAGAGATTCAGGTGTTTATCCAGGCGCCGCCCTAGCCCGAGTCCAAGGGCAGGACAGCCGCGGCAGCGCCGGGGGTGGGACCGGCTGTGGCCCCAGCGCGCCACGTGGGCGGCATTCTTATCTTCTTTTTCTGAACCTTCAGATTTAAGAAGCTGGAAATTCGATGGCGGAGACTGGATACATGCGCCGGGATTTCTCTTAGGCTTAACGTTTCAATGCGCAGGCTGCACCCCAGATTATTAGATGGGAATTTCTGGGTTGGGAGGGGCCTAGGCATCAGCTAGAAAAGTTTCCCAGGTATTTGAAAGGCACAACCCCGAGGTTGGGAACCCTAGAGGTAGAGAACAAAGAGCACTGCACGCGTCCATGGGGGAGGGGCCAGGTCGTGCGTCTGGGGCCTGCAGCCCGGGGTTTTCCAGCAACACCTGATTGCTCCACTTGGGATCCGAAGTCAGCAGCTTCCTTGCCCCTTGGAGGTAAGGAACGTGGGCGTGGGATCCGGAGTCTCCGGGAAGTGTGTGGGGTGCAGGCAGGGCGGGAGAGGGTGCGGCGCTGTCAGGCGACCTATGAGAAGAGGGCGAGGAAGTTTGCTCTAACGAGATGAGACATGAAGATAGTCACCAGGCACTCTGACCTAATCAAGATATATTAAGCTCTGGGTGTACAGAGATCCAGAAGATACAGCGATGGCATATCTGTCAAGAGCAAAAAGGATAAACATTTATTAATAAATCAGTAAAAGATTTCACATAAGCACAAGTCACCACTGAGATGCTTGTAATAACAGGGTGAACTTTTCTGGGAGGAATGAGAAGCAGAAATGTCAATAAATTATGGGATGTTGAAAGAAAAACAGGGAGTCAGGATGCGATTAGTTTTGGAATTCATCCCCGGGCTGGGTGGGACAGGGAAAGTGGTGAGGGGCGAAGAGCAGCTTTAGCCAGCCTGTATCTGGGACAGGCCTGGGTAGAGGAACTGCACGTTTATTCTTTATTTGGGTGACAGAAGAAACAGACAGGCCGTTTAAGCTTGGAAAAGCAGGTGCAGGGGAGACCCTCGACTGTGTTTTCAGTGACAGCAGTTACCTGTGTGCTTTAGGCAGTGAGGGAGCAGTGGCAAGCTAAGCGAGGCGTGTGGGAAGGTAAGTGGGTAAGTGTGTGTGCATTGGTTTCAGGTCAGCTGTCGCCACCCAGCGACACCGATCTGTGGGGCTCTAAGGAGCTGCAGGGCTTTTGAGGGAGAAGGCAGGCACATTCCTGACAGTGCGGGTGCCTCCAGGGTCCATAGCCAGCCTGCAGGAGAGGCACTTGAGAGTGGACTGAGGCGGAGAAACGTCAGGTAATGGGCCCCTGATGGTGCAGCCTGCCCACGGGTGGACAATTTCTTTGATCTTAGGGCCAAAGAGATGCATATTAAAACACTTCTTGCCTTGCAAATTGAGTCTTTTTTTTTTTTTTTTTTTTTTAAAGGAATGCCTTCACATGAGGGTGGGGGTGTAAATTATGCATTTCCGGAGAAGAAATATGTATCAGGAGTTAGAAAGGGATATAACCTCTGACCCAATTCCATCTTTATCTTTACCAAATACCCAGGTATTGTCTGTGGACTTTCAGGAAGAGAAACTAGGTCACTGGGAGTGAGAGATGGGAAAGAGAATTTTCACTGCACTGAATCATGTGAGTGTAGTACCTTTTTAGGAAATAAATACATTAATAAAAATAAACTGATCATTAATTCCTAAGAAGTATGTGCAGATGGAGTACTCTGTAGCCATCTTTATAAAATCATGTTTTTCAAGGGTATGAAGTACACCTCACAGAATATGAGTTTTAAAAACATAGTACAAGACTAAATATATGCTATGATTCTAATTTTCTGTGAAAATTTTACGTACATGCATTAGAAGCACTGGAAGTGAGTTCACCAACATCTTAACATTTTTTATAATATAGTAGTGAATTTTGGGTTGAACTTATTTCTTTGTATGTCTTTGTATTTGCCATTATGTGTATATATATTTTTTGTTTGTTTGTTTTATTTTATTTTATTTTTTTTGAGACAGAGTTTCATACTGTCGCCCAGGCTGGAGTACAGTTGCATGGTCTAGGCTCATTGAAAACTTCGTTTCCTGGGTTCAAGCGATTCTCCAGCCTTAGCCTCCCTAGTAGCTGAGATTATAGGTGCCCACCAACATGCCTGGTTAATTTTTTTTTTTTTTTTTTTTTTTTTTTGTATTTTTGTATTTTTAGTAGAGACAAGGTTTTGCCATGTTGGCCAGGCTGGTCTCGAACTCTTGGCCTCAAGTGATCTGCCAACCTCTGTCTCCGAAAGTGCTAGGATAAGAGGCATGAGCCACTGAGGCTGGCTCGTTATGTGTGTATCTTTATCTCATAATAAAAATGTTTCTGAATCCATACACACACAGATGCCTCCATTCCAGATGGCAGACTGAGCATATGCATTCATGTCGTATTTTCTTCCAAAATTCCATTGAAAGAGAAAATATAAAAGTGCAAATAAACACATGTTAGTGCTATAAAAAAGAAAGGAGCTACCAGTGAGGGGTGACTTTGTTAAGCAGATGGATCCTATTTCCAGAAACCAGAGCAAAACATACCTTAAGTTACGACACATGGAAGGTACCGCACACACTCATTCCATCTCTCGCTGAAAAGACAAAAGGATGTGTTGTTTTATGTTTGTTCTTGCTCTTCTATTTATCCCAAGGCCATTATCACCTCTAACAAACTTTTTTCCCCCTGAAGAATCATAGCATGAGCGGGATGGTAATGGAGTTATGTCGATTTGACCTGGCTTGTTGTGTCAAGGTTATTTAGATCACGTTGAAAGACAATTCAAATATAGCCGGAGACTTATGGGCCCAGATAAATTTTCTCCTCTTTTCATTCTGCTTTTCTTTTCTGGGGTTTCTCTTTTTCATTCTCTGTGATCAGTGGAAATACTATTTGTGAAGGGCATTTTTTGCTTATACAGTTACAGAAAAAAACTTTTGGTGGATATGTGATTAAGATGAGGAATCCAACAGGCATGCTCCCTTACTCTCTGTTTTACTGAAGTGTAATTTATATGCTATAATGTTCCCATTTTAAGTGTACAGTCTGTGTTGTAGTAAATTTACAGAGTTGTACACAGTTGTGTATTACTTCATTCCAGTTTCAGAATGCTTCTATCACACCTGGGCATATTTTTAACAAAATATTTACCTTAGATTTATTGGAGAATAAATAACCCCACTCATGGCCCCCCTTGGCCCCAGCCCATGCGGTAACAAACTTGTGGTTAGATATTCTCCAAAAATTCCCACCCCCAATTTTTAGTTTTTTTTTTTTTTTTTTTTTTAGATCTAAAGACGGTAAATAAGTTTCTTCATTGTTTCTCTAGAACCCTCCTTCCTGCCGCCTTCTCCCTACTACTTCCCAGTTCGAGCCTCTGACAGTGCAACCTTTCTGGGATTCTGGCGTTGTGTGGTTTTCCAGTCCATCCTCTTGGCTTCAGGTTTTCGGTTCTCTCCATCATATGAGCATCTGGGATAACAAATACACCCCCTGTCACCGCCTCCTGACAATGAGAAGGTGTGTCCTTTATTGATGGCAATCTGGCATTAGCTATCATGCCTCAACTTTCAGGATTAATGCTCAGGATTTTTCCTATTTTATTATCTAGGGCATAGCTCTACTCCTCTTCCCAACAGTTCATTCATTTACTTTGGGAGATTAAACAAAAATTTTTACGCACAGTTTTAGACCCATACTGAAACACATTCTTTGAACATCTAGTAATTCCTATAGCTAGAAAAGGCTGTCATCATAGTCATCTTTGTAAACATTTTCTTTGAGTTTTTGTTTTATTTTTTATAGAAACAGGGTCTCATTCTGTCATCCAGTGGTGCAATCATAGTTCACTGCAGCCTTGAATTCCTGGGCATCAAGTAACCCTCCTGCCTCAGCCCCTCTGGCAGCTGCAACCACAGGTGTGCATCACCATGCTCAGCAAATTTAACTTTATTTTTTTATTTGTAGAGATAAGGATCTCGCTATATAGCCCACACTGGTCTCAAACTCCTGACCTCAAGCAGTCCTCCTATCTTGGCCTCCTGAAGCTCTGGGATTACAGGCATGAGCCACCATGCCACATCGAAGTTTAAAATAATACTTAGACTATTCCAGGAGTCTCAACACTGGGTGTACATAAAAGGTAGCTGCGTGCACCATCATACCGTGAATACACAACCTAAGCGTGCATGAAGGCTTTCAAGGAGGTGTGCGGACTGGGATAATTCTAAGGGAACTGATTTCCAGGTCTTTAAATTCCATATGTACTCCTTCCTAAAATGAAACTGCCTGAAAACAGCCTGTGGTCTGCTGGTTCTCCTTTCTCACCTCTCCTTATGTTTAACTTTGTCCTGGTGTACAAAATGTGGGAGTACTTCTCACCCTTTCTGAATCTTTTTTTTTTTTTTTTTTTTTTTTTTTTGAGACAGAGTTTCGCTCTTGTTACCCAGGCTGGAGTGCAATGGCGCGATCTCGGCTCACCGCAACCTCCGCCTCCCGGGTTCAGGCAATTCTCCTGCCTCAGCCTCCTGAGTAGCTGGGATTACAGGCACGCACCACCATGCCCAGCTAATTTTTTGTATTTTTAGTAGAGACGGGGTTTCACTATGTTGACCGGGATGGTCTCGATCTCTTGACCTCGTGATCCACCCGCCTCGGCCTCCCAAAGTGCTGGGATTACAGGCTTGAGCCACCGCACCCGACCCCTTTCTGAATCTTACTCCTGTTTTGCTCTAGGCTGCAAAAAGTCTTCTGGCTGACATTTGGCTAATTCAAGCAATGGACACCTGCTGAGAAAGATGTCCACAAGGACAAGAGCAGAGCCAGCTGTGGCACAAATGCTAGAGGGCGGCGCCTTTTTCATCCAGGTCGGAGACTCAAAACAACTCTCTGTCTTAGAGCCGGAATTTAGGAGTGAGATTATTCTCACGGGAATTCATATTCACACTCCCATTTTCAAGTCAAAGTCAGACTTTTTTTGGACACTAACTGTAAGTTTGTTTTGGCTTATTAGTTAGACAGTGAAGACTGGCTTTGTCCTTTCAGTTACATAGCAGATACTCTCCGCTGGTTGAATGAGATATTATATTAATGATAAAAAAATACTTCCAGTATATGCAATACACAATACACTGGACATTGCATCATTTCAATGACTTACATGTATGATTTAAAAAATATAGGTGTCGGAGTAAAGGCATGCGAGGAGACATAGTTTTAAAAGTTGCTGTAGGGGTTATGCAAACAAGTTTGAGGCCATTGACATATACAGTACTATTTTTCATGTTTTAGCTTGTCTTCTTTTTGGTTGCTTTTACAATGACCATTTCAGTATTTTATCATTTTGGTAATTTTATTACTAGATTTTTCAATTTATAGTTCTTATTCTGAAAAACTTTTTCACCTAGCTGGAAACTATGAAAAAAAAAAAAAAATAAGCAGAGGGCCTATCCAGTTACCAAATACAATAAAGCTATGGTTAGAAATTAGTTCTGAGTTGAAAGAGGCTTTAGTAATTTAACGTCCACCTCATTTGAATGACTTATACAAAGTACTGATTTTGGCATTAATTGTAATGGCCCAAAACTGGACTGAATACCCAGATAACTTGTGGTATATTTCCACAATGGAATACCATACAGCAATGAAAAGGAATGGACTATGGCTACATACAATTTGTAGATGACTTTCACAAACATAATACTGAGCAAAAAAAAAAAAAAAAAAAAAAAAAAAGAAAAGAAAAAAGACACACCTAAGTACATACTGTGTGATTGCACTTACATAAAGTTCAAAAACAATAATACTAATCCATGTGATAAAGTCAGAACAGTGGTTACGTTTGAGGAGTCGTGAGCAAGAGAGGGTAAATGGGAAGTTCCTGAGGTGCCATCCATGTTCTACATCTTGATCTGGGCAGTGGTTACACAGTTAACATTCACTGTCTAAAAATATATCTGGCTGTATTCCCTTCTGTGTTCTTCTTTTGAATGTATGTTCTATTTCAATAAAAAGTTTACTTAAGAAAAGACTTTGTGCTTCTTGTTACCAAAACAAAGTGTGGCCACTATTTGATTTTAAATATTCTTGTTTTTATCTATTTATTGTTACTGATAATGCTGATGATCTTCAGGTGAACACTTTGTTGCTTAGAGTATTATTTTGCCTTAGCCTGTGCAGGCAATGCAGCGTCTTTGGGCCGCTGAGCTTTCTCTGCCAGGTTCTACCTGCTTATGGATTCGTGTTTTTCGGCAGCTCCTCTGGCTGATGCAACCACTGGAGTGGGTGTCCTTGTGCGTGGGACCATTATCTAACAAGCGTTTACTTGAGCCCTGTGTCTTACAGTGTCTTTTATTTCTGGCAGGATGGAGGCAGGATCTGACACGTTAGGTCCATGGGAAGATTTTTGTGTCCAATTGCAAAGGGCTGTGCTTGGCCAGGACCCTGTGAACCTTCTTAGTGGATTTGGGGACTGAGCCTCTGGGCACCAGCTGCTGGCTTCCCGAGATGTCCCCAGCCACAGCAGACTGCACTCCCATGCGGAGGTGCAGGGGACTCCTGGTGGATGTGGCACCCTCTCCCCCATGCCCACTGGCACTGTGGGTGAGGAAGGGCACTGCTCCTCACCCTCTTTTCTCCATGCCCATATCCCAAGTCCTTCCACCCTCCCTACTGTGAACCAAAGAAAAAAATCAGGCTTTCAAATAAAGTTCATTTTGTTCAGTCTTACTGAGGATTGCAACCCAGCAGTGTTTTACAGAGGGTTTCTACACAGCTCCAAAGCAGTGTTTTAGTTCACAGCTTGTATATCAGGTGGTGGAGATTCTGCATGTGCTACAAAGTTACATTATAGCAAAATTTTATCAAAGTTTGGGTGCAAGAATACATCCGATTATAGATTACAGAGGCGTCATCATCAATCCTGTCAGATACTACACACACAAAGAGTTAAGGGCTTAGGATCATTGGCGTTATCTTTTTTTTTTTTCCTTGAGTTTCTACATCACTTTCTTTTTTCCCCATAAATTCTCGGGGTACAGGTGGTATTTGGTTGCATGAGTAAGTTCTTTAGTGGTGATTTGTGAGATTCTGATGCATCCATCACCTGAGCAGTGTACCCTGCACCCTATTTGTAGTCTTTTATCCTTCTCCCCACCAACTCTTCCCCCAAGTCGCCAAAGTTCATTGTATCATTCTAGTGCTTTTGCGTTCTCATGGTTTAGCTCCCACAAATCAGTGAGAACATACGATACTTGGTTTTCCATTCTTGAGTTACTTCACTTAGAATAATAGTCTCCAGTCTCACTGAGGTCACTGCAAATGCTGTTAATTCATTCCTTTTTATGGCTGAGTAGAATTCCATTATGTATCTATCTATCTATCTATCTATCTATCTATCTATCTATCTATCTATCTATCTGTCTATCTATGTATGCTACAGTTTCTTTATTCACTTGTTGATTGGTCCCATGATTTTGCAACTGTGAATTGTGCTGCTATAAACATGTGTGGGCAAGTATCTTTTTTTGAATAATGACTTCTTTTCCTTTGGGTAGATACTTAGTAGTGGGATTGCTGGATCAAATGTTAGTTCTACTTTTAGTTCTTCAAGGAATGTTCACACTCTTTTTCACAGTGGCTGGACTAGTTTACGTTCCCACCAGCAGTGTAGAAGTGTTCTGTGTTCACTGCATCCGTGCCAACATTTACCATTTTTTGACTTTTTGATTATGGCGATTCTTGCAGGAGTAAGGTGGTATGGCATTGTTTTGATTTGCACTTCCCTTATCTTTAGTGACGTCGAGTTTTTTTTTCATGTTTGTTGGCCATTTGTATATCTTCTTTTGAGAATTGTCTATTCATGTCATTAGCCTACTTTTTGATGGAATTGGGTTTTTTTCTTACTGATTTGTTTGAGTTTGTTGTAGATTCTGGATATTAGTCGTTTGTCACATGTATAGATTGTGAAGATTTTCTCCCACTTTGTGAGTTTTCTGTTTACTCTGCTGACTGTTCCTTTTGCCATGCAAAAGCTCTTTAGTTTAATTTATCTTTGTTTTTACCACATTTGCTTTTGGGTTCTTAGTCATGAAATCCTTGCCTAAGCCAATGTCTAGAGGGTTTTTCCACTGTTATCTTCTCGAATTTTTATGGTTTCAGGTCTTAGATTTAAGTCCTTAGTCTGTCTTGAGTTGATTTTTGTATAAGCTGAGAGATGAGGATCCAGTTTCATTCTCCTACCTGTGGCTAGCCTATTATCTCAGCACCATTTGTTGAAAAGGGTGTCCTTTCCCCACATTATGTTTTTGTTTGCCTTGTTGAAGACTAGTTGCTTATAAGTATTTGGGTTTATTTCTGGGCTCTCTATTCTGTTCTATTGGTATACGAACCTATTTTTATACCAGTACCATGCCGTTTTGGTGACTATGGCTTTATAATATAGTTTGAAATCAGGTAATGTGATGCCTCCAGATTTGTTTTTTTCACTTAGTCTTGCTTTGGCTATGCAGGCTCTTTTTTGGTTTCATATGAATTTTAGATTTGTTTTTTTCTAATTCTGCAAAGAATGATGGTGGTATTTTGATGGGGATTGCACTCAATTTGTAGATTGCTTTTGGCAGTATGGTCATTTTCATAATATTGATTCTACACATTTATGAGCATGGGGTGTGTTTCCATTTGTTTGTGTCATCTATGATTTCTTTCAGCAGTGTTTTGTAGTTTTCCTTGTAGAGGTCTTTTGCCTCATTGGTTAGGTATATTCCTAAGTTTTTTTTTTTTTTTTTTTTTCAGTTATTGTAGAAGGAGTTGAGTTCTTGATTTGATTCTCCACTTTGTTGCTATTGGTGTATAGAAGAGCTACTGATTTGTGTATATTAATCTTGTATCCAGAAACTTTGCTGAATTATTTTATCAGTTCTAGGAGCTTTCTGGAGGGGTCCTTAGGGTTTGCAAAGTAAACAATCAAGTTGTAAACAGTTCTGTTTATGTGGTTTATCACATTTATTGACTTACTTATGGTAAACCATCCCTGCATCCCTGGTATGAAACCACTTGATCGTGGTGGATTATCTTTTCAATATGTTGTTGGATTCAGTTAGCTAGCATTTTGTTAAGGATTTTAGCATCTATGTTCTTCAAGGATATTGGTCTGTAGTTTTATTTTCTGGTGTGTTCTTTCTTGATTTTGGCATTAGGGTGATGTTGGCTTCATAGAATGAATTAGGGAGGGTTCCTTCTTTCTCTATCTTGTGGAATTGTGTCAAAAGGGTTGGTATCAATTTTTCTTTGAGTATCTGGTAGAATTCTGCTGTTAATCCATCTGGTCCAGGACTTTTTTTGGTTGGTGATTTCTTAATTACCATTTCAATCTTAGTGCTTGTTATTGATCTGTTCAAGGTCTCCAGTTCTTCCTGATTTAAGATAGGAGGGCTGTATTTTTCCAAGAATTTATCAATCTCTACTAGGTTTTCTAATTTATGTACATAAAGGTGTTCATAGTAGCCTTGAATGATCTTTCATATTTCAGTTGTGGCAGTTGTATTATCTCCTTTTTTTTTTGTGAGGTTATTTGGCTTTTCTCTCTTCTTTTCTTGGTTAATCTTGCTAATGGTCTATCAATTTTATTTATCTTTTCAAAGAATCAGATTTTTGTTTCATTTATCTTTTGTATTTTTGTTTGTTTGTTTGTTTCAATTTCCTTTAGTTCTGCTCTGATCTTGGTTATTTTCTTTCTTCTGCTGGGCTTAGGTTTGGTTCTTGTTTCTCTAGTTCCTTGAGGTGTGACCTTAAATTGCTTGTTTGTGGCCTTTTAAACTGTTCGATATAGGTGTTTAAGGCGATGAACTTTTTTCTTAGCACCACCTTTGCTGTATCCCAGAGGTTTTGATAAGTTGTGTCATTATGATCATTCGGTTCAAATAATTTTTAAATTTCCATCTTGATTTTGTTTTTGACCCAATGCTCATTCAGGAGAAGGTTATTTAATTTCCATGTATTTGCATAGCTTTGAACGTTCCTTTTAGAGTTGATTTCCAGTTTTATTCCACTGTGGTCTGAGAGAGTGCTTGATATAATTTCAGTTTTCTTAAATTTATTGAAGCTCATTTAATGGCCTGTCATATGGTCTATTTTGGAGAAAGTTCCATGTGCTGTTGAATAGAATGTGTATTCTGTGATTGTTGGATGAAATGTTCTGTATATATCTGTTAAGTTTATTTGTTTCAGGATATAGTTTAAATTCTTTGTTTCTTTGTTGACTTTCTGTCTTGATGTCCTGTCTAGTGCTATCAGTGGAGTATTGGAGTCCCCCACTATTACTGTGTTATTGTCTATTTCATTTCTTAGCTCTATTCATAATTGTTTTATACATTTGGGACCTCCAGAGTTAAGTGCATATATGTTTAGGACTGTGATATTTTCCTGTTGGACAAAGCCTTTTACCATTGTATAATGTGCCTGTTTGTCTTTTTAAACTGCTGTTGCATTGAAGTTTGTTTTGTCTGATATAAGAATAGCTACCCCTGCTTGCTTTTGGTGTCCATTTGCATGAAATGCCTTTTTCTACCCCTTTACTTTAAGTTTCTGTGAGTCCTTATGTGTTAGGTGAGTCTCCTGAAGGCAACAGATTGTTGGTTGGTGAGTTCTTATCCATTCTGTGGTTCTGTATCTTTTAACTGGAGCGTTTAGACCATTTACATTCAATGATACTAATGAAACATGAGATACTGTTGCTTCTTGCTATTGTTGCCTGCGTACTTTGACTTTCTTTTGCTTTTGCTTTTTAACTTGTATTTTTGTTTTATAGATCTTGTGTGATCTATGCTTTAAAGAGGTTCTATTTTGATGTGTTTCCAAGATTTGTTTCAAGATTTAGAGCTCCTTTTAATAGTTCTTGTAGTAGTGGCTTGTCTGAAAACAACTTTATCTTTCCTTCGTATTTGATGCTTAGTTTCACTGGTTACAAAATTCTTGGGTGATAATTGTTTTGTCTGAAGAGGCTGAAGGTAGGTCTCTAATCCCATCTAGCTTGTAGAATTTCTGCTAAGAAGTCTGCTGTTAATCTGATAGATTTTCTTTATAACTACCTGGTGCTTCTGTCTCACAGCTCTTAAGATTCTTTCCTTTGTCTTAACTTTGGATAACTTGATGATAATATGCCCAGGTAAAGATCTTTTTGCCATAAATTTCCCACGTGTTCTTTGTGCTTCTTGTATTTGCATGTCTAGGTCTCTAGTAAGGCTGGGGAAGTTTTCCTTGATTATTCCCCCAAATATGTTTTCCAAGCTTTTAGAATTCTCTTCTTCCTCAAGAACGCCGATTAGGTTTGGTCGTTTAACAGAATTGCAGCCTTCTTGGAGGCTTTGTTCACATTTTCTTGTTCTTTTTTCTTTGTCTTTGTTGGACTGGGTTAATTTGAAGACCTTGGCTTTGAGCTCTGAATTTATTTCTTCTACTTGCTCAATTCTGTTGCTGAGACTTTCCAGAGCATTTTGCACTTCTAAATCTGTGTCCAAAATTTCCTGAATTTCTGACTGTTTTTTCTTTAAGCTATCTTTTCCTTGACTATTTCTCCCTTCACTTCTTGTATTATTTTTTGGATTTCCTTGCATTAGGCTTTGCCTTTCTCTGGGTCCTTCTTGGCAAGCTTTATAACTAACCTCCTGAATTCTTTTTCAGATAAATCAGGGATTTCTTCTTGGTTTGGATCCACTGCCAGTGAACTAGTGCGATTTTTTGGGGGGTGTTGAACAGCCTCGTTGTGTCATATGGATAGGGCCGGTTTTCTGGTTCCTTCTTTTTTGGGTAGGCTCTGTCAGAAGGAAGGTCTAGGGCTGAAGGCCGTTGCCCAAATTCTTTAGTCCCATGTGGTGTTCCCTTGATGTAGTACTCTCCCCTTTTTTATGGATGTGGTTTCCTGGGAGCTGAACTGCAGCCATTGTTGACTCTTTTCTGGGTCTAGCCACCCAGTGAGTCTACCCAGCTCTGGGCTCTTACTGGAGCTTGTCTGCCAGAGTCCTATAATGTGAACCATCTATGGGTCTTTCAGCTGTGGATACCAGTGACTGTTCCGGGTGGCGGTGGTGGAAGGTGCAGTGGACTCTGTGAGGGTCCTTAGCTTTGGTGGTTTAATGTTCTATTTTTGTGCTAGTTGGCCTGTTGCCAGGAGGCGGCATTTTCCAGAAAGCATCTGCTGCAGTAGTATGGCGAGGGACAGAGATATATGCCCTTTGTCTTCTGAAATCAGGGTGGATGGGGAAGGACCATCAGGTGGGGGCAGGGCTAGGCCTGTCTGAGCTCAGACCCTCTTTGGGCTGGTCTTGCTGTGTCTGCTGTGGAAGATGGGGGTGAGATTCCCAAGTCATTGGACTTGTGTACCTAGGAAGATTATGGCTGCCCCTGGGGTTAGCAGGTTGTCGGGGACATGGGGGAAAGGTGGCAGTCACAGACCTCACCCAGTTCCCATGCAAACCGTAAGCCAAAGGACCAGCCTTACTCCCACCTTGCCCCCGCCCTTCCCATCCACCCCCACCCCAACATCCCTGAGTCTGTTTCCAGACAGAGGGGGAGACCAGCTTGAAAACGTGCCTCAGGCTATCCTCCTCCCAGCTGCAAAAGAAAAGAGCTTTAGTTCTTCCTCCCTCCTGTGAAGTCTGCACTCAGGATTTGTGCCCTTCCCCGAGTTCCCCCAAGCTCTGGCCAGGAGGCTTCCCACCCTGTTCAAATCATTACAAAGTTCAGCTAGAGAAGTCCTTCTTCCTGTGGAGTTTTACCTCCAACTCCTCTGGCCACCCTCCCAATGGATCCTGTGGTGCCAGGCACAAATGGGCTGGTTGGGGACCCAGTGAGTTCCCAGGGCCTTTTTGCTGCTTTTTCTACCCCTGTATTTCGCTTGGCTGTCTAACTTGACTCAGCTCCAGGTAAAGTCAGAAACTTTTCCCACAAACAGACTTTCAGCTTCTCCAGTGGGGGTGTGTGTTTGGGAGAGGAGGGTCTCCATTTCCCACCTTCACAGTTGGGGCACTCACAGTATTTGGGGTGTCTCCTGGGTCCTGCAGGAGCAGAGCATTTCCTTCAGAGGGTCTGTGGGTCCTCTTGGGATTGCTGGTTTGTTCTTGCAGTTGATCAGGAGCTAAAATTCACAATGCAAACCTCTGCATGCTGCTGTGTCCTGAGCTGCAATCTAGTTCTGCCCCCCATCCACCATGATCCTCGAAATCTACCAAACTTATCTTTTTTAAAAAATGCATTGATTTAGGGAAGATGTGGGAACCTGTGCTCCATCCAGCTTATTGTCTTTGAGGCATTCTTTGTGGGCTGTGCTCAGCCAGAGCCAGGGGTTTGTGAGGCTATGCTGACAAGCAGAATGAGCGAACACGGCCTCTTCATGACAAGGACTGGCTATGTGGCTGGCCAAAGGCAGACATCTGTTACTTTGTCTCACACCACTCACCTCTGCTGTACCCCCAGGGGAGTGCCCCACATGTAGTGGGAGCCTCTGGTACCAAGACAGGCAAACTTCGCTTTTAAACTGAGTTGATTTCTCAAAAGTTGAACAGGTGGCTCATGTTCTCAAGACAGTCATTCACAGAATCTCCATGCTATCACGTGTATAATGATGGCTTTCCCACATATCATGCCACAACCTTATCTTTACTACTTGAAAAATGACAGTAGTCATAACTTCTGGAGAATCTTTAGATTTGCCAGTGGGAAAGGCTGTCCTCTCCAGAGTGAGGCCAACCACATCTGGTCACTACCAGGACCAGCAGCTAGTGTACCTGACCTCTCTTTCTCTGCTAGGGGCTTTCCTTTCCCCTCTGTCTGCCCCTTCCTGGGAGCTATTCTTGTGTCAGTTTGATGCCCAGCCTGGCTTCTTCTGAAACACGCCTGTTCCATAGGAGTGGGGTTTCAAGGATGGATGAGGAAGAAGAGGAGAGGACCACAAGATATCAATTACATTGAGCCATGGCTCAGTGGGAACTGAAGAGGAAGCTGAACTGCTGGCTGTGGTCAAAGGCTGGTAGGCAACACCATCATGTGATCTCCTTTGTCTACAGATACAGTGAATCTGTCCAGATAGTCCATTTGTAATAACCTACTGTGGGCTAGCATCACTGACTCCATTTTAGCTGTAAACTCCAACCTGGCTTCCCCTTCCTTATCACAGCCCCTTTGGGTGCATAGCTGGGTCTTGCTGCACTTAGAAGCATTGAAGCTACTGTTCTTAATACTTGTAACCAGTGTAACCACGTCCTGCTTGGCACACCTCACGCCTGCTATTGTAAGAAAAAAGTTTATCTTTGATCATTGAGTAGAAGGAGCCTGACTGCCTCGCTTCTGGGTAATCGCATGGAAGCCACCTGTGCCACAGCCCCTTCCTCTAACCTGCTTTTCTGCTTCTGTAAAATTCTGCTTCAACTAGGCACTCCTCTCCCCTACCTAAATCAAGGTATAAAAGATAATCAGGCCCCTTTCTTGGGGCTAAGAGATTTTGAGCATGAGCTGACTCTTGGTCGCTGGCTAATTAATAAAGGATTCTTAATTTGGAACTCAGAGTGTGGTGCATTTCCTTCTAACTTGCTCGGTTATTACAAGCTTTGCCTCTGTGTGCTGGCGAAACTCCATGTGAGTGAAAGTCACAGGGAAGTAATGCAACACAATCTTGATGTTAGAGCTAGGAAGGATTTTGGACATCTAGAAGCTGTATGGTTTTACAGAAGTAATTTGGGAGATGTGGGACTCTTGCTGCCAAGTTAAGTGGATGAGCCCTGGGTGAAATGTTCTCTGTATCAGGGAGTACCCAGAACTATGAGCTTGGCCTTCGGCATCTGCCCGAGCTGGATGGCAGTCATGTAGCCTTGTGTTTGACACCCAGTTCTACCCCTCTTTGGCAGCGTGACCTTAGATTATATCACTCAAACCAATTACTATGGAAAAGACCACAAAGACTTACGTTTGAAATCTAGTTCAACTCTGCTGTGGCTTGACCTCTTGGGGCTTCGGTTTTCTCATCTGTAGAGTAGGCATGACAACACATATATGTTCCAGTTGTTCCAGAAACTTTGAAATTTTCTTCTCAAAATTAAGAATTACAAAAAAATTTTCTGCAATCTTTTATTTGCCTGGTTGTTGGAGGAATAAATTGTGATAATGAAAAATATTCTTAGCTAACACTTACTCAGTACTTGTAAGGCATCAGGAAAATTTCTAAGTTCTACACGTATTAATCATTTAGTTTTATTGCATATGAAGCACCTGAAGCCCAGAGAGGTTAACTTGCCCAGACTTACTTGTATTCTAAACAAGGCCACAATTTCAACCAGGAGGCTCTCCTGCCTCTTGTCGTGGGTAATAACACATTGAGCCCTACAATTTATTGAGCACTTACTATGCTCTAGGCACTGTGCTAAGAGATTTACATGGATTGTTGTAAAGTTGTTTCTATAATGACTGAGTTGTGGCATGTTATTATTCTCCTTTTACAGGTTAGAAAGCTGGGGCTTACTTACAACCTCAGTAACGGTCACCTAGTTGATAAGTTGGGAGGCTGAATTTGAATCAGGGAGTTTGACTCCAGCATGTGGCCTTTCTCATGGAAGTTCCAGCACAGTGTGTGACACATGGGAATAGGGCTGACTTCAAGGACCTGTGAGGTCACACTCAGTCATGCTCAGAAGGACCCTGTGTTTAGTTGAATGTTTTGCCTTTACTGTATTAACATTCCTCATAATTTATCTTTGAACTTGTGGTTTTTTTTTTTTTTTTTTTTTTTTTTTGAGACGGAGTTTCGCTCTTGTTACCCAGGCTGGAGTGCAATGGCGCGATCTCGGCTCACCGCAACCTCCGCCTCCTGGGTTCAGGCAATTCTCCTGCCTCAGCCTCCTGAGTAGCTGGGATTATAGGCACGCACCACCATGCCCAGCTAATTTTTTGTATTTTTAGTAGAGACGGGGTTTCACCATGTTGACCATGGTTGGTCTCGATCTCTCGACCTCGTGATCCACCCGCCTCGGCCTCCCAAAGTGCTGGGATTACAGGCTTGAGCCACCGCGCCCGGCCGAACTTGTGTTTTTTAAGTGAAGTTTGATGGGACAGTAGAGCCTGGGCATGAACACAGAGGGTGTGCCTGGTGGCAGTGTGGACACAGGGGTGGTCCAGAAGCAGCCCATGCATGAGTGGGCTCAGGCTCCACACTGAGCAGGCAGTGCACACATAGCAGTTGGCTCTGTATTCAGATGTATGCCTTAGCAGGGTCTGGACTGCTTCAGGGCCCCAAGAAGAGGGTTAAACCTGGAAGTGGGCCCACATTGGTGCTGCTATGGTGTTAAACTGCAGTTGGCAGTGGCTGTGCTCACAGAGGAGAGAACAGTTCCACACAGGGGCAGCAGCAAGACCCTCAGTGAAAGGCTGGCTTGCCTGTCATCTCCACAGTCTGTCCCTGAGGTATCTACATAAGCATTAACTCTCCCATCTAAGTACCAGAATAAAAACAGCCAGTGTTTAGGCAGTAAGCTTCGTGGTAAGTCATTACAAAAGAGGATTGTAAGCATGGACATTTCAGTACAGCATATCAAAGACTTATTAGGAGATTTAGAATTTCTGTTCTTGAGAACTGCCACATTACAAAGCAAACATTCATAGGCTTAGAAATAGAAATTATATCTAAAGATCATGGTGTTGGATGGAAAAACACATTTTTCATTTGAAGCTTCACATGAACCAATAGTGAGGAAGACAATTATACAAATAGGTTTTTCCTTGTCATTGAAGGTACAGTGATAGAATCCATAAACAGGTATTTTTAATTATGTACAAATCATAAAGCCATTTTGAGTTTCTTGTATGGCATTCATGAGTCAAAGAAAGCATTAAGATATTATTATATGAATTTGTGTTTATTTATTTATTTATTTATTTATTTATTTATTTATTTTGAGCTGAGTCTCACTTTGTTGCCCAGCCTGGAGTGCAGTGGCGTGAACTTGGCTCACTGCAACCTCTGCCTCCTGGGTTCAAGCAATTCTCCTGCCTCAGCCTCCTGAGTAGCTGGAATTACAGGTGCCTGCCACCATACCTGACTAATTTTTTTATTTTTAGTAGAGATGGAGTTTCACCATGTCAGCCAGGCTGGTCTTGAACTCCTGACCTCAAGTGTTCTGCCCACCTCATCCTGGGATGAGGGATTACAGGCATGTAAATGCTGGGATTACAGGCATGAGCCACTGTGCCCAGCTTGAATTTGTGTTTAAAATCATACTTACATGTAACTGGCATGTATGAAGGGCTATATCTTAGAAAAATTACTCCATAAGATTCATCAACTGTAGACAGACTAAAATTTATGTTTTGAAATAATTTGTCAGAAATGCATTTCAATGTTATTAGAGTCTATAACACACTCTTGACAGTTGCATAGGCAGAAAGCTCTTTCTTAAGATTAAAAATTGTTAAAAATTATCTGCAATCTTTTACTTGCCTAGAGTGATTGTTAAAAAACAAGCAGTTTAACAGTTCCTCTTCAAAGAGTTCACTTTGTGACAAACAAGGTGTTCTTTTCCAAGTACTTCCTTGTACTGTCTGTCTCGAAGTCTTATTTCCTTGTTCTTTGTCTAAAGTAATGTTGCCCATCAATCTATCAGCCCCTCTTGCCCTGCTGTGCTCAGGCATGCCTGCCAAGAAATCACTCCCCTCTGCTGTAACAGCAGTCTCTCCCAGCTGTCAACAGCTTTCCCCACTGAAACTGTTCTTCCCTGTGCTCTTCAAATTAGCTAATTGTGTTTAGCTTAGATGGTGCAGTCAGACCCCAACCAATAGGGGAACAACACAGCAGCTAAAACCAACTGTTTTAGGAATGAAAAACCCTTGCTTTCCTTTGTTCATGGTTCTCTTCCCATTGCTCCATCTGCAAGATTCACCCTTCTATTGAAGTACATTTGCCTTGCTGAGAAAATTTATGTTTGAGTGCTGTTTCTTTTGCAGCATTGAAAATTTGTATCTAACAGTGACAAACGTTTCTTTCTATGAAGTTAGAAAATGAAGTTACTAAAGATATAGATTTTGATGATCTAAGAAATGAATTTGCAAAAAAGTAAGTGAGAAAAATCTTATGACTAATCAAGTTATCACATTGGTAAATTATTGATTATATTATATAAAATTATAAAAGCAAAAAATTTTTTTGGGTAATATGTAAGTTTCTGTTGGTACCCACATATGAGAATTATGACTAGTATTAGTAATCTAATATTTTTAAAGAAAAAGGTTTTATATTTTAGGACCTTTTATGGCACTCTTTTCTGACTTTTTGAATTGAGTGCTTCACATTTTAACTTTGCAATGGCCCTGTTCTTCCTGTTCCAGCTTTGCACGGCTGTTCTCTCAACTCTTAGATCCTCTGTCACTGGATGCCTTGAAGCTGACTGTGACCAGAGGGCCCCCCTCCTTGCCCAGAAACACATCTCCTGCTTCTGACCCTGGGGTGCTTGCTAGAGCCATTTTTTTCTTCATTTTGAGAAGAAATTATGTATAGTCCATGATTTACTGTCCTCATCATTTCCTTTGCTTTGCCTCCAGTATTTTTTTTTTTCCTCCATGTGATCCAAGTATTAATGGGCTAACTCTGCCTTCATCCTGGCTGCACTTGAAGGCCGTACCTTGCACTTCATGTTAATAGCATCACCCAAAACAGATTTATCTCCACAGGGCACTAAGAGAAATTTTGTGAATAGATGAGAAAGATAATTCATATCGATAACACACAGCAGAAACACAATGAAATCCCCATGTTAGGGTTTGTGTGTACTTCCCCTGAAAGTTTATCTTTTCTCTAGCTCGTGTATCACAATCTTTTACATCCACACCGTCTCTTAAGAACCCTTCTAATGTCCTAAAGAATTCATATTTACCCTGAAGGTTGCACACTTGAGTAAATCAAAGGCAAAAAGCAAGTCAAAGATTGCCTTCTGTTCTCATTCCTGTTTCTTGCATCAGAGAGGGCTTATTCCCTCTTCTGAGAAGTTTCTCAAATTTCTCTTAGAAAAAGAATGTTTTACTCTGGGTAAAATTCTTGTAAGAAAATATATTCTTCACTTCCTATTTTTCCTCTGCACTTTTTATTGTTTCCCCACCCCCAAATTTTGCAAAGATACCTTCAGACTCTTATTTTTCTTTTTACCTACTCAGTTTTATTTATGAGTCAAAAGCACATTTAATAATTTCACCGGTATTTATGCTTTGCACTTAGTTTCTCAATAAAGTTTTATTGCAAGAACAAGCTTTAAATAATTTCTATTATTGTCAGAGATTTTTAGGTCTGGAAGAAATCCAGGTTATTTAGTCATTAACCTTTGATTTTCAGAAATGGAAAACTCCGTTAATACTCAAAATGGTCATTTTTATTTTGGGCAGCTGTTATTATTAGAAAGTTATTTCTTATGTTAAGCCAAAATCTAACCTCTTGCCAGCATTAAAGTAAAGAAAAGGCTTATTTTTAAATATAAACTCAGGCAAAAGAAAGTGCTCTCATTTTTCAAAGCCCCTGGGAAATTGTAGGGGTCTCCTTCAGAGAGTCATTGCAAACTTCTCTTTTATTGGTTTAAATTTTTTTCATGCATTTGATTTTTAAATAGCCAGTTCATTATTAAAAACTATTTTCACATATTTTAATGCTTAAAAATTTTGACTATTTTCTATTGCACTGGATTGGGAAGACTTTTGTATGGTGAGGCTATCTACAAGTTATAATGTTCTTCTAATGCAAAGTTAATCTTTACTTTCCTGAACTGACGTACCATGAAGTGTTTTAAGCACAGTTTGCTAGTAAGATGGGGTCTGCACGTGAAAAATGTAACCATATGCTGTTTGAGAACTGGGTGAAAGGGAATAATTGAAGTGACCATATTTTAGGCCCACGCAATTCAATGTTGTTGCTTTGTAAGATTTCATGACTATATGTGAAGATTTAGAAAAAAGTTACATGCAAAGCTACTATATATTTTAAAATTTCGAAGATATCTAAACAGGAAGAAAGATACAAAACCCACTAGAAATACTTCTTAGCTTTAACTCAATCTTCAGATTCAGAAGACAAGCATGAGCAGGAGCCGGATGAGAGGGTGGGAGAAGGAGCTGCAGGTGTCAGTGGGCAGTGGCAGGCATTTCTTCCATTTGCTGGGGGTAGAACTTGCAGCAGTCAACACAGAGGGCCAGACGCGTTTTCTCCTCAGAAATGAATCTTCACTTCCCTAAACTCGCATGCCCATGAAGTGTTTTAAGTGGACAGAGTTTCAGTACAGAGACTTGAACAAAGCAAGTATGTACCTGCTTTCATGCCCCTGTGGAGCCAATAACCCACAGGCACAGCTTTCATGTTCCCAGTTTCCCTAGCCCTGAGGAGCCCAAAGTATAGTGTTCTCCCCATCAAATGTTTATAGTTCTTTTATAACTCCTCCCAGTCAATTGACCAGGGGGTCTTTTTTTTTTATCATAAATAATGTTGCTCAAAAACATATTTGACATTTGATGCCTACAAGGTTATCAGGAAGTAACAGAAGTAGGAAGTTAGCCTGAGAAAATTCTTATGTAGAAAGAAAAAAGATTTCAAATGCTTTATCCATAATATGTAACTATAAATGAAAGGTAACAGGGGAGTAGATCGTGCAATTTCTAAATAATATAAACCTAACGGATGAAAAATCTGAGTTTCAATAATACGAACTAGGGAATAGGCAAGAGCAAATCCCGAATGTACTTGTATGGCTAATAGCTATCAGAAAGAGTTTATACCTTCTTTGATGACTGTTTTATTCACCTCTGTATTTCTAGTGCCACAGGTAATAGGTAGTCAGTAAATACACATGGAGTGAATAGTAAGTAAATGAATAAAAGACCCTCCTTAGGCTAGATAATTAAAAATAAATCAGTCCCTGTCCCTGATGACCCAGTGGCAGAGCTGCTGGGTACCCACGTGCAACCCCAGAGGCCTGAGGACCATCCCCATTGGGACTCACTGCCATTGCCAGTGACCTCGCCTTCTCCAGCAGCAGAACCACCTCACACTTGAATTTGTTCCCCTGTGGGAACAAATTTTGCACTGATTTCTTCCCATCTTCGTGGATTTACTTACTTTTGGTCTTTGAAGTTGGTGACTTTCGGGTGGTGTCTCTGAGTGGATGTCTTTTCTGTTGATGTCGAAGCTATTTCTTTTTGCTTTTTAGTTTTCCTTCTAACAGTCAGGCCCCTCAGCTCTAGGACTGGTGGAGGTCCACTCCAGACCTTGCTTGCCTGGGAATCACCCACTGGGGCTGTGGAGCAGTGAGGATTGATGCCTGATCTTTCCCCTGGTACCTTGGTCCCAGAGGAGTATCTGCCAGGTGTCAGCCAGAGCTGTCCTATAGGAGGCATTTTTTTGGTTATTCAGGGGTCAGGGAGCTGCTTGAAGAGGCGGCCTGTCCCTTGTCTGCCTGCAGAGGTTCTGCTGGGCTGCCTGGGACTCAGCCCCGCTGCTGTGTAGGCTTCCTCTGGCTTTTGTTTACACAATTGATATAAGACCCATTTTTACAATCGCTGACGGTCTTTCCCTCACTGAACTCGATCGTCCCAGGTTTAGCGTATACTGATGTGCTGGCTGCCAAACTCTCAATTGAGAGGGCTTCAGTTTCCTGGTCTTTGTTGGGGTAGAAACTGTGAAGCCATATCACCTGTCTCCTTGCTTTCAGCTCTCCCTCTTTCTGGGGGTGGGGAGTAAGATCTGTCCCACAGGTGCTTTTGGCACTAGTCAAAACTTCTGCCCAGATCTGTGCCAACAGCTTGTGGCACTGGTCTGGCTGGAGCTGTCCCTCAGATCTGTGTTGGTAGCTTGTGGCGCTTTTCAGCCCGGCGTTGTTTTCCTGGACTGTGGGTTGGAAAGGGCATTGGAGAAGCACAGTATCTAAACCAGAGTGCAGACTGGGTCAAGTCCTCAATCCTCAGGCATGTTGCATTTCCTGGGCAGGGCACTGCCCCGCCCTGCCTCGGTTTGCCCTCCTTGGGCTACACTCACTTACCAAACAGTCCCATTGAAATGAACTTGGTACCTCAGTTGGAAATGCGGAGATCACTTGCCTTCTGCGTCTCTCTCACTGGAATCTGTGCTCCAGACCTGTTCCTATTTGGCCATCTTGGCGGAAGTCAATCTGATTAATTATATAGGAAGTAAAAATCTTGAACATGTCGCTGGCAGTGGTGGCTCTGGCAGGGTACACCCCTCTTTCTTAAAAAGCCAGTCTTTATTCCAAGACTAAATCTACCATACAAAATTATTTCTCATATAAAATTATTTCTTTTTAAGCTTTCTTACCAAAAAAAGCCAATTTATTTTTAAAACTATTTTTACATCTCTCTTATTTTCTGGTTCCTTTTACCTTTTTTTTTTTTTTTTTTTTTTTTTTTTTTTTTTTTTTTTTGAGACGGACTTTCGCTCTTGTTACCCAGGCTGGAGTGCAATGGCGTGATCTCAGCTCATCACAACCTCCGCCTCCTGGGTTCAGGCAATTCTCCTGCCTCAGCCTCCTGAGTAGCTGGGATTACAGGCACGCGCCACCATGCCCAGCTAATGTTTTGTATTTTTAGTAGAGACGGGGTTTCACCATGTTGACCAGGATGGTCTCGATCTCTCGACCTCGTGATCCACCCGCCTCGGCCTCCCAAAGTGCTGGGATTACAGGCTTGAGCCACCGTGCCCAGCTCCCTTGTTTTATACATAATCTTTAAATAAGCTTTGAGGCCAGGCATGAGGTCAGTAGTTCCAAACCAGCCTGGCCAACATGGTAAAACCCTGTGTCTATTAAAACACAAAAATTAGCCAGGTGTGGTAGCACACACCTGTAATCCCAGCTACTCAAGATGCTAAGGTAGGAGAATCACTTGAACCTGGGAGGTGGAGGTTGCAGGGAGCCAAGATCATGCCACTGCACTCCAGCCTGGGTGATAGAGTGAGACTCTGTCTCAGAAAAAATAAAGAACTTTGAATTAGACAAAAAATTTTCACCTTTTTAAAAAAGGACACCCCCTTTTTTTTTTTTTTAAGAAAGAATGTTTTTCTACAAACATATTTTGTTGGAAAATACCAGAATAATGAAGTACCTGTTGTTTAATTTAACTATAGTTTCTAAATTATGACAAGTTTGTCTACAAGTATTTATCCCATTACATTTACCTATTTATATTATTTTAATCATTTACCTTGATTATTTAAAGTTATGAAACCACCATTGCAAAATTATAACTGAGACAGTGAAAAAGATTTGACGTAACTGACTCCATCTTGCTTCTAACAGCCAAGCTGTCTTTGTTCATTACTGGGCAACTTTGGGAGGAACTTAGTTCACAGTTTAGTTTTGAAACAAAGATGATAACAGTTCCTTCCCAAAACAAACCTTACTGCCTGTGGACTAGACCTCTTAAAGCCACAAGATTAGCAGTTATGGTAATCTTACTAGATTCAAGATGTACCTATTTTCATTAAACCAGTATCATTATCTTATTTATTAAAGATTACATGGCAGGGTTCATTCTTTCTTGAGAGGTGTTTGTAGTTTAGTAACCCCTATGCCAAATTTAAATACTTACAGTATTTAGCAGGAATAAGTATGAAATGGCTTAATTAGCAAATGCAAACAGAATGTATGCTGGAAATTCTTAGGACATATTCTAATATTATTATACTTTACCAATAATTTAAAAACTAGCTTATTAAAGATGTTAGTTAAGTTGTATAAACTTGAAAAAGCATTTGACTAGTCTCTTCTTTTTTTCACATAAAGTATTTAATTCGAGAGCTTTTATTTTCTTATGCCAATTAATTAGAGCTTTTTAAAGTATATTTTCAGTAGTGAAACATTGTGTACAGAACACACAAATACATAGACATATGAGGCATGCCGTTAGTAGTACATCTTATGGATTCAGCTTTACAAGTAGCAGGATACATTCTTGGCTGAGTGAAGCAAAAGCTGACAGGTCAGGTCTTCTGACACCTGAGTAAGGGGTTGTGGATCAGTTTATTTAGAAGTAAATGGCCCTTCAAAAGCCACTGCTGGGTGCCAATTGAGCTAGGCAAAAATATGTTAATGCTCCTGCAGCAATTAAGAAAAGTTAAACTTTGCTTTGAATAGTCCATTTAAGAAGGCAGAGATATAAAAATTTTAGGGTTTTGCTCAAAAAGTTGTTAAAAGAAGGCCAGGCGCGGTGGCTCAAGCCTGTAATCCCAGCACTTTGGGAGGCCGAGGCAGGTGGATCACGAGGTCAAGAGATCGAGACCATCCTGGTCAACATGGTGAAACCCCGTCTCTACTAAAAAAAAATACAAAAAATTAGCTGGGCATGGTGGCGCGTGCCTGTAATCCCAGCTACACAGGAGGCTGAGGCAGGAGAATTGCCTGAGGCCAGGAAGCGGAGGTTGCGGTGAGCGGAGATCGCGCCATTGCACTCCAGCCTGGGTAACAAGGGTGAAACTCCGTCTCAAAAAAAAAAAAAAAAAAAAAAAAAAAGTTGTTAAAAGGTAAGTTTTGTTTTCTTACAAATATTGCTTGCTTGGAAAGTTTTATTTCTGTATTAAATTAAAATTTTTTCTCAACTTTTTTCATCTCATGTTATATTATGCTTTTTGTTTGCATGAATGTAGAAATACTATGTCCCAAATACTAGGATAGATCTGATAAAATAAGTGCTCACTTTTTGGTTAACTGAATGTATACTTTAATTTACTTAAAATTTCAGTTTTTGGTTTTACCATGAGTCAGTAGCTCTGAAGCCCAGTGGAGATAAAGCTAGACTATTATATAGTGGCTACAGCTCAAGAACCATTTCCAGTTCAGAGGTGACATTGTTTGGAATGTTTGCCGCATAGCTAGCGCATGTGCCCATTTCTCATGAGGATAAATGATTTTAAAAGGATGTTTATAACATGTATTCAAATACATCAGTTAAAATAGCATTTTGTTGAATTAAGTATGAAAATGTTTCATTTTCAAACCAGTAGTGTATATGATTCTAATGTACACTTTTTTTTTTTTTTTTGAGACGGAGTTTCGCTCTTGTTACCCAGGCTGGAGTGCAATGGCGCGATCTCGGCTCACCGCAACCTCCGCCTCCTGGGTTCAGGCAATTCTCCTGCCTCAGCCTCCTGAGTAGCTGGGATTACAGGCACACACCACCATGCCCAGCTAATTTTTTTTTGTATTTTTAGTAGAGACGGGGTTTCACCATGTTGACCAGGATGGTCTCGATCTCTCGACCTCATGATCCTCCCACCTCGGCCTCCCAAAGTGCTGGGATTACAGGCTTGAGCCACAGCGCCCGGCCGTACACTTTTTTTAGTGGAGTAAAAGAGCTAAAAGTTGTTTGACACATTCGGATATAACAAAAATCATAAGTTACAGATTTATTTTATCAAATATTCAGGTTCAATCCCACTAAGGGCCTTCATATGAACATCTAACTCTACTAGGAACAGATAGGCAACACAAATATGCCTTTACTTTGTAAAGTAAATATTATTTTTCTTAATTATGAAATTAATATGTATTTTTAAAGCTGATGTTGAAAAATTATCAGCATAAAAAAACTGACTTATAAGGTCACTATTTATTATTATTTCTCTTTCAAAGGCATTATAGATTACCTACTTTAAAATTAAATTAGGGTCAACTTGCATTAATATGTTTTTATGAACATATTGTGTTCGAAGTCCATTGAAAAGGCTGTAATGTCCTTATTTATGAAGCTAAAAAAAATGGATAGATAACTTGAATACTTAGAAAAATAATTGGTGTGTACACTATGTCCAGGAAATAAAATTGACACTTTTGAAAGCTTCAGTAATCCTTGATAGACTGTGATGCTTTAACCATTACGAGGAATTGCAAATAGTTCATCCTTATAACACTTTTTCATTCCCATGTTTGAGGCTTAAGCTATTGGTGTTTCCTTTCAGTTTCAGTCTGAAGGTCATTTGCTCTCTTTCTCCCTTTGAAAGAAGCCATGCAACTGTCCACTCCAAGGTAGTCACCAAAGGCAAGAATCATTTTTGGAGACATTATTCTAGGAGAAAAGCAGAGAAAAAATTATAATCCCATAAGAAGAGTCAAATTAACTGCTTTGCAAAGAGTAAGTGCAAATTATACAAAGTTTAAAATGTCACTTAATGGGAGGGCTGAAGAGGATAGTTCTGTGTCACATCCAAGTGCCATCACCATCCTCAACACCAGTGGCTCTTGACCCTGGCTACACCTTGGAATCACTGGAGCTTTGAAAAGCCCCAATGTTCAGGCCACACTTTATCCCTATATAACATCCCCTGAATTCTGTGGAAAGACTACATATATCCTTATCTACTAGACTAACAAAAGGTAGCAAAATCTAGAAAGAAAACTGGACCAGTTAAAGCAGAATCTCTGGAGCGGGCGTCCCCAAACTACGGCCCGCGGGCCTCATGCGGCCCCCTGAGGCCATTTATCCGGCCCCCCGGCGCACTTCAGGAAGGGGCACCTATTTCATTGCTGGTCAGTGAGAGGAGCACAGTATGTGGCGGCCCTCCAACGGTCTGAGGGACAGTGAACTGGCCCCCTGTGTGAAAAGTCTGGGGACACCTGCTCTGGAGGGTAGGGCCCAGGAATCTGTGGTTTTAAATATTCCCCGGGTAATAACAATGTGCACGCGAGATGAAGAACCATTGTTTTAGTTCTTTGAGGATAGAGGCTGTCTCTTCAGCTCAGTTTTGCTCAATTCAACTCGATGTGGCAAATATTTATTGCATGCTAATTACACATTAGGTATTGTCCAAGGCTAGGGCAAGGAGCAGGAAACAATTCAGACAATATATTTTGTCCTCAGGAAGCATGCAAGGTAGTAAGTAACTACAGGTGTGATGAGTGTGCCAAAAACCAGGGTCAGCTGTGATGGAATGTACACTGAGGGCCCTAGCTAAGCAATCAGAGGCTAAGGTTGCATAGGAAATACATTGGATAGATATAAATAGTAAGGAAAGTACTGTGTTTATCAATAATGTAATTTCGTAATGGTGAATCTCTGCTTGTGCTTTCTACTCTGCTAGTTCTTACAGCAGAGGAGGAGTATTTCCTGAGGGTAGGAACTTAAGCTCTGTAATCAAATTTGAAATTTAGGTTTGCAACTTTGTTGCAGCATATATTAGTTGTTTAACCCTGCAAAAATTACTGTCTTTAAACCTCAGATTTCCTAAATTGATAAAATTCACAAAAAGCTATCAGCACAGTAGCCGGCAGGTAGTAGTCACCCCATAAATGCTAGATGTGGACCTGGGTGGAATCCATTAACAAATACCTGAAACTCATAGCACAGGCCTTGTATGAAGTTGCCGGAGCGATTTCACAAAATAGAATGAAGAACTTGTAAAATATTCTTAATATATTTTTTCTGGCAACACACTTGTTTTTTGTCCTTTGTTTTCAAAGTAGAGCTCTACACTAATCAAACTAGTTAACCAAAACCAAAAATATAAAAAACAAACAAATACCCCAAATAATTTGTGTTACTTGTTTGTGTTAAAACAAAAAAAATGTGTGTACTGCAAGACCTAAATAATTGTTCAATTTAGTCAGTGTCTGAAGCAACCAAGACACAGCGATAGTTCGGTAAGTCGTTTCTGTGCTATTAAGATTCTTTCTCTTACCATTAAAAAAATACATAAAGTTGCTTTCCATGCCAAAGAGGTAGCAGTGTTTAGACAATTTGTTCACAATAACCAGAATGATAGTGAGGCCATTATTAACTTACTGTTTAAGAATCAATGCAATATATAAAAATTTGGGTATCATTAAATAAACTTGTTCCTCCAAAATAGCATTTACAATTTTTTTGGCCACATACTCCTGCTCCAGAATTGGTAACAGAAACGGATACCTGGAATAACAATAACAAACAGTGATATCAGCAGAATGGCATTTTTGTTGTCATCATAGGGCCCTGATGATTAAATTTCAGATATGGAACTATACCATACAGCTGTAAATAGTCAAACAAAACGTAAATCTTAGGAACTGCCTTCTGTTTTCTCTTATGATCAGTACTGGGACCAGTGCTAATATATTTAATTTCCTGGAGTGAACTTCCTGCTTTGGTGATTTTCTGCTGTGTGATAGTCTAAACATATGGAAGTAATTGCTTTTAGATTTTTTTCTTTCTCCCCTCTCTGTTCCTCCCAAACATCAAAGAGGTATATACTATTAAGAAGCAAAATTGCGGCCAGGCACCAGCCAGTTGGTAATCCCAGCAATTTTGGAGGCTAAGGCAGGTGGATCACTTGAGATCAGGAGTTCGAGACCAGCCTGGCCAACATGGTGAAACCCCGTTTCTACTAAAAATACAAAAATTAGCTAGGTGTGGTGGCCCATGCCTATAATCCCTTGGGAGGCTAAGGCAGGAGAATCACTTGAACTCAGGAAGTAGAGGTGGCAGTGAGCAGAGATTGTGTCACTGCACTCCAGCTTGGGTGACAGAGTGAGATTCATCTTAAAAAAAAAAAAAAAAAAAAAAAAAGAAAGAAAGCAAAATTGTAAACTTGTCTTACCAAAGAAGTCTCTTGAACATGTGTAATTTATCAGCTTAGGTAGATCACTGTTACAACATTAAACAGAAATAGATGTTTCTTAAATCAGTAGTTGAAATGGATCAGAATATAAATAAATGTCACATAAGGTATTACTTTGATATTTTATACTTTTATATTATTCTACTTAATTAGTTGAACCACACTCCCTCAAAAAAATTCTGATTATCTCAGCTGATTTTGGGAGTCTGATCAATTTTCCACAATTGAATGTTGACAGTTAGTCTTTATATTTCATTCTCCTAAACGTTTTTCAGAACTGTGGCCTAAAGGGCTCCAGTGGTTATTTAAAAATAGAATCTACAGATCATTGTTTAATTCTCTACCATTTTAGGATTGTGAATCTTTCTTCTTCTGGAGACTTTCATTGTTATGTTTGTTTATCTAAGGACACCAATTTTATAAAAGTTATCGTTTAACATCACTGCCTTCTCTGGGTACCATGCTCCCTTACCCTGGCTGGTCATATTCTTTCTGTGATCTTAACACTCTAGCTTTTAATAAGACTTAATCACATACTATCAATTCTTACTAATATTATTTTAATAATAATGTTAGAAACAAAGTAAAGAAAATAACCTAAAAATGTATAGAGTATGCTTATATTAGCTATAACTACATATGTACATATGCATGTTTATTATAAATGCTACTTATATAAAACATGTATAGTACATGATTTACTACTAATAATAAATTATACATTACTTTTTGTTATAAATTCCATATAATCAATTACTTTCACAGAATGTTTTTATTGAGTTTTGTTGAATTCTTGCATCACATGTATTCTGTCACATGGATATGACATACTCTGGTTAACCATTCAACAGTTGATGGATATTTGAATTGTTTTCACCTTTCAGCTGTTATGAATAATGCTCTGTGAACATTTATGTACAAGTTTTTGTGGGGACATGTGTTTTCATTTCTCTTGGATATATACTTAGGAGTGGAATTGCTAGGCCATGTGGTAATTCTATGTTTAACATTTTGAGGAACTATCTTAACAATATTAAGTCTTCCAATCCATGAATATGGGATTTATTTTTATTTAAGTCTTCTTTAACCTCTTTTGAAGATGTTTTGTAATTTTCATAGGATAAGTTTTGCACTTTTTTGTTAAATTTATTCCTAAGTATTTTATTATTTTTGATGCTGTTGTTTAATGGACTTGTTTTACTAATTTCATTTTTGGACTGTTCATTTCAGATGTATGGAAATACAATTGAGTTTTGTACATTGATTTTGAATATCTGTCCTTTGCTGAATTCGTTTTGTATATATAATTGTGTGTATGTGTGTGTGTGTGTGTGTGCATGTGTATTCTTCAGGATTTTCTATATACAAGATCATGTCATCTGAAAACATAATTTTGCTCCTTTTTTTCCAATCCAAATACCTTTTATTTTATATTTTGTCTAAATGTTCTATTGAACAGGAGTTGAATCGGAGTGGTGAATGTGGATAGACTTGTTTTCTTCTTGATCTTGTGGGGAAAGCATTCAATCTTTCAGCATTAAATATGACGTAAGCTATGGGTTTTTCATAGATGCTGCTTATCAAGTTGTGGAAATTTCCTTTTATTTCTGCTTTCTTGGTGTTTTTATCATGAAAGTGTACTGGATTTTGTCTAATGCTTTTTCTGTATGTTTTGAGATGATCATGCAGCTTTTCTTCTTTGTTCTACTGATATGGTGTACTGTATTAAATTCTTTTTAAATATTAACCCAATCTTGCATTTCCAGGATAACTCCTATTTGATCATGATGTATTAATATGATAGGTTGCTGGATTCAGTTTGCTGGTATTTTATTGAGAATTTTTGTGTTTATATTCATAATAGGTATTGATCTTTGGTTTTATTTTCTTGTGATGTCTCTGTGTAGTTTTAGTATCAAGGTTATCCTGCCCTCATAGAGTGAGTTGGGAAGTGGTCAGTCCTCTTCTATTTTTTTGTAAGTGTTAAAAATATTGGTAGCCATTCTTCTTGAAAAGTTTTATAGAATTTTCCATGAAGCTCTCTAGATCTGGGATTTTTTTTTTTGGTTTACTAATTTAATATCTTTGTTTTAAGTCTATTCATATGTTTTTTTTTCCCTCTGAAGTCAGTTTTGTTAGTTTGTGTCTCTCTAGAAATTATTCAATTTCATCTAGATTATCTAGTTTCTTGGCATGTAATTTTTTGTAGTATTTTCTTATAGTCTTTTTCCTTTCTGTAATGTCACCAGGAGTGATGTCTTCTTTTTTATTCCTGATTTTAGTAGTTTGAGACTTCTCTGTTTTTTCTTTCTTGGTCAGTCTAGCTAAAGTTTTGCTAATTTTGTTGATTATTAATGTTGGTTTCATAGATTTTTCTCCAGTTTTCCACTCTCTATTTCGTATATTTCTGCTACAATTATTATTTATGCTTGATTTGAATTTAGGGTGCTCTTTTTTATAGTTTCTTAAGGTAGAAGATTATTTGTTTATTTAAGATGTTTTTTATTTTTAAATAAATTTTTCTCTAAGCACTGCTTTAGTCATATTTCCACGTATTTGTAAATTTCTCAAAATTTCTTCTGTTTTTCATTTCTAATTTTATTTTGTTTGAAGAATATACTTTGTATGATTTTATTCCTTTCAAATTTATTGATGGTTGTTTTATGTCTCAGCCTATAGTCTATCCCAGAGACTGTGCTATGTGTGCTTGAGAAGAACGTGCATTCTGCTGTTGTTTGGTGGAACATTCTACAGATGTCTAATAAGCATACAGAGCTTATAATCCTCTGTGCCCTTTGATCACAGGGACATCCTTTAATAATTTTTTTCTGAGATGGGGTTTTGTTCTGTTACTCAGACTGGTCTACAGTGGCACAATCATGGTTCATTGCAGCCTGCACTTCCAGGGCTCAAGCCATCCTCCCACTTTAGCCTCCTGAGTAGCTGGGAACTACAGGCATGGAACACCACGCCTGGCTAATATATATATATGTATATTTTAGAGACAACGTCTCACCATGTTGCCCAGGCTGGTCTCAAACTCCTGGGCTCAAGCAATCTTCTTGTCTCAGCTTCCCAATGTATGGGGATTATAAGCGTGAGCCATTGTGCCCAGCTGATAATTTCTAAAATTATATATTTTTTCTGGGGCACATAATATACATGTTTACCTATCAGAACCAATTTCATATTTATACTCTCTTAATTCTAGTGAGATGTAGGAACTTTACCCCTATATAGCTGTATTGCCTCTCCCAGTTTTATGCTATTGTATACATATTATATCTATATATGTTACAAACACAGTGATACATTATTGTAGTTAATACTTTATAAGTTTTATGTTTTAAAGAAGCTGAGAGAATGAAGGAGAACAAGTATATGTTTATAGGGTTTGTCGTATCAACCTTTTTCATCTCTGGTTCCCTTCATTTCTTCCTGTGCATCTGAGTTACCATCTGGTGTCATTTACTTACTTCAATACAACTTTGTCCCCACTCACCTCCTTTGTGCTCTAATTGTCAAAAATATTATGTTTCTATATGTGGTAAGACCAATAAAACTATTATACCATTTGTATTTATAATCAATGAAGAGAGGGAAAAGAAATATGCATTTATACTGTCTTTTAAAATTACCTACTTTGTCACCTTTACTGTCACTCTGTTTATTTCATGTGGATTCGGATTACTCTCAGGAGTACTTGTTTTCATCCTGAAGAATTTCCATTAGTATTTCCTGTGAGGTGGCATTCTAAGCAAAAAATTATCTGTTTCGGTCTGCCTTCCTTTTACCTTCATTTTTGAAAGAGACTTTTTGCTGGATATAAGACTCTTGATTGATAATTTTCCCCCCAGTACTTTGCATATGCTATCACGCTGCCTTTCTGCTTCCGTTGTATCTGTTGAGGCGTCAGTCATTAATCACAATTGGGTTCCATTGCACATGATGAGACTTTTTTTTTTTTTTTCCTTTTGTTGCTTTGTTTGTGTCTTTTAACATTTTGACTATGCTCTGTCTGGGTGTGGAACCCTTTGTGTCTATACTACTTGGAGTTCATTGAGTTTCTTAAATATGTAAATTAGTGTTTTTCATCAAATTTAGGAAGCTTTTAGCCATTGCTTTTTTGAATTTTTTTTCTGTTCCTTTCTCTATATATTCTTTATTATTTATTTATTTATTTTATATAGAGTCTTGCTCTGTTGCCTGGGCTAGAGTGCAGTGGCACAATCTTGGCTCGCTGCAACCTTCACCTCCCAGGTTCAAGTGATTCTCCTGCCCCAGCTTCCCAAGTAGTTGGGACTACAGGTGCACACCACCATGCCCAGCTATTTATTTATTTATTTTTGTATTTTTAGTAGTGATGGGGTTTCACCATGTTTGCCAGGCTGGTCCCAAACTCCTGAGCTCAAGTGAGCCTAAGCCTCTCAAAGTCCTGGGATAACAGGAGTGAGCCACTGTGCCTGGCATCTGTGTATACTCTTTTTATGTTTTTCTTGTCATGTATATATTTATTTGTTTAACAGTATCCGAAATTTCTCTGAAGCTCTTTTTTCTTCATTTTGTTTTCTCTCTTTTCTTCTGATTGCATAAGTTCCTCCTATCCATCTTCAAATTTACTCATTCCTTTTTTCAGCCAACTCAAATCCAATCTTTCTTTTTTTTTGAGACGGAGTTTCGCTCTTGTTACCCAGGCTGGAGTGCAATGGCGCGATCTCGGCTCACCGCGACCTCCGCCTACTGGGTTCAGGCAATTCTCCTGCCTCAGCCTCCTGAGTAGCTGGGATTACAGGCACGCGCCACCATGCCCAGCTAATTTTTTGTATTTTTAGTAGAGACGGGGTTTCACCATGTTGACCAGGATGGTCTCGATCTCTCGACCTCGTGATCCACCTGCCTCGGCCTCCCAAAGTGCTGGGATTACAGTCTTGAGCCACCGCACCCGGCCTCAAATCCAATCTTGAACTGCTCTTCTGAATGTTTATTTTCAGTTATTTTTCCTTTCTGCTTATAAATTTACATTTGTTTTTCTGTTTACTTTCTGTCTATTGAAATTTGGTGAGACATTGTCATCATATCTTTTTCACTTCTAAATTTACATTTGTCTTTCTTTATACTTTTGATCTACTGAAATTTGATGAGACATTGTTATAATATCTTCTTTTTATTTTTCAAACAGGTATTCTTTCAGATCTTTGAATGTATTTATAATAACTTTTTGAAATTTATTTGGTAAGTCCAACATCTGAGCCTTTTTGAAAGCAGTTTCTATTGCCTATGTTTTTGCCTGTGTGTGGGTCATACTTTTCTATTTCTTTGAGTAACTCCTAATTTTTTGTTAAAAAAATGGACATTGCAGATAATATATTTTAGGAACTCTGGGCAATACTCTACCTTAGGGCTTGTTGTTATGGTTGTTTGCTTGTTTATTTATTTACCGACTTGGCTATACCAGTTCAGTGAAGTCTGCCCCCTCCTTCTACAGTCAATGTGTAGCTTTGGTGCCGTTCCTTAGGGGATGCAGTCCTGGGCATGCACACAATCTTCCTGACTGTCAGAGATGACTGTGATTTTAACCAGACAATCTTTTACCACCTTTTGGGCTTGTCTCTTAGTCAAGCTTTGACTGGTCTGCTTCTACTGTCACACCCAGCTCTTAACCTCCACAATTTGCTAGCTGGTTGTCCTGTTCCTTTTGTATTCTGATTCATGGTCTTACCCAGTTGAAGTCAGGTCCTGTGGCAGACGCAGAGAGATACCAGTCTTTGAGGAGCCTTTGACACTCACCTGGCCCCTGGTTACTCTATGCTGTGGAGCAGGAGATCAGGGTGATATAAAACGTACTCTTCCATGGCTACTTTACCCAAATTGTCCCTGTCAATCGGGATGTGAGAGTTGGAGGTGGAGATGACACAGAGTATGCTGGCAATCAGCTACTGCCACTAACCTGTATGGATATTCCACAGCCTACCAGGCGTCCCCAAACTACGGCCAGCGGACCGCATGCGGCCCCCTGAGGCCGTTTATCCAGCCCCCCGCCGCACTTCAGGAAGGGGCACCTCTTTTATTGGTGGTCAGTGAGAGGAGCACAGTATGTGGTGGCCCTCCAACGGTCTGAGGGACAGTGAACTGGCCCCCGTGTAAAAAGTTTGGGGACGCCTGGCCTAGACCCTAGAAGAATGGGATCTGCTAATATTCATTGCCTGGGAAATCTACCCAAAACAAGTATTCTGGAATTTGGGGAAGATGAACCTGCCACTTGGCTGCTGAGCTTACTGGGGCAGTTCTGCCACAACAAAGAGCTGTTCTGGGAAAGGAACCGCCTTCTTCACCAAGAGCCCCTCTCTGGACTTCCCCTTCACAAAATGATCAAGCACTGTCTGGCTGAGGTTATTGATGCAACACAGGTCTTCTACTGCATGGGGCTGTCAAAAATAGGATTTGCTAATGTTCTACCAGCTATCAAACTACTCCGAATAGCCCTTTCACCCCCAGGAAGGGTGGAAGAACTGTCACTTGGTTGTCAAATCTGCTGTAACATTATCCCACAAGGCAAGAGGGATAGTCCCAAGCCCCAGCGCCATGGTCTTTTAGTGTTCTTATTGACTTTCCATACATTGTATTCAACAAATGCTTCTTGATTTTTTGCATGCCCTTTGATCACTCTCCAGAGATTTTATTTTATTTTATTGAGACAGAATCTCACTCTGTCACCCAGGTTGGAGTGCAGTAGTGTGATCTTGGCTCACTGCAACCTCCATCTCCTGGGTTCAAGTGATTCTCATGCCTGAGCCTCCTGAATAGCTGGGATTACAGACATGTGCCATGATGCCCAGCTAGTTTTTGTATTTTTAGTAGAGACAGGGTTTCACCATGTTGGCTAGGCTGATCTCAAACTTCTGACCTCAGGTGCCCCACCCACGTTGGCCTCCCAAAGTGCTGGGATTACAGGCATGAGCCACTGCACAGAGCCAGTCTCTAGAAATTTTAGATGATTGTCTTTGCTAATTTTGACAAGCTTAATAGACGTCTCTTTGGGGAGAGATTTCCCCTATACATTTTGTCAATTCTTGATCACTTGTTGGAACTCTATTTAATTTTAAAACTTCACTAGACTAAATAGTTTCATTGCCTCTTAGCGAGCCTTTTCGTTGGCTGTTTCTATGTCTCACAAATATAGCTGATTCATGTCATTTGGATTATGTTAGTCTCTTTTTTAATGATCATAGTTACTATACTTGTCCTTGTATCTAGTTTACACTTTTCAATATACTCATTGACTGGTTCCCTATGTAAAACCTCTCATATTATATTTGCATTCTAGTTTGGAGTGTTTTAATTTAACCCTCATACCACAATGTGACTCTGCAATACTTCGGCTATATATTAATCAATTTTATAAAATATTTTATTTTTGAGTTTATTTATACCTTTGTATTCTCTTTAGGAAAAAGTTATCTTCTCAATACTACAAAGCTAAGCATTTTCAAAGTTCTCAGTATTAATTTCTTTGTTATATTTTAATATACTAATTAGTATTTTAGGTTTAAATTTTTGCTATACCACAAGCTCCATAACTATATTATTGTCTTTAAATTTATAAATTTCATGCATATTGAAGTTTGCTTTTACTAAATTAGTCATTCAAATTGTTTCTATTGTTTCACTGTCCATATTTCAAAACTTCAAAATGATCAGATGATGACATATATTGGAAGATTATGTTAAAAGCAAATATTACTTTAAGAGCTAACTTACTTGGTGGTACAGCCCTCAAACATTCCAGTGTTGATGAGATATGGGCAAACAATGGTGGTTTTAATTCCAGTTTTCTTTAGAATAGCTAATTCATAAAAGAGAGATTCAGCAAAGCCAAAGGCTGCAAATTTACTTGCAGAATAATCTGAAACAAAGTGAGGAACTATTAGTAATAGAGCTTGACGAGTTAATTCTTGGAATTATTTAAAAACTTGAATCGCCTTCCTCTTTCTCTGGCTTGTCCTCGGGAACGAAGCATTCCTGTCAGAGTCAACTTATGTGGCCAAACACTCCACTCCACACTCTTTACCCAACAAAAAGACAGAAATCATATCGGTGTTTTCTAACCCAAGAAGACCTATAAGCCAATAGGCATATTCATTTTTTTTTGAAAAGAGAATATATCTCCTTCTGGAAATAGAAGAGAATGCTGGCATTATAGAGCCAAATATTCCAGAGGTTTCCCCTTGGTGCAGGAAGAGCTTCTATCTATCTTGAAAGAGTCCTAATTTCTGAGTTCTGTGGCACATGGTGAAACAAGGTACTCACCTGATAGTCCAGTAATACCAGCTACTCCCGCTATACTTGAAATACAAACCAGGTGCCCATGGTTAGTTCTAATCATGGCAGGAAGGAAGGCCTTGTAAGTCTGGAAGGTATAAATGCATTTTGTCAATATTTTATTCATTTATTACTATGTTTGCTTCATAAGCATTTGATGAACTTACTAATTTAGCAAATGTTTATTTAACACCGTAATGTGTTAACTTCTGTGGCAGTAGAAAAGTAGGTACTACATAATCATTGTTTTCAATGAGATTAAGGGTTATTATATGCAAATCTACATTATTTGATTTTTTTCTTTTGAAATAAACTATACTAATTGAATCAAATGAAACTTATATTTGTGCTTGGCTAGAAATATTAAAACCTAGTTTTTTTGGTATGCTGAACATTTTTTTTTATAAAGAAGAGGAAGAAAGGGAAAGAGGAAGAGGGAGAGAGGATGGGGGTATTGCTTTATTGCCCGGGCTAGAATGCAGTCTAAATATGGGTATGCCTATAATTGTCCTTAATAATGGAGACATGAAAGAAAATGAGGGAAGAGAATAACAAACAAGGAGCCAACCAACATTTCGTTTAAACTTCTAAGTGGATATGATGTGGTACTGATAAGAGTGTATATTTTGTGTATTTAAAGTGGAGAGTTCTATAAATGTTAATTACGTTTACTTGTTCCAGATCTGAGTTCAAGTCCTGGATATCGTTGTTAATTTTCTGTCGCATTGATCTGTCTAATATTAATGTTGAAGTCTCCCACTATTATTGTGTGGGAGTCTAAGTCTCTTTATTAGTCTTGTATGTCTGGGTATTCCTGTATTGGGTGCGTATATATTTAGGATCTTTAACTCTTCTTGTTGTTGCGTTGTTTCTTTTATCATTATATAATGTCCTTCTTTGCTTCTTTTGATCTTTGTTGCTTTAAAGACTATTTTATCAGATGCAAAAATTGTAACTTCTGCTTTTTATTTATTTATTTTTGCTCTCTGTCTGGTTGGTAAATCTTTCTCCATCCCTTGTTTTGAGTCTTTGTGTATCCTTGAATGTGAGATGGGTCTGGATGCAGCATACCGATGGGTTTTAGTTTTTTGTCCAAATTGCCTGTTTGTCTTTGAATTGGGGAATTTAGTCAATTTAAATTTAGAATTAATAACTATATATGTGAGTTTAATACTGCCATTTAATATTAGCTGGCTATTTTGCCCATTAGTTGATGTAAATTCTTCATTATATTGATGCTCTGTTTGGTATTTTTTTAGAAAGGCTGATACTGTTTGTTCCTTTCTACGTGTAGTGGTTCTTTCAGAAGCTCTTGTAAAGCAGGCCTGGTGGTGATGAATTCTCTGAGTGCTTGCTTGTTCACAAAAAACTTTATTTTTCCTTCACTTATGAAGCTTAGTTTGGCTGGATGTGAAATTCTTGGTTGAAAGTTCTTTTCTTTAAGGATGTTGAATATGGGTCCCCACTCTCTTCTGGCATGTAGGGTTTCTGCTGAGAGATCTGCTGTAAGTCTGATAGGCTTCCCTTTGTGGGTAACCTGACCTTTCTCTCTGGCTGCCCTTAGTATTTTCTCCTTCATTTCAACCCTGGTGAATCTGATGATTATGTGCCTTGGGGTTGCTCTTCCTGAGGAATATCTTTGTGGTGTTCTCTGTATTACCTGGAGTTGAATATTATCCTGCCTTACTAAGTTGGGAAAATTTTCCTGAATAATATCCTGAAGCGTATTTTCCAGCTTGGATTCATTCTCTTCGTCACATTCAGGTACACCTATCAAGCGTAGATTAGGTCTTTTCACATAGTCCCATATTTCTTGGAGACTTTGCTCGTTCCTTTTTATCCTTTTTTCTCTAATCTTGTCTTCTTGTTTTATTTCATTGAGTTGGTCTTCGACCTCTGATATCCTTTCTTCTGCTTGATCAATTCGGCTGTTAAAACTTGTGCATACTTCACGTAGTTCTCGTATTGTTTTTCAGCTCCATCAATTCACTTACATTCCTCTCTAAATTGTGTATTCTTGTTGACATTTCGTCAAACCTTTTTTCAAAGTTCTTAGTTTCTTTAGATTGTGTTAGAACAAGTTCTTTTAATTCACAGAAGTTTCTCATTATCCACATGTTGAAGCCTGCTTCTGTAATTGGAACACACTCGTTCTCCATCAAGCCTTGTTTTGTTGCTGATGAGGAACTGGGATCCCCTGCTGAGGGAGAGGCGTTCCGATCTTGGGTATTCTCAGCCCTTTTTGGCTGTTTTCTTCCCTTCGTTGTAGATTTATCCATCTGTGGTCTTTATAATTACCGTCTTTGTAATTGGGTTTCTGAGTGGACGTCCAACTTATTGATTCTCAGCGCCGAACTCTGAGCAACCCACTGCGCCGACTCAATCAGCGGCGTTAAGATTGATGGTGCTTTTCTGACTCTGCACCAAGAACCGACGCTCCGAGGCGCCGGCAAAACCACCTCGCCGGTCACAAGAGTCGCGCTGGCGACCCATGGGGTTCCTCCGCTGGGAATCTCCTGGTGCCTGAGCAACAAGAATTCATGTGAAGGTGTGGCATCCTCTCGTTCTTTGCGTTTTCACTGGGAGCTACAATCCCGAGCTGCTAGTGATCAGCCATCTTGGATCCTCTCACCGGTATGTTGAACTTTTCAATGTAGATTTTAGCAATTTATATTAAAATTTAATTACATTTACCTTCCTGGCTTTACCCTAAACAAGATCTGCCCTTGCCCTGATGGTTTAGCAGAATGGGAGGAATTGTTTAGGGAAAAGTGATTTTCACTGCAAGCTAAACACACCCTGGTAAGTAAAATACTATCATATCTTAAATATATTCTTATTTCAGTACTCCTTTTCTCATTCACTATGTAAATCCAAGTTTCTAATATCATCATCTTGTTGGCTGTGTTATTGTACCGGATCCCCCGTAAATGAGTTCAATCTAACCTTGACAATGCTCATGATCTGTTTCTATGAGATTTACAGTGTTAACAGTGTCAGAATTTTGCATTTAGAGTTTTGGAGAGACTGCCAAGATATGCTTAGCTACAAGGGGCCAGTAGAATAGAGAGTAGGCACTGAATCAAAGAATGAGACCTTTGTTTTTGAGATATACTTTATCTCAGTAACCTTGTTCCAGAGCTGCTGAACTAATTGACGAATTATTGCTTAGATATGAACAACTGGCCTCTTTTGACGTTTCCTGTCCAAGTGTGGTGAGAATTTATACATCTGTGTCTTGAAGTTGCAACATTTTTGTCTTTCAAAAATTAAACTCTGGTCGCGTCAGTCACGACTGTAGGGTAAAAATAACAAAAGCTGGTTATTGTCTTTCAATACAAAAGCGTAAAAGATCTGGCCGGAGGCCCAGAGGACGTCTCCCCAGTGTCTGGTGGTAGACCCAGTTAGGTTTAAGGACAGAAAACCTAGGTATGGAGGCCCAGCACTGGCACCACTATTGGAATATAAAAGTTAATGAAACTGAAGAAAGTGAAGCTGAGAGGCGGAGTTGAAGGTGTGTGCCAGTGCTAAATTTATAAGAAATCCCATAGTTGGGGATAGTGAAACTTTCCAGAGTAAGAGAGAGAAGAAAGCAGTGTCCTATAATAGTTTGTCATGAAGTTGAACACTGGTGAAATTAAAAAAAAAAATTGATGAGGATAGGAAGTTACCTGTTCACAGGGATGTAGCCACTTTCAGGAGTTTTGCTTTTTGAGACAGAGTCTCTCTCTGTCATCCAGGCTGGAGTGCAGTGGTGTGATCTCAGCTCACTGCAACCTTTGCTTCTTGGGTTCAAGCCATTCTCATGCCTCAGACTCTCTAGTAGCTGGGATTACAGGCATGTGCCATCGCATCTGGCTTATTTCTGTATTTTTTGTAGAGATAGAGTTTCGCCATGTTGGCCAGGCTGGTCTCAAACTCCTGGACTCAAGTGATCCACCCACCGCAACCTCCCAAAGTGTTGGGATGACGGGTGTGAGCCACTGTGCCAGGCCTAGGAGTTCAGTTTTGTTTGCTTTTCTCTACCAATTTTTTTTTCTGCAAATGTATCTGTGTGTGTTCACTTTTGGCTGTGGCTGAATTTGCAGCTAGTTTCTTGTGTGTTCAACTGAGAAAAGTTCTCCCTCCTAGAGGGAAAAGGAACAGGTAACGAAAAGCGTCTGTTAAATCTGTAACCCTGTGTACCAGTGGAACACTTTTTTAGAACACTCAAGAAGATGAACTTCTCCTAGGGACCAATAACTCGTGCTCACTAGATGTATATCTATTATTAAAGGGAAGAAAAAGGAATATAAATAAGTGTTGAGTCAACAATTCGTTGCCAAAAACGTATTTTACCTTTTGGAAAATATTTTTAGCGCCTGGGAAATTAATACAGAATTATAGGCCGGGCGCGGTGGCTCACGCCTGTAATCCCAGGACTTTGGGAGGCCAAGGCGGGTGGATTATGAGGTCAAGAGATCAAGACCATCCTGGTCACCATGGTGAAACCCCATCTCTAAAAATACAAAAAATTAGCTGGGCATGGTGGCACGTGCCTGTAATCCCAGCTACTCAGGAGGCTGAGGCAGGAGAATTGCCTGAACCCAGGAGGCGGAGGTTGCAGTGAGCCGAGATCGCGCCATTGCACTCCAGCCTGGGTAACAAGGGCGAAACTCTGTCTCAAAAAAAAAAAAAAAAATAGAATTATATATGAATCTAGGTTTGCACATTTACTCCTAATCAAAGCAAATCTGTGAACAAATCAGATTTGTTTGATAAACAGCTATATCCTGTTAATCAGGATTTCCTGCTTTTATCACATGTGGGATGTAGTGAAAACAAACATCACATTTGCTTGATTTCATTTTATTGCATTTATGTAAGACTTGTTTTTTTTTTCATGGAAAAGACCAATTTTAACACTGGTTTATGTATGGGTCAGACAGATTATCTTTGTTTCCACAAAAACATTTCTGGTTACAAAGAATACAACTACGCATGCAGTTAAATTGCACTACAATGAATGATGACTTTCCCGTTAAAAGGATTGGTATTTTTGAACTTCAGGGTTGCAAATTGCTTGGACTTAGTGACTCATGTGCCCTGCCTTTTATAATTTTTCAATGTCACCCCTTTGACAGTCTTTCAATATCACCAGTGATTGTGTTGCTCTGTAGTTTAACTTAAATGACTTGAGGATTTTATGATAATATTAAGTCAGGTAAATTTATGAGAAATTTTTGGTTACTAATACAATTAAAAGGAAATTAAAATTCATAGAGAAAAGGTATTGAGTCACTCAGCACCATTTTAACTTGTTATTTTGTTTTGTTTTGTTTTTTTGTTTTTTTGTAAAGGTTTGAGATGGTAAATTCAATGTAGTGTATACCTTAACTTTTAATATGATGAAGTTGTTTATATTTTAAAGGGATCATTGAAAGCTAAAAATAATATAGTTACATAGTGATACATAGATGTTTGTGTGTTTAAGCTCATTCACACATATAAGAGCATATTAAAGTCAACGAACAAAAGAAACTTAAGTATAATAAAGATGATGAACCTGGTAGCTTAAAATCCCTTGGAATATTCCATCTTGTTATAAACAAGAGGTATTGGAAGATTATTTTAGAGCTTGTGTAGTCTGCCCAGAGAGCATGGATTCTTTTTTTTTTTTTTTGAGACGGAGTTTCACTCGTTACCCAGGCTGGAGTGCAATGGCGCGATCTCCGCTCACCACAACCTCCGCCTCCTGGGTACAGGCGATTCTCCTGCCTCAGCCTCCTGAGTAGCTGGAATTACAGGCACGCGCCACCATGCTCAGCTAATGTTTTGTATTTTTAGTAGAGACGGGGTTTCACCATGTTGACCAGGATGGTCTCGATCTCTTGACCTCGTGATCCACCCGCCTCGGCCTCCCAAAGTGCTGGGATTACAGGCGTGAGCCACCACACCCGGCCTGAGCATGGATTCTTACTTACTCTGAGCTCTTGAGCCCTAATTAACTTTTTGTTAAATCAAATAACCAAAATTTGCCACATCTAAAATCCCTTAATAATTATACTGTGATGTGCTGTGAGGTTTATTTAAAAATCAAAACAAAACTATTTGCACTCTGGCTCTTAAGGCAGCCAGTTACAGCTATTCCATAGTCTCTGTTTAGCAACATAAATCTATAGAGGTGTTTTTGCATTCCGAGTCATCTTTGGTACTTCTTATGTGACCAAAGCACCCATGGTCTGTTCCTTGGCTTGATTTCATCACATGGCAATGAGCAGCAGCAGGATTGCTAGAGGAAATGAAGTATATTGGGTATGCTTCACATTTCTTAATTAGCTGAACCCTGTTTAGGACCTGCCCTGAGGAGATGTGAGGAAAAACTATCAAATCCAAAAGAGAAACTCAAACTTTTCTGGGGTGAATTTATTAATAAAAATATATTTAATCAGAGACTGCACACTTGCTAGGACAGATAGAAAAACCCTGAGGGTTTGTCAGTGCTCTTGCTATAATAAGTAACCAAATTCTTATAAAAAAATTATGGTTTACACCCCAATAGCAGTATCTACTTTCTTAATCTGGCATTTTTAGTTATTGGAATAAATTGACTAGAGTCATTCAGTTTTGTCATTACTAGGGAATTTCTAGTCTTCCTCTTTTTGCCTGGAGGCTTCTAATACCCCAAACTGGAAACTGTGCCTTGTGAAGACCTCACAGGGCACACTCAGAGTTGTAGGGTGGCTGGACCATGCCAAGGATCGACTCATTGGAATGGGCTTCCCGGTGTGGGCCGACATTGCCACAGCAAGGTGGCCTCTGCAAGGTCACGTCTGGGGCTGACCCCAGGCTCCCAGAACCTGGTCAGTCTAGCGGTGGATGCCCTATGTGAAAGCAGACGCTGACCAGCATCAGGCAGAACAGAAGTAGTGGAATGTGGCTGGGTCACAACATCAGTGAGGGGAATTTAACGTGGTCAAAGTTCTATTTTCTGATGGGCATGTAAGCAAGCCCTTTTTCTTTCTTCTTGATGTGTTTCCAGTTCTCTCTTCAGGAAGCTATACTAATGCAAGGTGGAATGAAACTTTTTGAATGCTATCTTTGTCCAATTGATAACTCCAGAAATCAGGGAAAAATGTCTTATGGCGGATCTTAGTTTAGATTATAAACTAAGTGAAGATTCAAAGGAATGTAAGGATGATAATTTTAGTACTTGAAATTCGGATAAATGTTTTCACAATAGGTTAAGCTTAGAAAAATGTATGGAATGAAATTTAACTTATTCTAATCATTGTACATTCATATACAATCAAACTAATTTTACAGATAATATAAAAGCTATTAATTGCTCTTGTCCGCAAATCTATTCAAGGCAGTGGGGTAGATTCTATTACAACGACTTATTGAGATCCTTCATCTTTCATGGTGATGGGCCTATTATTCACATTCAGTAAGAACCAGGCCTTCTTTTTCCAGGATATAATGAATAGCTTGGTAATGCAACCAGAGCACAGGTGTGCCTCATTTAAGAATAAGTTTAATTTAATCCTGTCTGACACGACTACTCCTTAGGGATGATGGTTGCTGTTCAAATGTGTCTCCTCAGGAAACTGGACTGATACCTGCTTTACAGATCATAGGCCCCCTTCCAGCCTTACAGGTAGTAATGAAGGTCGCTTCCTGGCAGACCAGGAGCCTTGGTAGGTTTGGGAGACCTCAAGAAACAAAAGCAAATCTCTTACTAGAAGAACTGCAGTAACATTTCTCCCCAGAAGTACTGCAGGCAGCACCTGGTGGAGACATATTTCTTGGGTTTGCTTTCTTGGCCTTGGAATAGATGAGCTAGTAAGAGCAGTGGAATAAAATTTTAAAAACCTCTCTAATTCTTGAGATGAATCAAGGTTCCTTCCATCATCTTCTGATGGAAGTTGATTCTCTGGTTTCAGCAGTTTCTCAGTATGATCTGTCTCTAGATTTGCTGACACACAACCAGAAACCTTATGTGTGTTTATTAATAGCTCTTGCCACTACCTACATAGCGGGTTCAAGGCAAACAGCAGCACATACACAACATAAAGGTTCAAGTTCAGAGACAACATCAAGTCTGAGGAATGAGAAGGAACTACTGTGTCAGTCAGGAGAAAGCATATTCCTGTTGGAGAGAGAACGACTTGTACAAAAACCCTCAGATGAGAAAGAGCTTGATGTTCTCTGGAGTTTAACCAGGATCCTTGGCATATAGAAAGTGAGCAGAAAGTGGAGAGAATGAGAGGTGAGAGACAGCTAAGGGAACCATAACAGGCAACTGTATGTTATTCTAAGTACATTTGGAAATCTCAGTATTTTAAATCTGTGGAATGAGATGATTGTTTGATGAATGTGTCGAAAAGATTACCTTGCTCCCATGTAAAGATGGGTTGGAAGGCACCAGTGTTGAAGGAGGAAGGCTCTGAGGAGCTGTTGGTGAGAGATGAGGAGAGCTTGATCCAGGGGCTGGCGACAGGAAGGAGAGACATGCACTTGGGCACGTGGTTCAGGGACAGCCAAGGACGCTGGTGTTGAGGGAAGGGGAGGAATCAGGATGATTTATAGATTTGTGATGTGATTGTAATGGATGTACCCTAGCTACATTTACCCAGATGACAGCTCATCTTTGTGAAGGAAGTGAGGGAGGGTGGTACAGGGAAGGGAATCTATGGTTTTCACAAATGTTTCTGGAAAATGTATTATATGGCAAGCACTGTGGGAGGTGTTCAAGGAGTATTGGTTAAAATAGGTTAGTGGAGGTTCCCATTAGCTTCCCGGTGACCAAGGAAGGAGACCAAGAAATAGTTCTGAGTTCTGTGGAGAGTGGTATGAAAGTGTAGAATAGAAAGAGGGAGGAACCAGGAGACTGAAAGGGAGCCCATTCCAAGGTCCTATTTTTGGAGACACAGAGGACTCAAACCACACTGTCTTCACTTCCCCATGTCTCCCGGGGCCCTGGTGTCAGCCTCTGTTCCTCCCACAGGCCCTGTCCGCCACTGATGCCTGTTCATTCCCTGGCAGCATCAAGTAGGAACCCTCTTAGTGGAAACACCTCTCGTCACTCCTCTCTCCTTCAGCCTCTACCCACTTTCTAGAGTTGCACTGACCAAGGAAGTAGCCTCTACTCATGTGTGCCTATTTAAATATGCATTTAAGGCCGGGTGCAGTGCCTCAAGGCTGTAATCCCAGCACTCTGGGAGGCCAAGGCGGGCAGATCACCTGAGGTCAGGTGTTCGAGACAAGCCTGGCCAACGTGGTGAAACCCCGTCTCTTCTAAAAATACAAAAATTAGCTGGGTGTGGTGGCTGGGGCCTGTAGTCCCAGCTACTTAGGAGGCTGAGGCAGGAGAATTGCTTGAACCCAGGAGATGGAGGTTGCAGTGAGCTGAGATCATGCCACTGCACTCCAGCGTGGGCGACAGAGAGAAACTCTGTCTCAATCAATCAATCAATAAATAGATAGATATGCACTTAAATGGGCTACATGATATAAAGTTAAAAGTTGAATGCCTCAGTCCCATTAACCACATTTCCAGTACTCAGTAGCCACAGATGACTAGAAGCTATCATAGCGGGAGACACAATTGAAGAGCATTTCCACCATCAGAGACAGCTCTGCTGGGCTGCAGTGCGTAAACCACTCCAGGCCTCAGGAAAGACACTCCTGAGTCATGAACTCACTCATTCTCTTTCCGTAATTTTTACCTTCTCTCACACTTCTTCCTTCTGTAACCATGGGCCACCATTTACCAGTTGCCTGACCCTGGGGAGTTCACTGAAATACTCTGGGCCTCAGTTTCCTTATTTGTAAAATAAGAATGAAAACAGCATCGTGGCTTCAAGTGCCCAATAACGGGTGGTGACTGTGATTCCACCCGCCCTTACTTCTTTTATTAGAATGCCCAGTTCTGCGTGCACATAAACCACCACTCTCAAAATAGCCCCAATCTTTGCACGAGCTACCTTTGCTCTCATAGCCAAATTAAATCTCTCTCGTATAATTGCTGTGACTCTCGGTTTGTATTTAGATGGGAAGATTTCTGAACAGCTAATAATCTTGGGATCAAACCGAAGAGGGTAGAGGGAAGGAAATTTCTCTGATAATTTGGAATAAAACAAGATCAGGAAAAGCACAGCAAGTAAACCCAGCAAAGATTGAGACCCCACATCTTTCAATGGAAAATCTCCAAATGGTATATTTATAGGCAAATACATAAACAGGTGTTTATATGAATGCATAGAATTTTTGTACTCACCAACAAAAGAAAATGATAAAGAAAGAGGTTTACCCAGAAATGAGCGAGGGTGTTTACAAGAAAGGATTTTTCCACCATGTGATCTGGAATATCGAGGAAGGGCTTTCCCGTGACGACGCCGGCATTGTTAATGAGGATGGTCACGTCACCAACTTCTTTCCTGACCTGGCCAGAGGAAGGCAAGCATTAATTCAATTGAGGTGTTGCATTTTGATATTTATTTTCCCAAGTAGTGATTTCTTTTTCTCATTTTCTTCATATAGTTTATCTAAAACTAGATGTTTTTATCTTCTATGTAGAAATTGGGCAGTTTTAAGGTAACTTAATGACAAATTATCTTAAAAAAAAAAAAAACAGATTTAGCCATTTTGTTGAAAGAGCCTTGATTTTTTGTGTGGAGATGGCCTGCAGCATACCGTAGCATATCTTCCTCACCTCCCATTTCTGTTACGTGAATGCCCGTTCCTGGGTCACTAATGGCAGTGGAGTCTGAGTGACGCTGCCTCCCTGAATGTCTCAGAACTGCTCCCTGCAGATGGCCTTCAGTCTGTCCCACAGCACATCAGTGGGTGTCTGATGCCTACTTCTGTGGGCGTCACGTTCCCTACTCCTCTATCTTATTCCCTCAGGCCTGATCAGTTTTCGGCATGAACGCATCCTAAACATGGATGCCTTTGACCAGCTGCCGATGGACTTCCATGTTTCTGTGCTCTTCTATCCAATGGACCCTGTTGAATCGAATGACTCTCTGTGACTGATGCTGCCTTGAATCCCTCAGCTGTGCCGCTATTGTGCCTCTTACGTCCTCCTTTTCCTTCAGCCTCCCCTCCTGAGTTGCCCACCTCGTCTACCTGGACAATCCGCAATACACCACAAGCCCTGTTCAGAGAAGAGCATGCTTCAGGAAACACCTGAGGGACTGGTTTCCTGTCTTTCACCATTTTGACTCATGTTATTATGACTTTGTAGGTGACACTGAGAAGCTGACCCAACGGCAAAGCATAAAGTATGTTTGAACAACAATTAAGACTTTCCTCCCCTGAACTGGACCTCTCGGCTGATACAACCATCTTTGTTTCTAAACAAGGAGCACTGCCTCCCCTGACTTGGTTTTCTTTTCTTTCTTTTTTTTTTTTTTAATTGCATTTTAGGTTTTGGGGTACATGTGAACATGCAAGATTGTTGCATAGGTACACACATGGCAGTGTGGTTTGCTGCCTTCCGTCCCCTCGCCTTTATCTGTCATTTCTCCCCATGCTATCTCTTCCCACCTCCCCACCCCCCATCCCTCCCCCATTTCCCCCCAACGGACCCCAGTGTGTAGTGCTCCCCTCCCTGTGTCCATGTGTTCTCATTGATCAACACCCGCCTATGAGTGAGAACATGCGGTGTTTGATTTTCTGCTCTCGTGTCAGTTTGCTGAGAATGATGGTTTCCTGACTTGGTTTTCTAATTCCTGGACCATACATTGCTATATATTGAGCCTGCCAGATAACATAATTTGGAGAATTAGATATTGCTGCCGATGTAGTAGATTGGAACAAGCTAGGAAAGGAATAGTTAATACTGCTGAGCTGATGCGAGGCTGAGGAATCGGACTCCTCTACCAGGGAGGAAGGCAGGGCAGAGGAAAACATTCACAAAGGTTAACTTTTAAAGAAGGGTATCCCATCGGCTTGATGAAGCAATCAGTGTGAGCAAGTGCTCATCAAGACTGATGAAGTGGGGACAGGGACCCAAGAAGGAGGTGGACTCTTGGGCTTAATATGTTCCTGAACACTTAAGAAAAGCCCAGTGGCTGCTGTCATCCAGTTTAAGAAGCCCTGAGCCTTAGGAACAATAGAGCCAAGAGAAATTTTATCTCAATCATAAGATTTAATTTTCGCTGTAACTTCAAGAGGCAGTCTAGGGAGGCATCGTTATCTCAGTATACAGATGAGGAGACAGACGCTCTGAGAAATTAAGATCATGCTGAAAGACCCATAGCTTTTGAGAGGAGCAACAGTGATTCACACCCAATTTAAATTCACACAAAAAAGCCGTTTTCCCCCAAATTTACTACTCTTTCTAGCCAACATAATTATTGCTGTAGCAAGCAAGTCTCGTGTGTGTGTACATGCATACACACACACAATACAAATAAATATTAATGATTGATTGAACCTGGACATTTGAAAATAAATTGTGAACCTACTTACTTTAAGAAAAGCAATTTATTAGCATATTGGTTTTTTATGTTGGAGATGAGACTGTTCCCTCAATCTAATTTTGGGAAGTTAATTACTATGCACCTTTAGAATGTTTTTACTGCTATTCAACTTGCCTGCACATTTCAAGGAATCTGGTAATGCGTATGCTTTGTTGAAAGCCTTGAAGTACAAAGCCAGTATTTGGGTTTCTCGGGAGTTGCTACATAAATGAAATTATACAAAAAAGCATGCAAAGTAGTTGGCTGAGAAAAATTCTATTTATTGGAGTGCAGAAAAGAACATTTAAATGTGAGAAAATAATTTTAGCTTAAAGTTTTTAGCCTAGTTTTCTACTTCATAGCAAGAAAATGTTGACCAAGAAGAAAAGATTTGTTAGGGGTTGCCAGTGGGGGAAGAGGGCAGGAGATTACAATACTTGATCAAAGAAAGTGGATTACGAAGGGGTCTTTCGATTATGCACATATTGTTGCTGTCCCTTTGGGAATGCAGCATGGGATCTGACCCAGGTAATGGGGTCCCTCACTTGTCTGCTCTATGACCTGGGTAAGTTCCTTAAACTCTCTCTGCCTCTGCTTCGTCACTAGTAAAATGGAGAAAATAATAGTACTATTTTGTTGTAAAGCTTATATGGGATAATACTTCAGCAGAAAAGACTTTTTCCAGGGTCCTGATCTGGCTAGTTAGTGGTACTGGGACTGGAGCTCTGTTAGACTACTTCCCGAGCTTAGCCCAGATATATTCATAGCATGGTGGCTTCAACTTGCATGAACCTGGGAGATGGAGGTTGCAGTGAGCTGAGATGGTGCCACTGCACTCCAGCCTGGGCAACAGAGCCAGACTGTGAGTCAAAAAAAAAAAAAAAAAAAAAAGATAATTTGGTTCAACCCTTTTGTTTTACAGATGAAGAAACAAGGACCTAGAGAGGGACAGTAACTTGTTAAAGGCTGCACAAGCAATGAGCCGCAAAGCCAGGAGGAGGCCCTGTTTCCACCTCCTCCTGCTGGTGAATGAGTCTCCCTAACACGCAGCTGGGCAGCGCTTGCTTAGGCTTCTCACATTCCCACTTGCCTTGTTTGCACTGTGCTCACTTTTGGAGGTTGCACAGTCTGATTTCTGACACGCAGAGTCAAGCAGGAAACACATAGAGATCTTGGGGGAAGTTTATGACAAAATTCTACTGTAAAAGTGCATACGAGATGCAATATTTTCCTCGGGAACAGAAGCAGAGAACACCAGTCAGCTTACCTGGTCAGCGACGCTGTAGACCTCTTGTCTGTTGCTACAGTCACACTTATAAGGGAACACTTTCTCACCACCCTTTTCTTTGGCCAGTCTCCACGTCTCCACATTGTTTTCTTGATTAATGTCCCATAGAACTAAAATGGCTCCAAGCCCGGCAAAATGTATGGCCAATTGCCTTCCAAGTCCACTTCCAGCTCCTGTTATAAGTACAATCTCTCCAGCAACATTCTTTTTTGTCTTGGGAATTATCTTGTAAACCAAAGATTCCAGAAAGTAATATAGAAATTTTCCCAAAAATATGGAGGTATCTGCAATCACATCCATGTTGATGGACTGCAGAAAGGAATGTCCCAACAGGGAAAAAGGTAGCTGATGAATTCATTATACTATAGCAACCATTACAGTACACATAGAGCATTTTGGACAAGGAAATATGCCTTTGAGACGTTCATTCTTCAAAACATACGAATTAACAACAATTGACACAATTGTCAAATTTAAAATTTATATAAATAATGATTATGGAAATATTTTGTTACCAAGTATCTTTCCCATTTACAGGGTACTTTTTTACACTAATCTAATTTAGCCTATAGGTAGGTCACAGATTACTAGGGCAGTTTTACAGTTAAAGACATAGAATGTTTGAGCCTTGACTTGCCCAGCATTATTTGACTAGTAAACTAAGACTTTGGAGGTATATCGAGTGCTCTCAGGGTTGTTGAACAGGAATTGGTGCCACTACAATCCCACAAAGGACTTGAACCCGGGTTGGGTGACAGGGAGTCTGGTTTTCAGTGGGATAGTGAAGAAAAGAAGAAAAATGGGCAGGGAGGATTGCATTTGAGTTTTAGCTAGAAGGCTGCCTCCAAGAGAGAGCAAGGAGAAAGGGCATTACAGATGCCCCTTGTTAATTTACTGAGAAGATTAACTATATTCTGAAAAGTATTATCCTCAGAAAATTTCAGGCACCTAAAGTGTTTACTAAGAGATTTCAAGCTTACAATCATCAAAAAGATTAAGCGATAAAAAATTCACTCTTGTCTGTAAGCTTATACAGACTTCTCTGATTCCAGCCCAATGCTAGAGACATATAGTGTATTACAATGATGAAACAAAGCCATACTTAACACCTATAAAAAAAATACAGGTGTTATGGAGAAGGTATTCTGGGCCACAGGATTTTTGTGCTGAGAACAAGAGAGAATTGAGACTTTCCTCATAACTTTTCTGTACAGGAAAGTTTGTTCTCAAGGTAGACGATTTATGATTTATCTTCAAAGAAATTCAAGTGGCTTGCTATGAAAATCACTAAATTTCAGCAACATATGCTTTGGGACCACTTTGAGGACAAGAGTTCTGAGATTTCTTCAATCCTAAACTAATAGACCACACCCTCAGACCTCTGAAAGCATTCAATTTTGGAATAAAAGAAAAAGGACATCTGAGCCTTGATATGGAGAGTGCCAGCCAGAAAAGACAATTGCTCCCAGGTAGGTCTTGGGGGCAGTTGTGACAACCAGGCATTTAGAAGAAAAGAAACATGAAGCATTCCCATGAGCAAACGCTTATCAAGTACTAAATGGCACTGTGTCCTTATTTCGTTCTCGGAATAGTCCTGTGGTTTAAGCATGAGGCTTGGATGGATGGGGTTATAACTCGCTGAGGGTTGCACTATTTGTAAGTAGAAGTGGATTTGAGTGCAGATTCTATGATTCCAGAACTCCTACTCTCTCCAAATGACTTCAGTTAACTGGGACTTGAATCACAAGGACCTTCTTGCATTTTTCAGGCATGTACTGAATGCTTCAGGCTGAAGAACAGGCCATGAGAATGGAGGAAGTATTATTATTGCCATGTTCACTCATGTTGTGCAGGGTGGAATGAGTAGGATTCACTCTGGAGAAGTGGATTCAACTGCTGGCCCTGCCACAGACTAGTTGAGTACTTTGGGCAAGATTTTCTTTCTTGAGCCTCTCTGTATTTGTCTGTGAAGTGGGCATAATATTTAACTCCCAGGAATGTTATACATGTTGAAATATCAAATGTAACAAAGTATTTTATAAATTGTAAAATGCCACACAAATATGAGCTTCTGTCACATGCACAGGATCCTCTTTGATGATGGAACTGAGTTTGCAGCCAGCCAGCCATAAAGATGGCCAACACTCAGGTATGGGAGCTTTTCTCTACTGTTTAGGGCTGTGCTTCAGTTATGAAATTGCTGAGGAGGGCATGGGAGACAGCTTTGCTGGTAGGTGTAGGACCTCAGTAAGGCTAGGACAGGAATTCAGGCGCATGTGTGTGGCACACACAAGCATGTTCCCTCCACTCTCTCTCGGCTTTCTCTCGTGTCCTTTAACTACCTCTTCCCCTCAACTTGCCAAAAGCCACGGTAGCGAACAAGAACAATTAGAAAAGAAGACCAAAGCAACATTAGAGATGATCATAGAATTACTTCACACCCCTATTTAGAAATTGCACTAAACTGTGCTCAGAGAAACTCGTTTTCAATTGGCAGACACTTAGAATGTTCTCCCAAGTGGCTAAATAAGCTAATCTTACCTGCAGAAATAAGAAATAATCTTACCTCGGGTAGTATGGGCGTCCTAATGGGGGCTGAAGCAAACAGCACGCACGTCAGCAGACAGAAGCTCACTCTTAAATAACTTCAGGGTTACTTGTTCTCCCACACCTTCTGAGATCTGTCTGGGTGACATAAAGAAGTGTCAACCATGAGAATTTCTCTGGGCTTCACCTATGCTGGCATTGGTGCAATACATGGCACGCAGCCTGCGTTTTCAACTCCCAAAGTGGACTGGAGCAGAGGTGTGTCCTGTGAAGTAACTTATAGGCATAACACTGCCATTATGCCAGGCTTCATATGGTATCCTGAAATCTTTATTTCTACATTGAGAACACAAACACCTCCTTAGTGCTGTTAGGAAAATGTGGAACATAGTTACAGCATCATCTAAACAATATTGTCAGGATACAATATGATCTGCCAATTGTTATTATGAAAATTACCAATACAGAAAACTTTGGGAAATGACACATAAATGTCTTAAGAACCCAAACCTGGAACCAAACAGTCAAGCCAAATATTTTATCATATTTGCTTTCTTTTTTTTGAGATGGAGTCTCGCCCTGTCGCCCAGGCTGGAGTGCAGTGGTACAATCTCGGCTCACTGTAATCTCTGCCTCCTGGATTCAAGTGATTCTCCTGTCTCAGCCTTCCAAGTAGCTAGGACTACAGACACATGTTACCACACCTGGCTAATTTTTGTATTTTTAGTAGAGATGAGGTTTTACCATGTTGGCCAGGCTGTCTTGAACTCCTGACCTTGGGAAATGCGCCCGCTTTGGCCTCTCAAAGTGAGGCAATTACAGGCATAAGCCACCATGCCTGGATGCCGTATTTTCTTTCTATATCCTCCTCTCTATTTCTGGCTGAACCATTTAAAAATAAGTGCAAATATCATGATATTATACTGCAAATACTCAGCCCTCATCTCCTAGGAAGGAGTTATTCTATATAACCCCAACAAAATGATCAGACCTGATAAGATTAACAATAATTCCATAGTATCATCTAATCCATATTCAAATTTCCCCGTTAGTCCCAAAGATCCAATTAAGGGTTATGAATTGTATTTGGTTGAGATATCTCGTCAATATCATTTTGTCTGGAACAGCACTGCTTCATCTTTCTAAAAAAATGGTTGATTTATCTATTTACTGACTTTCTGAGGAGTTCAAGCCAAATGTCGGGTAGAATGTCCCACATTCTCTGTTTGTCCTTCTTTTCTCATGGTGTCATTTAACTGGACTTCTGTTTCCTGTATCTTCTTCACACTTCAAGTTAGAGTTAGAAAGTTGATTATACTCAGATGAAATATCTTCATCAAGAAAACGTCATACATGATATGGAGCACTCTATTGCAACACATTATAATGTCTAACGTCAGGCTGTTCCATCATTCATAACGGTAAATTCAGTCACTAGGGGAAGGCGGTGACCACAAGCTTTCTCCACTGTGCAGGCACGTTTCCCACTCTGTAATCGCTACAAGTCTGCGGAATGGCATTTGGGCACCGTGTGACTCTTGCTCCCTATAATCTTTCACCTAATGGTTCTTTAAACTATAGGCTTTATTTTTTAGAGCAGTTGTAGGTTCACAGGAAATTGAAAGCACAGAGTTCTCATATACTCCCCACCTGCCCAGTCCTCCCAACATCAACACCCCCCACCAGAAGGGTCCATTTGTTACAATTGATGAACCTATGTCGACACATTATTATCCCTCAAAGTCCATAGTTTACATTAGGGCTCACTCTCGGTATTGTATGTTCTATGGGTTTTGACAAGTGTATAATGACATGTGTCCATGATTACGGTATCATACGGAGTAGTTTTATTGCCCTAAAAATACCCTGTGCTCTGCCTACTTCTCCCCACTTCCTCCTAAAACTGGGGAACCACAGACCTTTTTACTGTCTCCATAGTTTTACCTTTCCTAGAATGTCATACAGTTGGAATCATACAGTACGTAGCCTTTTCAGATTAGTTTCTTTCACTTAGTAATATGCATGTAAAGTTCCTCTGTGTCGGAAGGGGAGCATCACACACTGAGGTCAGTTGGGGGTGTCTAGGGGTGAGATAGTGGAGGGCAGGGAGTGATAACATGGGGAGAAATGCCAAATATAGATGATGGGGGGATGGAGGCGGCAAACCACCTTGCCATGTATGTGCCTATGCAACAACCCTGCATGATCTGCACATGTACCCCAGAACACAAAGTACAATTAAAAAAAGGAGATTCCTCTGTGTCTTTTCATGGCTTGGCAGCTTATTTATTGCCTTTCTTTCTTTCTTTCTTCGTTTTTTTTTTTTTTTTGAGACAGAGTCCTGCCCTGTCACCAGGCTGGAGTGCAGTGGCAGATCTCGGCTCACTGTGGCCTCCGCCTCTCAGCTTCAAGCGATTCTTCTGTCTCAGCCTTCCAAGAAGCTGGTGTTACAGGCCCGTACCACCACCCCCGGCTAATCTTTGTAATTTTTGTAGGATGGGGTTTCACCATATTGGCCAGGCTGGTCTTGAACTCCTGACCTCATGATCTACCTGCCTCTGCCTCCCAAAGTCCTGGGATTACAGGCGTGAGCCTCTGCGCCTGGCCAACGGCTTATATTTCTTTTTAGCCCTAAATAAGATGACATTATTTGGATGTACCACAGTTTCTTTATCCATTTACCTACTTAAAGACATCTTTATTGCTTCTGAGTATTAACAATTACAAATAAAGCTTCTACAAACATCGATGTGCAGGTTTTTGTGTGAACACAACTCTTCGACTCCTTTGGATAAATACCAAGGAGCGCAATTGCTGGATCACATGGTAAAAGTATGTTTAGTGCTGTAAGAAGCTTCCAAACTATCTTCCAAAGAGGCTATAACCATTGCTTTCCTCCAGCAATGAATAGGAGTCCCTGTTGCTCTGCATTCCATCAGCATTTGGTATTACCAGTGCTTTGAATTTTAGCCGTTCTAATAAATGTGCAATGCAACTCTTGATTTTAGCATCTGTTAATGACCCTTGCCTAAATCAGTGATTACGCTTGGGCGTGCAAAATGCTGATTTTCTAGCTTAGCATTCTTTCTACATTTATTAACTGGCCTTCCTCTCTAACAGGTATTATTTTGCTGTATTTTTTTAAAGTCTTTCTTGCAATGGAGGATTCTAAAGAAAAGAATGACTCTCTTGGCCATGAGGATTTATCATGCCTTGTGCCCTCAGGGAATCACAGAAAGCTGCCTAGTAACTGACTGTTGCTCCATCATTTTTGTATGCCTCATAAAACCTAGCCAATGTCTTGCATATGCCAAGCACTCAGTAATTATTTGTTGAATTTAATTTAATTTAAGAATGAGTCTCAAATGCCATTATGGATGTGGCCAGTGAACTCTCAGTGTATTTATAAATTCCTGGAAAATGAAAATGATATGAATCAAATATATTATGGCAGAAGAGAAATATTTTGAAGTATAATACTCTGAGCTTCTATAGTTATTGTATTTCAAAATACTTTTAAGATTATGTATCATCCCATAATTACTGCTTCATATGTCTCTCTCCTTTACTAGACTATGAATTTCTCGAGGGGAAGGTCTGGACAAATTAACTTTGTATTTCTAGTACCCAATGAGGAGTATAACTCACAATCAGTTCTTCATAAATATTTGCTGAATCCATGAAATAAAGTTGTAAGATTGGTTCACTGTTGGACTATTTCTTTTTCCTTCTGTCATTCTAGTATGTCTCTTTAAGCCTGTGGCTTACTTTCTTAGGTTCACCATGTGGCTGCTAGTATCCAGCAACCATATTTAAGTTCCAAACAGGAAGAAGGGGAAGGCAAAAAGCAAAAAAAGCATTTTCCCTGAAGCTTGCTTCTGCTGCTTCTGCTTTTAGCTTCTTGACCACTCACATCTGCAGAGGAAGTTGAGAAATGTCATCTTTTAGCTAGGCATATTGCTCCTCCAGTAACAATTGGCATTCTGTTACTAGATAAGCAGAGGTAGTATTCTGGCCCAATCAGTTTGGGGCAAAATTTCCTATTTTTCTATCTTGAAATCCTTAGTAGAGTTGTCTTGCCTCTAGTTGAATTCATCCTTTTAATTTCTCTTCTGAGGAAATAATACTTTGATACACACATGTATATATACGTGTGTGTATATATATGTATACATACACACAAACATGGACATGTACACAAATGCATATATATGTGCATTTATATTATATATGCACGTAGAAATATATGCTTCTATACATATGCACATAAAAGCATATATGTATGTATTTATATCTACCATCCCTATATACACTCACATATATATACACACATATACATACACATGCGCACACACACACACACACACACACACACCCCTTTTTGTCATAGCTCTCTGGGAATTCTCTGGGATTGATGTTGAGGAGAAGGTTTGAAAGATCAGAACTAACAAGGGCAGGAGTATGGAAACAGACAGGACTCTCTTCTGCAATGTCCAGGGGTGGTTTTGATTAGTACAGTGCTAGGCATGCTTACTCAGGTGTTTTCTTGTTTATTCAGTAATCACTGAATTTATAGTATAAGCATGTATTCCAAACAATCATGTTGTTTTTTCTTGTAATCACTGACATCAAGTGCCAAGTGTCTGCCCTGCAATAGTGGGTGTGACATTTGGGGAGCCCACTGTCCAGCTCCAAAGGAGGCCCGAGCTTAGCAAGGCCTCTGGACAATGCTGATCAGAAGAGCGAGAGGACGAGTGGATGGACTGTCTATGCATCTTTGTCTATCTTCATACCTTTGGCCATGGGAGGTTTGTCCTCAAAACCCTGTTCCTACCAAAAACCTTTGTATTTGCTGCTGACAGTTTAATCACCAATTCCTCATAGCACACCCACATCCCACCCAGCCATGAGGATCACAAGGTGCAGAAACAGCACTTTATTCCTCTAGAGTTGAACTGTCTTAGCTCTCAAGTCTCCATTTCCATTATGGCACTTGATTAATCTTGGTTATTCCCTATGTCTTCTAGGTTAAAGCCTAGTCTTTTCTGGATAGATAGTTAAGTCAAAATCCTACACTCTGCCCCACTCTATTGAGTGGCATTAAGGCACTGCAGGAAGGCATAGGTCTTCTTGGTTGAGTTTCTTCGTGGCTTTTGTCACACCCCTTTTTCATTATGCTGATGTCATGCCCCTTTTCATTCTTTGTGTCCTTCTACCCCACAGTGTCTCCTGCTGGGATTTCCACCCTGTTCTGCTCTCCAGGGGTCACGTCACGCATGTCACTCTGCCTCCTCAGACCATTTGCAATTTCTTCGCTATCCTCTTTAAGTTCCTGCTTGGCCTTTCCCTAAAAAAGTGATCGTTGGCTCATGGTGCCATCTCTGTGTAGGGGCCCATTGCCCTTACACATTCTGTTCTGCTTTTACTCCTTGGCCGAGTCTTCTAGACTGTGCATTCAGAAGCTCATAAAATGTTTCTCTCTGGAGTTTGTGTCTTCCAAAGGTTTGTTTTGCAACTCAAAGCCCTGTTTTTGACCCTTTGCTCTGGTTGAGTAATTTTTTAAATCATGCTTTTGCTTGGGCAATACAGCTCAGACACAGGACATCTCACTAGTAGCACTACATTGGGTAATGTTTCACAGTAACTTTCTGTGAAATCCCTTGAGAGTCAGGGGATTACTGCAGGTCACCTGAGCAAGTATGCACAGACTCACAGCTGGCTTGACGCTGCCTCTCAGATTTTACTATGATTTTCAGTTGTTAACTGTGAAATGACGTTTAACATGAAGAAAAACTCAGGAGCAATACTATGAAAGTCTCATCATGCTGACCTCTGCCCTAGCCTTGGAGTAGGAATGAAGGCGATTAAATATCAGAGGGAGAAACCTTCAGTGAAAGGAGTCCAAACCCAAATGAGATTGCGTCCTGTCCAAAGAGGAGCCAGCCTCCTCAGCAGAGCTTTTAGTTCCAAAGAATATAGCGCTTTCTTTTGACCCAGATGCAGAAGCATTTCGGTGGCTGGTTTAGGGGTCTAGCGACCTTGATGAGGGGTTGGGGTTAGCTCTAAGCAGCTAGGGCTATGCTGCTCAATAAAACAGCCAGTAGCCATCTGCTATGGTCTGAATATTTCCCAATATTTTTATGTTGGAATTTAATTGCCTAAGTGATAGTATTGAGGTGAAGGCTTTTTAATAGGTCATCGGATCATGAGGGCTCCGCCCTCATGAATAGATCAGAATCCTTATAAAAGGGCTGTAGAAAACTAGCTAGTTTGTTTTTTGTCTTTATTTTCCCTTTCTGTCTTTTATGCCATGTGAGGACACAGCATTTATTTCCTCCAGAAGATTCGGCAACAAGGCACTGTCTTGAAAGCTGAGGATTGCAGCCCTCACAAGACACTGAATCTGCTGGTGCCTTGATCCTGGGCTTCCCAGCATGCATACCTGTGAGAAGAACATGTCCATTAATTATCAACTACTCAGTCTAGGATTTGTTATAGAAGCACAAGTGGACTAGGACAGAAATTGGTACCACAAATTGGGATATTGTTAATAACAAGTACTTGAAAATGTGAAAGTGGCTTTGAAACTCGGTAATGGATAGAGGCCAGAACCATTTTTGAAAGTGCATACTAGAACAAGGCTAGATTGCTGTGAACAGAGTGTTAAGGGTGATTTTGGTGAGAGCTCAGAAGAAGAGGACAACCTGGAAAGAGAGGTCTTCTTAGAGATTGTCTAAGTGGTTGTGATCAGGATGTTGGTAGAAATGTGGACAGGAAAGGCCATCTTGATAAGGTCTTAGATGAAAATTAGGAATATGTTATTGGAAACTAGACAAAAGGTCATTCTTGTTACCGAATGGCAAGAAACTTGGCTGAATTGTGTCTGTGCTTTGTAGAAGCAGAACTTGCAAGCAATGAATTAGGATATTTAGCAGAGGAAATCTCCAAGTCAAGTGTTCAGGGTGCTGCATGACTTATGATAAATTGCAAGAAGGGAAAATAAATTAAAGATGGAATTTATAATCATAAAATATGCAGATGTTAAAGAGTTGGAAATTTCTCAGCCTATTCATGTAGGAAAAAAAGGGGCTTGTTTGGGGGAGAATACCAATGGTGGGTGGCAAGCTACAATACTATTCATTAAGACAGTGGGAGAATGACCCCAAAGGCATTTCAGAGATATGTGAGGCTGCCACTCCCATCACAGGCCCAGCATATCAAGATTTGGAGGGCAGAGTGATTTCAAGAGAGGAGTGCAGGGCACCAGTGAGACCTTACAGCCCTCTGTTGAGGACTGCCTCAAGTCTCTGCTACATACATTCTGGTGCAGCACTTCCTAGCTGCCCCAGCTGTGGCTCAAGCAGACCTAAGGGTGGCTGGGGTTGCTGCTACACATGGCACTGGCAGTAAACCTTGGCAGCATCTGTGCAGTGCAAATTCTTTAGATGGGCAGATCATACAAGCTGTGGAGGCATGGCTACCTCCACCTTGAAATAAATTTCTGTTGCTTGTAAATTACCCAGTCTCAGATAGTTTGTTATGGCAACACTAATGGACTAAGACATGAAGATCATGCAATTTCTTTAGCTGAGTTTTGGAAGAAATATAACATACAATTGGAAACATTCAGGCATCAAGGCGGGAAGCAATAGTGCATGATATGAGTTCAAGATGATGAAAACTCTTACTGTGCTGTGCAAATAGCTGCAGGATTTGAAGTGAATGTAAATGGAGTAGTAGATGAAACAGCCGGCTGTGAATGTGAACAAAGGGGTTGTGACAAAATGGATATATATGTCCCAGAGGAAATGATGCCATCAAAGAAACCTCACACACATAATTCTCAGAGATATTTTTATGATGTTGAAAGCATAATGCATAAAATATTAAAAGCTGATCTGAACTTAGAAAAGTGTGGGAAAATTCAAGAAAGCAAAATAAAGATGCTTTTCTCATATGGTGAGTTACATGATGAGAAGAAGACAAGTATGGTTTGAACTTAATACATTCTTTTTTTATTTTTTTATTTTTATTTTTTTTTAAGCCTACAGCAGCTGGTATTTCCCGGCAGTCTCCCATCCAAGTACTAACCAGGCCCAACCCTGCTTAGCTTCCAAGATCAGATGAGATCAGGTGCATTCAGGGTGGTGTGGCCGTAGATTGAACTTAATGCATTTTTAACAAAGAAATAAAACACTTTAATTCTCAATATTTCAAATGTTTTAAATTACAATCTGTCACCTTACACTAAAATTAACTCCAGATGGATCAAAGACTTAAACATAAAACCTAACACCGTAAAAACAGTAGAAGAAAACGTAGGCAAAACCATCCAGGACATAGGCATAGGCAAGGACTTCATGACTAAAACACCAAAAGCAATGGCAATAAAAGCCAAAATTGACAAATGGGATCTAATTAAACTCCAGAGCTTCTGTACAGCAAATGAAACCATCATTAGAGTGAATCGGCAACCAACAGAATGGGAAAAAATTTTTGCAATCTACCCATCTGACAAAGGGCTGATATCCAGAAACTACAAAGAACTAAAACAGATATACAAGAAAAAAACAAACAACCCCATTCAAAAGTGGGCAAAGGATATGAACAGACACTTTCCAAAAGAGGACATATATAAGGCCAACAAATATATGAAAAAAAAATGCTCATTGTGACTGGTCATTAGAGAAATGCAAATCAAAACCACACTTAGATATCATCTCACGCCAGTTAGAATGGCGATCATTAAAAAATCGGGAGACAACAGATGCTGGAGAGGATGTGGAGAAATAGGAGCACTCTTACACAGTTGGTGGGAGTGTAAATTAGTTCAACCATTGTGGAAGACAGTGTGCGATTTCTCAAGGATCTAGAAATAGAAATTCCATTTGACCCAGCAATCCCATTACTGGGTATATCTCCAAAGGAGATCTTGGGTTGCTCAGTACTACTGAGGCAGTAACAGATTCTAAACTTTCTTTTAAAGTGGCAGAGCCAGGTAGTGTATATTTTTAAAAATATCTTAACATTGATATTTTGAAATCAACTTTAGCATTGAATCATTTTAACTTGTTTTTTATTCTATATGCATCTTTTCCCTCTTAGGTTGAAAGTCTTCCCCCTATATCTCTTCTTTATTTTCTTTCAATATAAGGAGAATAATTACAAAACATATAAACATTTCTACAAACAACAAAATTGCTGAGGAAGTTCAACATTCCCCTGAGTTTCTTTTTATTTCTAGAAAGTCTTCCACTATAAACATGTGGTTAAAGTACTATGCTCTAAAGGAAGTTGAGATCCATGTTCCTGTGTTATTAACTTGATATACGCATTTGTTTCAGTTTGTTTAAAATTAAAAACATTATTTTAAGATTTTGTTTTAATTATTGTTTGGAATGGGTAATTCATATTTATAATTTGAAGGACAAAGTTAAGTTATGTAGCCAGGTGCGCCTGGTGGCCCTCCTTCTATTCCAGCCATTAAAATAAAAAAGCATTACGTCATGATGTTTGCTATGTATTCTATAAAGAGCATCATCTTCTTCAGAACTTTGAGTGGACTCTGTGACTGAATATATGTAAGATTTAGTAATGTGAGGTCCAGGCCTGATTCCCACATCCCAGAGCCCTCCTGGCCTCATCCTGCCTAAACACCACATTCTTAGGATGAGTGAGTCCTTCATCCCATCACAGCTTTGAATCCATTTTCTCCATTGCAGTGCACAGTGACAGCACTTTTCCTGAATTAGTGTCTGATCTGCTCATTTTGGCTTTCTACTGACAATCAATTTTAAGTCCATATGGCATTTGTATGCTATCCATCTGCTGATTTTTAAGCCATTCATTTATTTAACCAATATTTTTCTTTTTTAATTTGCCAACTTTTAAGTTCAAGGGTACATGTGCACGATGTGGAGGTTTGCTGCGTAAACGTGTGCCATGATGCTCTGCTGTGCTGATGATCCCATCACCTAGGTATTGAGCCCAGCATGCAGTAGCTATTCTTCCTCCGACTCCCCACTCTCTGACAGGCCCCGGTGTGTGTTGTTCCCCCTCCCGTGTCCATCCATGTGTCTCATCAGTCAGCTCCCACGTGTAAGTGAGAACATGCAGTGTTTAGTTTTCTGTTCCTGCATTAGTTTGCTGTGGATAACGGCTTTCAGCTCCATCCATGTCCCTGCAAAGGACATAATCTCTTTCCTTTTTCTGGTTGCATAGTATTCCGTGGTATATATGTACCACATTTCCTTTATCCAGTCTATTACTGATGTGCATTTAGGTTGATTCCATATCTTTGCCATTGTGAATAGTGTGGCAGTGAACATACATGTGCAAGTATCTTTATAATAGAAAGATTTATGCTCCTTGTAGTGTATACCCAGTAATGGGATTGCTAGGTCGAATGGTATTTCTGGTTCTAAGTCTTTGAGGAATCACCAAACTGTCTTCCATACGGGTGAGCTAATTTACACTCCTGCCAACAGTGTAAAAGCATCCCTTTTTCTCCACAATCACAATTTCTCTAGTTTTTTTTTTTTTTTTTTTTTTTACTTTTTGATAATAGCCATTCTGACTGGTGTGAGATAAGATTATCTCACTCATTGTGGTTTTGATTTGCATTTCTCTAATGATCAGTGATGTTCAGCTTTTTTTCATATGTTTAACAAATATTTTTCAAAATCCTGTTTTGTTGAAAGTTGTATAGTAGACTCTAGGGATTACAGCTATAACAAAGCATCAAAGATTTTTTTTTTTTTTTCTTAATAAGTGTAGTGGGAGACAGATAGAAAACAACTAATTGAGCAAAAATATTTAATTCCAGTTTTATGTGAGGGAGGAAAAATGCATTGTTCTTAGAGAATCCAAAAAGATCTTACCTAGAAAGACTGATGTGCGTTGTTATCCCATGGCATTTCATGTTGCAGGGATACAGTAGCTATTAATTCATTGATTCATGACAAACCAGGATTTCTGCCATACATAAAGTACATAAAACTTAATTCTTAACATGAAATGGATGAAAAAAATTACAGTAGATTTAAAGATAAACACTTTGATAGTTGTTTATACTTCAGGTTTATTGTGCGTAGATACCTGGTTTTCTTTTACCTTTTGGAACTTTCTGAAATATGTTCCATGGTTCTGAAATGGAATTGTAGGACAGTAATGGAACTTTTGAAGTTATTTGGCCTATTGCCAGAACTTTGACACCAAACTAAAGTTTATCAGTCCATCAAACACTAAGAAACCATACTGGCTGATAAAATGGCCTAGAAGGCTCGGCAGAACACTTGCCATTTGGAGCTGTTGTGAAATTTTCATAATTGTACAAGCCTTCTTTGAAATTTTTACAACATAATAGGTACAAGGTTAATTGTAACAAATGTAGTTTGTCTAGACTATTTAGACTAGACTAAAAGTGATAGCAAAAAATTAATAAAAGTGATTTTGAAGAAATATTTTTAGTTGAAAATAGAAATGCAAATCTGATCCACTATCATAAAATGTACAAAGGTGTTTCTCCCTTATTAGATACCAGGTTTTGTTTTTCCATAATATCCTATTTGTGCAGAGCACAACATGCATCTGGTCTAGCTGCAGGGCTTGTGAAACTAACATAAAGGCGTGCATTTTAATAATGTCCCAAATGAGATTGTTTGCTATCATCCCTCCCTAACTGATCAAGAAGAAATCCAGGGCTTGGGGAGATCATGTTTAAGTCACACAAGTGACCCAAAGCTAGACCCTGTCCTAGTACTCTTTTCACAACATCACATCTGATAAATTTACACAATTAAATATACGTAAAGTTAAAAACATACACATAAATAAAACCAACTCTAACAGAACAAAATCCATTGAAGAGAAGTAGGAGCTACAGAGCACGGTATTCTTGATCGATTTGGCAAACTGCAAGGACTCGGGCGCTAGAGTTAACACTTCATTAAAAAAATCTGGCCGGGCGCGGTGTCTCACGCCTGTAATCCCAGCACTTTGTGAGGCCGAGGCTGGTGGATCACGAGATCAAGAGACGGAGACCACCCTGGTCAACATGGTGAAACCCCATCTCTACTATAAATACTAAAAATTAGCTGGGCATGGTGGCGTGTGCCTGTAATCCCAGCTACTCAGGAGGCTGAGGCAGGAGAATTGCCTGAACCCAGGAGGCGGAGGTTGCGGTGAGCCGAGATCGCGCCATTGCACTCCAGCCTGGGTAACAAGAGCGAAACTCCGTCTCAAAAAAAGAAAAAAGAAAAAAAATCCACAAAAATTACTTTGTGTATTTTCTTAATGAAATATAGTCTCTTTCCTGGAGTTGAGTCTTCCTCCCTGTAAGCAGATTTGAATGTTGTTATAATATATTTTGATGCACTCTAAGAAGGGAGGGAAGGACACTGTGGACATGGTCACAGTTCCGGTCGTCTGAGGAATGTGAAATCCCTGTGACCCTGCAGTGATTTCGCCAGTCCCATTTTTCTAGTTGTGGCTCTGCAAATGGCCAACCGTAGGGAACAGCCTGTTCTGACTGCAGGTGCCAGCTTCCCCGTGGAGCTGCTTCTGAGATCTTTTTTTCTCCTGCAATCTCAGGGATTTTTATCTGCTCATCATTACATGCTGGGTCTCAACAACCACACAGTTAGCGTCCCAGCAGGAAAAACCCAAATTAGGATAATTCAAGTAGAGTCTAATAAAGAGACCATTTACAGAGATGTGGATAGGGCATTAGTCAACTGCACGGGAGAATGAGGTGACCAGTGGCTGGTGACAGAAGGCTGCCCTGGGTCTGACGGAGCAGAGCAGGGAGCATTACCAGAACCGAAGGCAGAGAGGCATGATGGAAAGGAATCTGAGACCTTTCGTCCAGGGCCCAGTTAGCCAGTGGCAACCCTGCAGGGAAGAAGTTGGAGTTAAAAATAGTTTGTCACTTACTTTCCGATCTGCTGATATGTTCACACAGTCAAGCCAAACAGGAAACCAGAGAGCAATGTGGCCCATCCATGTAATCTATTTAGGTAGCTTCTGGGTGGGGAGGGGGTGTGGAGCCAAGTCCAGGCTGTTTATCAGACAGTTGCTCACAAGCCTGTAACCTGGCCACTTTAAGAAAGCCTAAGTGTGGCCATCAGTTCAGGCAAAGCTTGACTTTGTTTGGAGAAGATGGGTTTTGCGGTCTTAGTACAATGTGCTTCATCTCAGTCTCCAACTTCAGCAGTCCCCGAGCTGTCCCTCCCTCAGTATCTGCTGAGCGAGCCCGATGTTGGTTTTCTAACCTAGAACTTCCACTTTGAATGCCTGTTCAGGTAGACACAACCTAGACACAATGTCTGATAACTATTAGAAAAATGAGTAGGCATTTGGTTGACAAATAGAACACTGCTTTCCAAAGTTAGGTGTTTTCATTCTGTCCCTATCCTGTTTGGATGAGGGAGGAAAGACCTTCTGGGCAAGGTGCACTGAAGAAGACCAAAGTCTGGAAACATTGACTTTTCCACCTTCTTTCCTATTCTTTTAAGAATTTTTACCTTCTCCCCCAGATTTCTACTTTCGGAAGCATAGTTTCAATGTAGCCAATTTTCTCTCACAGCAAACATATAAGTTAGGTAATATTATCACCCCATCTAGCACACTAAAGATTAGGTAACTTGCTTAAGATTAATCCTGTAATCCTAGCACTTTGGGAGGCTGAGGTGGGTGGGTCACCTGAGGCCAGGAGTTCAAGACCAGCCTGGCCATCATGGTGAAACCCCATCTTTATTTAAAAAAAAAAAAAAAAGATTACACAATTAGTTGTTGGAATGCCAACATTGTAACCTAGGCAATCCGGTTCCACAGCCTGCAGTTACTCTTACCTTATTGCAAAAGAGAGGAATGATAACATCTAAGGAGTGGTCTGGAAACAGCTACCATTCTTCTTGGCTCACCGCAACCTCCGCCGCCCGGATTCAAGCCATTCTCCTGCTTCAGCCTCCAGAGTAGCTGAGAATACAGGCACCTGCCCCCACGCCCAGCTAAATTTTTTTTGTATTTTTAGTGGAGACAGGGTTTCATTGAGTTGGCCAGGCTGGTCTCAAACTCCTGACCTCAGGTGATTCACCCACCTCGGCCTCCCAAAGTGCTGTGCCCAGCCTCAAAACAGTTTTGACTCTACCACTAAATGTTCTGCCTCATCTCTCTTCCTCATTATTTTTGTCTGGAGGGTTTTGTTGTTGTTTTGATGAAGATCTCTCACTCTGTCTCCTAGGCTGGAGTGCAGTGGCACGATCTCGGCTCACTGCAACCTCTGCCTCCCAGGTTCAAATGATTCTCCTGCCTCAGTCTCCTGAGTAGCTGGGATTACAGGTGCATGCCACCACACCCAGCTAAGTTTTGTGTTTTTAGTAGACACAGGGTTTCACCATGTTGGCCAGGTTGGTCTCGAGCTCCTGAACTTGTGATCTGCCCACCTTTGTCTTGCAAAGTGCTGGGATTACAAGCGTGAGCCACCGCACCTGGCCTGGAGGTTTTATTTAGCTTTAAAAATATCTAAAATTTGCTTTTTGAAATCATGAGTGCTAATTCATGTTGTTTCTGGAACAGAAAAGAGCTAAGTCTAAAATTGTCTCTGTGTGATTATACTTGTTTACCTGTTTCTGGATTTTTCTTTTTCTTTTTTCTCTTTTCTTCTCCATTTGCTATTCTTCCTGCTGAAGTATGTCCTTTAGCATATCTTCTAGAAAGAGTTATAAAAGTTCTTAATGTTTGTATTATTCAAAATCTCTTTCTTTTTTTATGTTCTTAAATGCTGGTTTAAAAAGATGTAGGATTTTGGCTTGAATATATCCCCCCACCCCATATTCCTCTTTTCCTCTACTGCCTTATTTAAAAGATAATTTCCTACGTCTCCTAGTCTGTATTGTTTCTCTTATAAAATCTTAAGTCTGCCTGTCATTCCTTTGTATTTAAGTTTCCTTTTATCTCTGGTAGTTTTTAAGATTTTTCTTTTTTGATTGATATTATAAGTTTCACTATAGTGCGCCAGGTATGGATTTGCTTTTATGTAAACTGCTTGTCACCCTCTTCATGCCTTCCATCTGTAGATTAAAGGTTATCTTCAATCCCATAAAATTTGTAGGCACTATTAAAAAAAAAAAACAGTTGTAATGAGATATAATTGACATACCATAAAATTCACTCTTTTAAGTTGGTAATTAAGTGGTTTTCTAGTATATTGACCAAGTTTTTTAGCTATCACAATTTTTAATTCCATAACATTAAAAAAATTAAGAAAATCTTTTTGGGCCAGGCACAGTGGCTCACGCCTGTAATCCCAGCACTTTGGGAGGCTGATGTAGGAGGATCACAAGGTCAGGAGATCAAGACCATCTTGGCCAACATGGTGAAACCCCGTTTCCACTAAAAATACAAAAATTAGCCAGATGTGGTGGCATGCACCTGTAGTCCCAGCTACTCAGGATAATGAGGCAGAAGAAACAGTTAATCCAGGGAGGTGGAGGTTGCAGTAAGCCGAGGTCGCGCCACTACACTCCAGCCTAGGCAACAGAGTGAGAAAACTTTGTCTCAAAAAAATTTGTTTTTAATTTTATATATTTGTTTATTTATTACACATAATATCTGTCTCTGTTGCCCAGGCTGGAGTGCAGCGGGACAATCATAGCTCATTGCAGCCTTGACTTCCTGGGCTTAAGCAATCCTCTTGCCTCAGGCTCCTGAGCAGCCAGGACTAGCAATGCACACCATCACGGCTGGCTAGTTTTAAAATTTTTTGTAGAGATGGGGTCTCCCTATGTTGCAGTGGCTGGTCTTGAACTCCTGGCCTTAAGTGATCCTCCTGTTTTGGACTGCCAAAGTGCTGGGATTACAGGAATCAGTTACTGTACCTGGCTTCAGAACATCTTGATCACCCCAAAAGACACATCATAACCATGAGTAGTGACATTCCATTCCCCCTTTCTCTGAGCCACTGACAGTCACTAATCTGCTTGCTGTCTCTATGCATTTATCTATTCTGGATATTTGCTATAAATGGAATTATGTCATACAATATGTGACTTTTGTGTCTTATTTTACTTAGTATGTTGTTTCAAGGTTCATTCATGCTGTAGCATGTATCAGTATTTAATTTCCTTTTATTGTCAAATAATATTTTATTATATGGATATACTATGTTTTATTTATCCATTTATCAGTTGATAGATATTTGGGTTGTTTTCATTTTGTGGCTATCATGAATAATATTACCATGAACAGTTTTGTGTGGATGTCTCTTTTCAATTCTCATTGGTATATATTTTAAAATGAAATTTCTGGGTTTTATGGTAACTTTATATTTAAGTTATTGAGGAATTGCCAAACTGTTTTCTTTCTAGCAGTGTGTAAGGATTTCGACTTCTCTCCATCATTGCGAATAATGGCGATTATTCATCTTTTTTACTGTAAATATCCTCATGTTCTTCAAGGGCTACTTTTTTTTTTTATTGTGGGTTAATTTCTCATGAGTACCTTTTTATTAATGAATTCAGTCTTTGTGTCTAATCTAGAACAAATTCTGTTTAAACAGACTTTTTCCCAATGACTATAGACATAATTTATTGCTAACACATTTTAATTTTATGATTTCTTGCTCCTTCTTAATGAATGGCCTTCTTGTCTTTATCTCTGAAAATATTGAAACACTTGTTTTTAACTTTCTGATCAGATTGCTTTAATATTTGCATTTCATCAGGAGTGAAGTCATTATTGCATTTTTGGCTCTTGTTTTTAATATTTTCCTTATGCAATCGTGTTACTGTTGCATAAGGAAATAGTAACACGATTGCATAAGGAAAATAATATTAAAAGCAAGAGCCAAATAGGAATATTTGTTTCTCTCTCCCTTCCTCACTTTGACCTGTTCCGTAGTTTTGCACTTTTGGTTCAGAAATATATTTTACATCGGAGTTTCAGGGTTACATCCCCATAATTACGTATATAATATTGCAAATCTAGTGGTTAAGCTGGCAAGTGGCTTTGGCCAGATCTTGTTCATCAACTGCATCTTCTTACTCTTGAAGCCTCTTTCAATACGTGCAAGAGGCCTGTGTCTATCTGAAGTCGTTGTCAGTGGGCCTGTCTCTTACACCTTGCCACTTGGTCTCAGCTATCATGAAGAAGAAAAGAAGCCCGCCCCCATCAGACAGGCACCAACCTCAGAGTCCAGGAGCCCCCAAGCCCTCCATTCAGCTCGAACTTAGTGTGGTGCTTGCCTGTTCCGTTTCTTGGCTGCACATCAGTTCATCATCTCTAGGCGTAATTATGTCTTTTAAATTAAAACAATTTACATATCTTCGCTATGAGTTTGGATGGGAACGAGGGCTCATAATGATACTTCTTGAATGCCTATGACAAGCAAAATAGACCTAGTTCCTACTTGCCTGGGGCTTTCTACTTGTTGAGACGTGAATTAAGAAATAGTTACAAAGTAAACTAAGTGCTGTGACCGCCAAAAATCCAACAAACCGCCAAACAAAAAGGAGTGTTGTATGAGAGCTGTTATGAGGAAAGCGATGATAAAGAGAGAGAATCCAAGCAGGGAGGAGTGCGGACGTGGACCTCTGGAAGTCACTTATAACAGGGTAAACCAGAGAGTAGCTTTTTAGAGCAGCTGATTGGTAGTGCTTGGCTGATGCAGAGTGAAACATTTTATTTTAGTAGTTTTAAAATTCTGATCAAAAGTCTATGGAGTTTTCCCCTTGCTTGAATACCTGACCTCAGGTGATCCACCTGCTTTGGCCTCCTAAAGCGCTGGGATTACAGCTGAGAGCCACTGGACCCGGCCTAGTACAAACACTTTAAACCTGTCAGGCGCCATAAATGACAGTTGAATACATGTATACTTTATGATCTGGCAAGTCTGCTCTCAGTTAAGTACTCAGGAAAAATGTGTTGTGTGTGCTAAGAGACACAGAGGAGGATGTTTACTGAGGCACTGTTTGTAATGTGAAAACGTCAACTACTAGTGGCGTTGTTAAAAAAAAAACAAAAACAAAAAACCCAAAGCATATATATGACACAATTCCATGCTGTAGTTAGAGAATCAGGTAGACTCACATGTTGACGTGGAAATATTGCCAACATCAACAAAATGAAAACAAGATGGCAGAAGACAGCGTCCACAGTTATAGTAGCATTATTTGCAATAGCCAAAACCTGCAAACCATTCAGATGTCAACTAGTAATGAAATGGAACTGACATATTTTCATACAACTGAATACTCTGTGGCAATAAAAATAATGAACCACTTCGATATGCAACACCATGGATGAATCTCGAAAATCAGACAGCGTGTCAAATAGATGAGTGGCGGGGGGCAGGTGGAATTGTGTTTCCATGTATATAAAATTTAAAAACAGGTGAACTGATCCATGGTTTTCAAAGTCCTGAGGGTGGTCACCTAGGGGAGAAGGAAAGAGTAGTTACCTGGAGGGGCCATGCGTGGAGTTTCTGAGCTGTTGGTGATACTCTCTTGTCCTGGAGGGTGGTTCATTGGAATGTTGCCTTCGTAGCAATCCAGTGAGAATTCCCCTCATGATGTGTGGAACTCTCTGTGTTTATGTTATACCTGATAAAAAAAAAGCTAAGAGAAGAAGGGTAAGCACGAGACGTGGATGAGTGTCTCCTCACGTTGCCCAGCTCCTCTCACACGCGAATTTCGCACTCCCTGCAGAGACACACGTGCCTGGCCAATGATACAACTGCATGTTTTGTTTTGTTTGTATTCTTCATTCTCAAAGCTATTGGCGAGTACTGTGAGTTCTGGTTTTTGGCCTAGGAATTGATCAAGAAAATATATTCATTTCATTCTTTTTAGAAAACACTGAAAGTTGTATATAATTTTAGGTAAACCCAGATGTTTTGATGGATGCAGAATGATGGCAGATAAGTAGTACATTCCTCCCTCAGGAGAACGAGGAGAAAACTTGTTCTTTGTGGGAGACAGTGAGGTTTAAATATGTCAGTATATCCCGCCACTCTCCTGCTCTCAGCCTTGAATCGTTTTCCATCATATGGAGAATAAAACCACAAGCCCTCGTCCCAGGCTTCACGTCTTTTTCCGTCTCGACTAATCCACCACGTCTCCATTCTGAGGCATTGCACTGGATCTTCCCTCCATCTAGAGCCTCTTCCAGCAAATATTCAGGAGCTGGCTTCATTCATTTGTGGAATGAATGAATTGATCTACAAGGGGGTGCTTCTGTACATTTCAGGAAAAGAAGGAAAATAAAAATGTTCAAAGCTTTACAACCCTCCCCTATCTTTTCCTAAGAAATCTGTAGCTCAAGGCTCAGAGTCTTCATGCCTTTTATTTTTGGATAACTTTCTCTCTCTCTCTCTCTCTCTCTCTGTCTCTCTGTCTCTCTGTGTGTCTGTCTGTCTTTCTCTCTCTCTCTCTCTAACACCAGCTTTACGTTCACAGCAAAATTGAGTGGCAGGTACAGAGATTTTCTATATGCTTCCTGTCCCAGCACATGCACAGCCTCTCACATGATCAACAGGCCCTGCCAGAATGGTCCAGCTGTTATGGTTGATGAGCCTGCACTGACACATCGTTATCACCCAGAGGCCATAGTTTACAGTAGGGTTTGCTCTTGGTGTTGGACCTTCTATGGGTTTGGATAAATGCATAATGACATGTGGATAACTCTTTGATGACACAGATGTTACAGGTTTGTAACAGACAACTGAAAAAGTGACGATGAGTATGAGGGGGCTTTGCAAGCAGTTTCCACCTCGTGGGATACAGCTGTCAGGAAAGCGGCCCCCTGCCTGGTGACCAGGACGGAGGCTCATGGATGTATCTATCTCGGAAAGACTCAGGGTGAAGTGAGATGGGTGTGTGTGGCGTTAGGGGAGCGCTGGCCCCGGCTTAAGGACTCTACCTCCTAAAGACATTTCACTTATCACAACTGAGTGAGGCACAGAGGAGAAACCAAGGCAGGGAGAGCTGCAGTTCACACAGCTAGCTGGGACTGCCATGCAGGCAGCCTGGCCCCGGAGCTCGCCAATGACCCTCAGAGGGAGCCCAGAGCGGGGCGCAGGCTTGGAGGTGGCGGTGGGAGGCCCGAGGGCGTGGGAACGAGCCCGGCCCCGGGAGAGCACGGAACGGAGCAGCGGCGCCCTCTGCAGGTTGTGGGTCATCCTTCTTGCTCCACGTGGTTTCCTCTGAGACCCTCTCAAGTCAGCGGTGGCTTTGGGTTCATCTCACCCCTAAATCGTAGTCCTAGGTTAGTCCTCACCCTAGTCGGTCTCGTGTTTTCAGAACTCAGACGTGTGCTCTGAGTACCCACTGAGTGCCACAGTCAGAGTCCGGCTAGCCGCCCTTAAACAATAGCAACCCAGGGGGCCTGGGACCCTCCGAATTTAAATAGGAAATACTTAAAAAATATCAAACAACAAAGCCCTTTTAAGAGTAGGAAAGCAAACCTCTAATGATGGAATTTCAGATTGAAGGCCAGAAGGCTCAGGAGAAATTCGGAGAGTGAGTGAGGCCTACTCAGCCCCCTCGAGTCACGTTTTGTGGTACTTCCAGGTGAGGACATCTGGGAAGGTGGTCCTGCGTCCTGGGATGCCCGGGGCGTGCTCACGGCCTTGGCATCACCTCCGCATCTCCCATTGTCCCTTCCCCCTTTCCTCATGTCATGGCCCCTCTCCTTTGTTCCTTCCTTCCCTAGGCATTTTTGAAGCATCCTCTAGGTTCTCGATTCTACACCAGACATGAGACAGATGAGGAATTGCAAGTGTGTGACGCTGTCCTATCCCAAGCATTATGTGGCCCTTGGCAGAGGTGACAGTGGGGTGAAATGGAGCAGCAGGCAACTCTCTGTTAACTACCATGAGTGTCTTAGCTCGCTTCCCCAAAAGAGAAGAAAGCCTCCTAGATAAAAAAAATCTATGCTTAGCCAGGCACCTATGGCTCATGCCTGTAATCCCAGCATTTAGGGAGGCTGAGGCGGGAGGATCGCTTGAGACCAGGAATTTAAGACCAGCCTGGGCAAAATAAGAAGACCCTATCGCTAAAAAAAAAAAAAAAACAAAAAAAAAACAAAAAAACAAACAAACAAACAAACAAAAACCCTGGGTGGAATGGCGCATACCTGTGGTTCCACCTACTCAGGAGGTTGAGGCAGGAGGATTGTTTGAGTGACTAGCTACTGCACTCCAGCCTGGGCAACAAAGTGAGCCCTCATCTCTTTAAAAATAAAGTAAAATAAATAGAAGAACTATGCTTGCTTTAAAAAATGTATTTGTCTGATGGTGAACTTGCATTATTTTTTCAATCATATTGTATGAGATATGTAAGTATACATGTTGTATTATTGTGAGATAATAATGGTATTATCTTATCAATAATCACTGTATTATCTTTTTTCCTCTAGGGCTTTGCCTGAAAGAAAAGATCAGTTTACCCAAAATCAGGAAGGTTGATGGTGTTGGGGTTCTGTGAATGTGGGGACCTGTGGTTCCTTGCGCTAATCCGGGAGATGGTTCTCCTAACATGTGGATGTCCTGGGGGGCCCTGGCAAGGCTGTACATAGAGGGTACACTGCCAAGCACAGTGCAGCTGCCTCATCAAATGGGGCACGCGTGCTAGCACAGTGAGCATCTTGGCAGCAAACTTGGTGACTGCAGACCAGGGACTCATCCCCCACTTTTACTGAGTTGCTAAATTCCAGTGTTTTGAGAAACACAGGAGAAAGGTTGGTGGGGGTCCTGGAAAATAATTTTGTAAATAGGGGTTGAGCTGCATGTTGTTTCAATTAGAAAAATGAAGAAAAGTTTCATTTCTTATATCTGAATGTGGTTTCATTAATAAGAAGTAGTCATAAGCACCTTGTGTTTTGGAGATTTACCTTACTAAACACTCACAATATCTCTCCTCATTATCTGGTCACCAAATCCATTCAATCATCATTCATATCTCCATTCATCCAATACTGGAGAATCTCCTACGGTCATCGTGCAGAGGTGTATAGTGGTGACCAAGATGTAGTTCCACGTTCTTACAATTCTTACAAGCAACCTGGATAGGAGATAAGGAACTGCAGTGGCAAGGATCCTGACTGGGCACAAAAAGTTTGGGGTTTTAATCCTAGTTTTATCCTTCAACAGCTGGACATCCTTGGGCCAACTACACAACCTTTCTTGGCTTCCCTTTCTTCATGTGTAAAATTCGGCTAAATTATCTTTAATTTCTTACTAACTTCTAAAATACTTTACTGAAGAAAGGAGACATATACATCTGATGTAAATGCAAGTGGTGTGTGTGTGTGTGTGTTTAATGAGGGCATAGCCGGCTCCTTTATTAGGCTTTGGTTTTTCTTCATGTATCTGATTTCCAGAAACGAGGAGTGAAAATACGTTTTATTTTGCTCCCGCGTGTTTACTCATCTAAAATTTCGTATATGAGGAATAAAAAAAAAAAGTCTTTGTGGCCTTGGCTGAAAGAGAAGGACAATGATTATTATGTTAAAAGCAGATGGTTCTACTGTCCCTCAGTCTAGGATTGATGTGGAAACCCAAAGGTCAATGAGGACCTTAGAGAAAGAGAGACTTACAAGGATATTATGCACTTGGGGTAATAGGTTTATTATCTCTATATCCAAGTAAGCATTTATTGATGTTTGTCAAAAATAAGAGACAAGATTACAAAAACTATTTTAGCATGAACATGAGATAGCTGCAATAGACCAATACTTTGCTTAAAGACTTCAAAAAGAGCACAGAACCTGAAACGGCAGTTTTCAGGTTATATAGCTATCCAGACAATGAGGTCAACTCTACAAGGCAAGCAACACATGGCAATAGAACACCATCAACAGTTTCTCACTGGAGGGTGGAGGGAGGCTTGCTGGGGCCTGGGGCCACTGGTGGGAAAGGGCATTAAAATCTCATAAATCCTCCATATCTTTTTTCCATCTCGGGAACTTCTTTGGAGTAACTCCCGTCTTCTTCGTCGGCAGGCAGAGCCTCGGCGAAGCGCTTCAGGAAGCCTCCATACCGTTTCTGGTAGTCCATCCACCACTCTGGGCGGCCCACTCTTCTCATGAAGCCCCCATACCGCTTCTGCAGCTCTTTGGCTTCCTCTTCCAGTTGAGGGCTTCTCTTTATGCCTCTCATGAAGCCCCCGTATCTCTTGCTCACGTCTTCCTCATTATCGCTGCCGTCCTGGTGGTAGCTACGTTCTCGGTTGTCCCCCGTTTCCAGAAGCTCTTTTAACAGGTCAGAGGAACTGGCCAGCGAGTCGTCCTCCTCCGCATCCTTCTTCATGAAGCCCCCGTACCGCTTGGCGAGGATCTCACTTCCATTGGCCCCTTCTTCTGGCTCCATGGGATAAAGCTCATTCATTTTCTTCATGAAGCCCCCATACCTTTTCATGAAGCCCCCATATCTTTTGGCTAGCAGATGGCTCTCCTCCGGTTTGCTGCTTTCTCTGAGGGTGCTGGTGCCATCCTGAGGAAGCTCCGGCTTGGACAGCTGCAGGAACTCCTTGCAAGTTTCCCAGATTTTCAGAGAAGGCAGTTTTCCTTCACATTCCATGACACAAGCCTGGGAAAACAATTTGACGTCATGAGAAAAAGAAGCTTCTCCGATTTCATTAAGTAAAGGCACTTTTTGTGGACCAAAATAGGCTTGCTTTGACATCATAACTCCCTTATTATAATAAGGTCATCTCCAGTTTCTTATCACGACTTTTCATCAGGCTGAGCAAGCAAATGAGACAAATAAAAATCAGAAAGGCGAAAGTGAGAGGAGCTAACTGAATCCTGTTAGGAATCTGCCTTTGGATTTAAAACCATTGAAATTTTAAAAGATTTAAAAAAAAATTCTGCCTAGTTTTAACTTAGATAGGCTGCTTTCACAGTCTAATTTCACTGGATAATTTTCCACTGTTGATATCATTTTGTTTGAGAATTTTCTAACCAAAAGGGAGACATTTTTATTTACCTAATAAGGGACATTTCCTCAACATTCCTTTTATCTTCTTGTCTTACAAATAAAATCAATATTAATAACATATGGGTCATTTACTTTCTTGTGTTAATATTTTACCTAAAATGGTATACAATATTCCTGCAAGTACTTTCAATCTTCAAAGAAAAACAACAATTTAAAAATAAATTTATAAAGAAAGGCATCCTAAAAACTCAATTTAAATCTTATGAATTATTTGCATTTTTCTGATACATTAATTTGTTGAAAGTACAGATCGTCTGTTTTTGCCTTTTTTTCCATGCTGGATATAACAGATTTTATTATCTTGAACAAAATGTCTATAACAATGAGATCAGATATAAAATTGTACAAATGCAAATGCACAAATTATTCATTTATTTTCTTCACATTTAGTCACTGTTGTACAGCAAAAGTATTTTTCAACGTAAATCATTGTATTTGATAAAATAGGAATCATCAGCATACATTCTTTCCTTTTTCTTATACAAATATTAAATTCAAAATCATGGTAAGTCTATACATTTGAATGATCTTAAGATTTTTTTTTCTATTTAACAGATCACTTGGGTACAATAAAGAGAGCAGTAATATCTGAACATTTACAAAATATGCGTGATTTTTTGTTAGCATTTCAAGGTTTCTTTCATACCTCTCTGAAATCTAGAGCCCAGGTTACAGACTTTTAACTTAGACAGAAAGGCCAGGCTCTTTCTTGGTATTTAAAAATATACTGGTATATTAAGTGATGTTAAATACGCATATTATTTTCACAATGAAAGAAAGCATTTTATTAGTGCAACAAAATCTTGAGGGCATATATTTAGCCAGCTCTTAATGAGTATTTAAGCTTTGTGTCTGAGAAAATCAAATATATGACTATATAAAAATCAAAAGATGATCTATTAATAATTAAAATGTCCTATTTTATTCCTGACACATAATGAACAAAATAAAATATCATTAAAAGTTTAGGTTGTTCAAAGGGCAATAATATTTCCATTCTAAAATTGTATCTAAGGGATCTCGTTGCTAAAAATTAATGTTTAATATTTTGCATACTAATACCAAAAGACTTTTAAATGTATGTGATGTGAGATTCCTTCAAAACCAAATAGTAACAAATATCAGAATAATGTACTGATACTAAGGCATTGATTTAATTGATGGCTCCTCCAGCCATGTATGCATGTTTTGTGGTATTTATTACACTTTTTGTGGTATGGCCAAGATCACATTAGATGGGAAATTCTATTTGAACATTGGGTATAGGATGCCTGTTCATCTCTGCATCCACCACAGTACCAAGCATAAGTGTCTTTCACATGGTGGAAGCTCAATAAGTACTTGTTATATTGATATCACTATATATTTGTGGCTAGGCAACCTCATTTCTTATATGTCTTGCATCAGAGCCCAAATCCCAGAACTGCTGTAATTCTAGTGAGACCATCACTAAGTAAACCTTTTGTCACTGAGACAATAACAACCCTAAATGTAGGCTCCAACCCAAATCAGTTATTATGCAAAATGCCTTCTTATGAAACTATTTTTATTGATGGTTGCTTATTATCTATTTTTTCAAGTTGCTAATTCTATGTGTACCATTCCATCATCTGGATTAAAGTAATGATAATAGTAATAAGTGATAACAAGAGCATAAAAAGCAGTGAGGAAAATTCTGGAAAGAGCAGCCTCCCTCTTGTCCTCCCCTACAATCCTGTTACATGATGAGATGAGGGTAAGAGAGAGAGAAGTCAAGACATGAGGTGCTACCCAGGGAAGAGCTAGGTGCTACAAGTTCCTCAACAATGCAAAAGGAAGATTAATAGCATTTTGGGAGCTTGGTGAATCAAGCAGACTAAATATGAAAAAACCATTTGAATAGGTGTTGTTAAATGTCAGTCATATTAATTCACTAACTCACATAATTTAAGTAAATATGATACTACTTTGGGGCCAGACCATGCAATTTGAAAAATTAAACTAGAAGCCATATAACCTTTATTCAGATGGCAGAGAAAGCTAGGGGAGGGGGCTGAGCCCCCCACATGTTGAGCAGGCAAAGCTCAAAATATGCGTGGCTGGGCACAAGTCCAAAAGTGGGGTCTTCTATATGGCATGTTTTGGGTTTCTCTTCCTCCTTTTGTGTCTAAAGTCCTTTACCCACAAGATCTATCCTTAAATTTGTAGCACTGGCTCAATTTTTAGGCATGGCTTAAAAGCTCATGACTACAGGAGAAAGAAGAAAGATGGATGAAGGGAATTGATTCCTCTATTGAAAATGGAACATTTTTTTCTCATAGTTTAAATATACAACCTTCTTATGTGTCTTCTCTTTAATGCCAAGTTACCACAGGTCGAACAAACAAACAAACAAACATTTAACCTGAATATATACTGCAAATGTTTAGAATCTGTTTCTTAGTGTTCGCCCCCTTTCAAACACCTACATAAAGTAAAATTTCCTCAATTCCACGTGGAGCCTAAAGCAGCTTTGATTAATACATTATTCTCTATGAGTTTTTAAAGTCATCACAAAATTTCAACAAATTTCAAAAACAATGCAAAGGAATAGTCAGGAGAGTTGGTTTAAGTGAAGCTACCTGAATCTCAAGGTTGGAGATTCAGACTCAGTAGAGCACCAGAGGTGATTCGAGAGCCCATGGGGAACCATGATCAGAATGAAAGTTATTTGGTCCTCAGCTTTTTCTTTCCCCTACCCCCTGTAGTGTAGTGTATCTTTGGACTGTTGTCACCCATTGGACACTGGCCACTTCTCTAGTTCCCTTCTCATAGCCAAATTAAACTGTTGTTTTAGTTAGTATTACAAAGGGGCAGTGGAAACAAGTTGAATTACAGCATCACTGGCTTGTGAGACAGTTATACACTCTTCCCTGTCTACTGTTATTTCGCCTTCCTCTCCCCGATCCCTTTCCCATTGCTTTGCTCTCTTCTATTTACAGCTGAGAGTAGGGAATGAGGGACCCGAGGTTAAGAGAACTGGGGAACATAAATCCAAAGAAAGGCGCCGAAATGTGGCTAACAAAAAATTACATTATTTGCGGGAAGGATGGGAACACGGCTGCATGTGGAGGGGTGGTTAGCTGGGATGTGTTAGGAATTGGGGGTGACAGCATCTGCCTTCTGACAGCCCAGGAGAAAAGCCAGTGCTATCCGAGGTGCTGAACAGAGCACTCCTCGGGGTTCCCGGATTCCCAGGGTTAAAACAAACTTGGCTTGTGCGGCTACACCGCCACCCTTACCAGTCCCCAGAGAGTCGCGGGTCCCCGAAGCTGAGAGCCAGGGCAGGACTTCAGTCAGCGTCACAGGAACAGCTGAGATACCCAGGTCACCGCGAGCTCGCGCCACTGCGGCTCCGACCCGGCGAGAACCACCGTACGTGCCGCGCGGTGGGCCTGTGGTTGTCCGCGGACTGCCGCGGAGACTCGGTCCCGCACGGTGCGCAACACTGGCCGCGCGCAACACTCACCAGGAAGTTGATGTCGGCGGGGCGCACCAGGCGGTAGCTGCACGTCGCGCAGTCCTGGCTGCATTCCGCCCGCACGGTCGCCAGGAGCCCGGGGCCGAGCAGCAGCAGCCAAGCGCAAAGTGTCAGGAACCGCGCCATGGACTGCGAGGAGAGAAGGACGCGCGCTTGGAATCTGCCTGCGCGCAAAACGGGTCCCTCTGCAGGACCCTCGCCGCGGCAGCCTCAGGAGGGGATCGTCGAGCAAAAGCCCCGGGGAAGGCTCCTTTCTGGGGCCCCGCCCTCCCGGCCGACAGCTTTTAGGGGGACCCCGGGACGACTGAGATCGCCTCGGGGCTCCCGGGATGGCGCGGTCACCCCCAACACGAGGCTGCCTGCGGCACCCGGCTGTTTTATTGGGCGTCCGCTGCCCAAAGCAAGATTCTGAAGAGAACGCCGCAGGTCAAGGGCAAGAGAGCGGGCGCCGGGGGAGGCAGGACACTGACTGGGGTCACAAAGAAGAACCAGGGAATGCGGTTCAGGTGCCCATGCCATGAAACGTGGAGGAAAAGAGGGCGTGCGGACGTCCCCAAACCCGCGCAGCAAAGACAAGCTTCGGGCAAATTCACTCACGCTGACGCCGTCCGGACGGAGCAAGCCGACGGGCAAACCCGGGTTCCAGACCGGACTCTGGAGGAAAGAGAAGAAGGCAAGTGTGAGAAGGGCGGGCGTCGGGGAGAAGCGGGCCCGGCTGCGCTGGCGGGCGCGGGCCTCACCGGCGCGGTCCTCAGCGTCCCCGCGGGGTCGCTGGCCAGGCTGCGGGGCTCTGAGCGCCTGCCTAGCCGTCCCGGGGCTTCACCGCGTCTGGAGCCACTTTATAATTAGCCCCAAACCGAAGGAGGCGCGCGCGCTCCAATCGCCTGCGGGCTGCAGCTGACGCAGGCCCTACGCCAGCCCCGCGCCGCCGCCGCCGCCGCCGCGCGCCGCTCCCCCGCCGAGGGTGGGGGCCACGGGAGAGGGGAGTCGGTGGCTCCCCTTACGGCCAGGTGAGAAGCCCGAGGCAGTTAGGAAGTTTGGGGAGAGTGACATAGGATCAAGTTTCTCTGCAAAAAGTCACGAAATTGCACCTTGGGGTTCGGGCTCCAGGAGGGAGGAAGCGAGGTTGAGGCGTTTGGTAGGACGGATGGACTGGCTTAGACTTCTGGAATGTGCTAGAGACCCAGCGGGCCAGTGAACCTGCCGCTTTCCCGCCTTCTCCCTGGGCCCCCTCGCGGGTCCCCGTGGGCACCAAGCACAGCCGTCCGGAATGGCCTCGTTTATCCAGCCTCCTGTCCCCACGCTTGACTCCCAGTTCCTTGCTGCAGCATCTAACAGCTTCGAGGTGCGCAGTAGGTGCTCAGTTAATGGTTACGGGAACTGAACGATTGAAACTTTCTGGGAATCTTAAAATCTCGGGACAGAGTTTTCACCTTTCCAGTTAGAGAGACCCTTGGCCAAGCGTAGAAGCAGGTAAACCCTCAGGTTCCGGGTCTGCGCGCTTTTCAGCCACTGTGGGAGAGGATCCATGTTTATCCAGCTCCTCAAGGGCTCCTGAGTCGAAGACCCCCCCCTGCCTCGAGCGCGCTGTCCAGGGTGTCCTGAGGGTGTTCGAAGTGTGAGAGGAGGTGTCGGGGCGGGTGTAATGTCAGCGTGCCGGGAGTGCGGTGGCGAGGGAGGCATGAGGGACGCTCTACCCGTGACACCACGGCTTCGAATATCTTCTCCACAAGGAGGGGGCCGAGGGCACACGGTGGAGGCTGGGACTGTCCATTAAGACACTTTCCCGCTTCCTGGATCTGCAAAGGATTGCTAAGTGGCAAGCTGCTTACATTGCCTGAGGCCTCAGTTTCCCCGTTTGAAAAATAGGCACAGAGGTAATATGCCATTCATAAGGTTCTGGAGAGAATCAAATGAAGTAATGCACGAAATCTCTTAGCCTTGTGCCTGGCACTATAGCAAGCCCTCGAAACGTGTTCCTTCCTGGCCATCTGTAATCCGTCCACCTTTCCATCTGTGGCCATCGTCTGCTTACTTTACATCTATCATCGATGTATCCAACCCATTTATCTCTCCCAGACCCAGGGAGAGATCATAAACAGTTCCTGGGCCCATACAGAGGGAAAAGGTCCCAGGGCTTTCCTGGTTCTCTGCGCCCTCTGCAAAGGACCGATTGCTACCGTCGCGAGGACTTGCCGCCGAGCTGCTCCCGCGGGGCTCGTGCCACGCTTTATGTCCCAATATAGTCGCTAGAGGGCAGCGCTCTCCTGCGTAGGCTGGGTTTGCGGGGACTGGGGTCTCAGTTCTCCGCAGGCCTCACTGTGCAGACTCGGGACCCAGAATTCGCATTAGCCCCGAGCATCGCCTTCCTCCCGGCCCGGGGCATCCTGGCAGCAAGGTCGGGAAAGCAGAACCCTAGCGGGGGCGGGAGAACCCTGGACAAAGCCCTAAGAGCCAGCATTACCCTCTGAGCAGGAAAACGCAATGTTTCCCGATTTGGGTTCTTCTCATCATGGGGCCCCTTGCTAGCTCCTTACCCGCTCCCCAAAGCAACGGAGAGCTTCTGTCTTTACTTAAGAGTTTCCCTGCTGCCTGGGCTTTGTAAAGGAAGCTGACTCCACTGCGGGACTCAGTGCGAAAGTAGCGCATGAACAGATTCTACCTAAAATTAAAGAAAACTTGCTATAGCTGAGCACTTGCGAACCTAGGATCACCTAAGAATGTTAAACATACAATCAGGAGAAGGAGGCTAAGGGGAGTGTGTGTGGTGTGTGTGTGTGCGCGCGCTCACGTTTGGAATGACCACACCACGCGATGAGTTTTGAGGGTACACAGCGCGCAGTAGTGGAAACGTCATTTCTACATTCTGGCGACACAGAAAGGCTCCTTAGGATCTTAGAAAAGTAGAAGCTTAAGTCTGGAAAGGGCTATAGGGATAATTTATTCCACTCACCCGTTGTACAGATGGTAGAAACCAAGACTCAGAAAGTCCAAGCAATCCGCCTGGGCAGTGGCCGACCAGGCTTTACAGCCTCTGAGTTCCTTCCCTGACACCTATCTTCTCCCCTCCCCTCTCCTCCTCTCCCCTCCCCTCCCCTCCCCTCCCCTCTCCTCTCCTCTCCTCCCTTCTCCTCCCCTCACCTCCCTTCCCCTCCCCCCTTTTTTTGACAGCGCCTTACTCCGTCCCCCAGGCTGGAGTGCAGTGGTGTGATCTCATCTCACTGCAACCTCTGCCACTCGGGTTCAAGTGAGTCTCCTGTCTCAGACCCACTAGTAGCTGGGATTATAGGCATCTGTCCCCGCGCCGGGCTAATTTTTGTATTTTTAGTAGAGGTGGGGTTTCACCATCTTGGCCAGGCTGGTCTTGAACTCCTGACCTCTTGATCCACCTGCCTCAGTATTCCAGAGTGCTGGAATTGCAGGCGTGAGCCACTGTGCCCGGCCAGCCTAGTTTGTTTCTGTTGAAACTAGTCATGTTTGCCCTGAGTTAGGTTCTCTTGGCGAATTTCCGTTTTCACCTGGGGCTTTGTAAATGTCTGGGCAGAGAGAAACAGAAAAGGAAAGAGAGGCACCCCCTAGAAGCAGTGCAAGAGTACCTAGTCTTCCAGGAGACCTTCCTTGGCTCATAGAGATGCTTGGGGCATAGTGGTTGCTTGGTAAATGTGTATCCACTGGCTGTCTGATTGAATGAATGAAGTGATAGGAGGTCGACCTTGGTTGCCTACTCCAAATCAGTGACATCTCTTCCCATCATCCTCCCCCATCGGCCAGAGAAACTAAAAGTCATTCTGGTGGCAATGAGTTGTAAGAAATTAATTTTAAATGATCTTTTAAATATTTATCAAGAATGAGTAGACTTCGCAGTTATGATCTGGGAGAAAGCTGTTCTAGAAATCACATTCAAAAAGGGAAGGGGCTATGTCTTGAAGCATACGATCCAGAGATTTGTTTATTCTCAGTTTAGGATCAAGAACTCATCTTCTGATCCTCGAGTCCCAAGCATTAGTCCAAAGGGATTCATCCTAGAAACCAAGAAATGTGACCTTTTAAGCCCTGATGATGAATGCTGTTTTTCTCAGTTCTTAGGTGTTCTCGGAGCGTAAAAGGTGGGATTTTATATTGCTCTTTTAGTGTCCTCTTCCATTATTTTCAGATGGAAGATGCCTAAACTGGATTATGTCATTCTGGTACCCACTCCTCTGCTCCCCTCCCCTTCCTGTCACCCAAGCACAAATATTTTATTACAGAAAGCCATTTCTCTCTCCCTCGCCTCTCTCTAAAGTAGCAGTAGTGGAAACAAGGCTCGTATGCATTCTAGCAATTGTGTGATGGTTCAGCATCAAAGTGCCATGTTATAATGTTTCAGATGTTTGGAGTTATGCCAGAATCACGGGAACTTGCCCGTTTTCAGTTACCATCTAAAGTGCACACTTTGCAAAATGTGGTCCTGTGAGCTGGGCGTGTTGCTGTGCAGTAGGGATTCTTTTTCATACTGGCCCAGAACGCGATAACAGAACAGCTGGAAGTGGAGTTGGCTTGAACAAGATGTTTTATGGTGTGACAAACCCCATTTTAAGGAAAGTGAGTGTTGGTACATTGTCATTTCCCCAAATCCAGGAAACAGAATAAAATTCTTGGAATAAAAGGTAATCTGGTACAAAGTTGCCAGATGAAATAATAGAAAGAGTTTAAATAATATAAATTAAATAATAAATGGGTTTAAATAATAGAAAGCATTTCAATGTATCAGAGAAGGTGGGGAGAAAAGAAGGTAAATTCAACCAAGGATATCAAACATACTGTTTATGGACTGTAAACTGAGGGAGGACTGAAACACACTTCCTAACTTTGGTCTTTTGCTCTCCAACGAGGAAAAGATCAGTCTTACTGTTAAGCATAGGTAATTAGACAATGAATAAAGCAAGTCCTATTGTGACTCATTAGATTAGAAGAACATATAGCCGTGAATCCAACAAAGAATGTCTTGAGCAGCTTGACTTTTAATAATGACTTTTGAAATTGCCTTGAGAAATTTAATAGCCACATCAGAGAACAAGTCAGTGTTAAAAAAAAAAAATTGTGTTGCGGCTGGGAGTGGTGGCTCACGCCTGTAATCCCAGCACTTTGGAAGGCCGAGGCAGGTGGATGATGAGGTCAAGAGATCGAGACCATCCTGGCCAACATGGTGAAACCCCGTCTCTACTAAAAATACAAAAATTAGCCAGGCATTTGGCACACGCCTGTAGTCCCAGCTACTCGGGAGGCTGAGGCGGAAGAATCACTTGAACCTGGGAGGCAGAGTTTGCAGTGAGCGGAGACTGTGCCACTGTGCTCCAGCCTGGTGACAGAGCAAGACTCCATCTCAAAGAAACAAACAACAAATTTAAAAAGCCCCCCAAAATTGTGTTGCCTCACTGGATCCAAATCTTATTTAACAACTCGATTTGGTTTGGGTTGTTTCCAAAATCAAGTATCAGATCCCACTTATGGGACCTGTATAGAAGGTATTCAAAAGTATTCGTCCACCAGTGATAATTTCCACAGTTGAAGGAAGGCTAGAAGAGAAATTCTAACAGATTTTGGTCAATAGTAAATTATTGGAGTGAATGCAATGGCTGCAGGTTACCAAGTTCTTGAGGGAATTCCTTTGCATATGATCCACAGCAGATGTTTGCACATAGTAGAGACTCAGTGAAGTTGCTTTTTAAAAATGTGTTTCATCTTCGATAGCTCCCAAGTGACGATGAATGGTGGGATAGACACAAGACATCAAAATGTTTTCATAAAATTACATATGGAAAGCACTCATATGTAACTAAGTGCTTTCAAAGCTATCAAATAAAAACTGAGCAAACTGAAAAACCAGTGACCCTTCTTAGATCTGGCATAGAGGTTGAGTCACAGGGAAAACCACTGTCCTTCCAAATTGGGGAGACCCTAGGCAAATGCAGAGGGTCGTGGCTTGCTGGTGCAGAAACCTCCCAGAGAATCAGTTAAGAGGTAAACCAAACCAAACCAAACCAAACCAAACCAAACCAAACCAAACCAAACCAAACCAAACCCTGAACTACAGCTGACAAATTCCGGGAGACTGTGTGAACAAATCTGAGATGAAAATTCCAGGGGAACCCAGTCTCTGCACTTTCATGAGTTTTACTTACAGGAGTTCAACCAGGTTCTCACAATGAATAATGGAAAAAATTTCCCTTGTGCTTCCAGCAGGGGGAGGGGAAAAAAGAGCCATTTTGAAATACACTGGAATATTCTATTCTTAACAAGATTTGCTCACAGGGGAACCTAGTTAACCAGAGCCTAATCTGCTGGGGTTTTATCAGAAAATAGCTGACCTGAGGGACTAGAAATATCCAACTGCAACCCCCTCCAGCCATTGTATTCCACTGAAAAGAAGCCTGCGGACTAAGAACGTATGTAAAGTTCAGGCTCACTAAAGACTGAGACCTACTCATAGGGCTGTAAAATACTCCCTTCTTCCTGACTTATCAACACATTACTAAAGGCATATTTATAACATTTCCTTCTACCCAGCACATCATGTCTGGCTGTCAAGAAAAAATTTTAAGATATACTAAAAACAAAACAAAACAAAAATCCCCGCAGTGTAAAGAGACAGAGCAAGCATCAGAACCGGGCTCAAATATGTTAGAGATGTTAGAATTACAAGATGGGAAATTTAAAACAACTATGATTAAAACACTAAAAGATGAAGTAGACAGCATGCAAGAACAGATGGGTAATGTAAGCAAAGAAACAGAAATTCTAAGAAAGATCCAAGAAGAAATGCTAGAGAGCAAATACACCGTCACAGATATGAAAAATGCCTTTGATGGGCCTATTGTTAGACTGGACATGGCTGAGGAAAGACTCTCTGGGCTTGGGGATATGCCAATAGAAACTGCCAAAACTGAGAAGCAAAGATAAAAAAGACTGAAAAAAACAAAAAGCAAGAACTGCAGGACAATTATAAAAGCAGTGACACACGTGTAATGAGAATTCCAAAAGGAGAAGAGAGAAACAGAAGAAATATTTGAAGCAATAATAACTGAGAATTTTCTCAGATTTTGTCAGACACGAAGCCATTTCTATTAGGATATGTTGCCAGGAAGCACAGATAACACTTAACAGGATAAATGCCCCCAAACCTATACCTGTGCATACCATTTTTAAACTACAGAAAGTCAAGCATAGGGAAAATATCCTAAAGGAAGCCAGAGGTGAAGAACAACTTACCTATAGAGGAACAAAGATAAGAACTACATCTGACTTCTCAGAAATCATGCAAACAAGAAGAGACAGGGTAAAATATTTAAAATATTCAGAGTAAAAAAACCAGTCAAGCTAGAATTATTTATTTTGTGGAATTATCCTTCGAAAGTGAAAGAGAAGCAATTTCTTAGACCAATAAAAATTGAGAGAGTTTATTACTAGTAAACTTGCCTTGTAAGAAATGTTACATTGTTTAGAGAGAAGGAAAACAATAAAGGTGAAAAACCTGGATCTACATAAAAAAATGGAAGGATACAGAGAAAGCATAAGTGAAGGTAAAATGGAAACTTCTATTTTGTTATTCTTGATTGGTCTAATAGACAATGCTTTCTTTAAAATCATAAAAGTAACAATGTATTTGATCATGTATGCTTATGTGCAGATATATGTTTAGGTATGTGTATATGTAAGTGAAATGAATGGGAGCAATGATAGAAGAAACAAGAGGAAGGAATTATAATGATTTTGTTATTGTAAGGTACTCATACTACCTGTGAAGTGGTACCATGTTATTTGAAAGTGGACTTGGATTCCTTGTCAATGTATATTGCAAAATCTAGGGTAAACACTTTAAAAAGTTAAAAAAAAATGATAACTGATATGCTACTACAGGAGAGAAAATAGAATCAATCATATAAAATACTCAATTAAAAACACAAAAGGCAGAAAAAGAGTAGAAGACAAAAAGAACAAAGGCAACAAATAGAAAACAATAACGAATATGGTAGATAGAAATCCAACTGTATCAATAACTAATTTGGATTTCAGTGATCTAAATACACTAACTAAAAGATATTGTCAAAGTGGAACAAGAAACAAGTTTCAACTATGTGTTGTCCACAAAAGTCCATGTAAATGTAAAGGCATGTATAGGTTAAAAGTAAATGATTGGTGACAGCTATGTTAAAACTAATAAAAGGAAGCTATATTAGTTGCAACCAGAGAAGACTTCAGACCAGAAAACATGATCAGAGGTGAAGAGGACCATTATATAATGATAAAAGTATTACTTCTTCAAGAAGACATAAAAATATGCACCTAATAACAGAACATCACCTAATAACAGAGTATCAAAATACACAGGCAGCACCTAATAACAGAACATCAAAATACACAGGCAGAAATGGGTAGGACGTCAGGGAGAAATAGATGAATTCACTATTATATTTGGAGGCTTTAACACCCCTCTGTCAGCAATGGACAGATCTAGCAGGGGCAAAATTAGTAAGAACAGATTGAACTCAACAATACCATCAGGCAATTAAATATAATAGATATCTACAGACTGTTTCATTCATCAGCAGAATATCCATCCTCAAGCTAACACAAAACATTCACCAAGATAGGCCACATTTGACATTATTTCCTTCCTTCTGCTAAATTTGCACATGGTTGCTTTTTTTCTGATTTCTTTAGGTGTAGAGTTAGGTTTTTTATTTAAGATATTTCTTCTTTTTAAGTGTAGGAGTTTAACACTATAAACTTTCCTCTAAGTACTGCCTTTGCTACATCCCATAAGTTTTGGTATGTTATACCATGTTTTGTTTTTGTTTGTCTCAAGATATTTTTAAATTTTCCTTTTTATTTTTTTCTTTGTCCTACTGGTTAGTCCAAAGTGTGTTGTTTCATTTCTACATTTTTGAATTTTCTAGTTTTCTTTCTGCTGTTGATTTCCATTTTCATTCTATTGTGATCAGTAAAGATATTTGGTATAATTTCAATTTTCTTAAATTCATTAAGACCTGTTTTGTGATCTAAAATGTGATCTGTCATGGATAAGATTCTGTGCATTCTTGAGAAGAATGTGTATTCTGCAGCTGTTGGGTGGAATGTTCTGTATATGCCTGTTAGAGTCATTTGGTCTATAGTGTTGTTCACATTCTTTGTTTTCTTATTGATTTTCTTTCTAGGTGTTCTATCCATTATTGAAAGTGAGCTATTGAAATTTTCTACTATTATTGTGTTGCTGTCTATTTCTATTTCTTCCTTCTATCTATTTCTTTCTTGAGTTTGGTGAATGTTTCTTTTGTATCTTTAGATGCTCTGTTACTGTTTTTGTTTGCATATATGTATGTGTGTGTGTACATATGTGTGTGTGTGTGTATATATATCTATATGTGTGTGTACGTGTGTATAATTGTTATGTCTTCCTAGTAAACCGATCCTTTTATCATTATATAACGTCCTTCTTTTTTGCTTGTGACAATTTTTGACTTGAAGTCACTTTGTCTGATGTAAGTATGGCCATTCTTGGTCTCTTTTGGAAGTTACTATTTGCATATCTTTTTTCATTCTTTCATTTTCAATCTGTGTGTGTCCTTAAATCTAAAGTAAGTCTTTTGTGGAAAGCATAGTGTTGGATTGTCTCAGTAATTCTCAGCCTTTTGACTGTGGAGTTTGTTTCATTTGTATTTAAATAAATTGTTAGTAAGGATGGACTTACTATTGCCATTTTGTTAATAGTTTCCTGTCTGTCTTTAGTACTTTTGTCTCTCTTTTCCTTTCTTGTGGTCTTTATTTATTTATTTGTTTTTCTGGTTGACATTTTGTAGTGACATGTTTTTATGTTTTCATTTTCTTTTGTGGATCTTCATAGGCATTTTCTTTGTGTTTAGTATAGGTCCCACATAAAACATCTTGTAGTTATTTTATCTATTTTAAGCTGACAATAAGTTCAATCACATACAAAACTCTACCCTTTTATTCTCTCCATCTTTGTTATTGGTGTCACAAAATATATTTTTATATTGTATGCCAAAATTAAAAAGCCATTTATATTCCACTCTTATAGTATTGCAGTATACTGTATTTGTTTATCTTTTTTTTTCAACTTAAAGTACTCACTTTAGCAATTCTTGTAAGGCATGACTAGTGTTGAACTCTCTCAGTGATTGTTTATCTGGGAAAACCTTTATCTCTCCTTCATTTTTTTTTTCTTTATTTTAATAGAGACTGGTCCTCACTATGTTGTCCCAGCTGGTCTTGAATTCCTGATTTCAAGCAGTCCTCCTGCCTCGGCCTCCTGAAGTGCTAGGATTACAGGTATGAGCCACCAAGCCTGGCCCCTCTCCTTCATTTTTGAGGGACAGTTTACCAGACATAGTATTCTTGATTGACAGTTTAAAAACATTTTAGCACTTTGACTATATCATCCTACCTTCTTTTACTTTCTTTTTTTTTTTTTTGAGACGGAGTTTCGCTCTTGTTGCCCAGGCTGGAGTGCAATGGCACGATCTCGGCTCACCGTAACCTCCGCCTCCTGGGTTCAGGCAATTCTCCTGCTTCAGCCTCCTGAGTAGCTGGGATTACAGGCACGCGCCACCATGCCCAGCTAATTTTTAGTATTTTTAGTAGAGACGGGGTTTCACCATGTTGACCAGGATGGTCTCGATCTCTTGACCTCGTGATCCACCCGCCTCGGCCTCCCAAAGTGCTGGACAGGCTTGAGCCACCGCGCCCGGCCCTTCTTTTACTTTCAGAGTTTCTGCTGAGAAATCCACTGATAGTCTGTAGGAGTTTCCTTTCTGAGTTGCTTTTCTCTTGGTATTTTCAAAATTCTCTCTCTTTTTTGTTTTTTTGTTCTTACAATTTGCTTATAATATATTTTGGTGTGGACTTCTTTTTCACTAACCCTTTTTACTGTGCTGTGCTAAGCTTAAATTTCTGAGGCAAAATGGACTTTTTAAAAGTTCCTGTATTATCATATTCTTGACCTCTTTTTTTGAGCTATGATTTGGTTGCCTCAGTAGAGTGCTCAAATCATGAAAGGGAATATTCTGGTAATGATGGAAGGAAACAGGCTATTTATCTGCGTGGATCTAGTGCTCCATATCAAAAATTACAATAATAGAATAATTTATAACTATTAGTAGAAAGCTGCTTCATAAAATGGAAACAAGATATTCCTAGAAAAATGACTTCTTAAATCTTATGAAAAGTTATTTTATTTGGGATATATTATATCGTATTAACCTCCAATGTATCTGTAGATAGAGAGCAAATTAGGAGAAGTAAAGTGTGTTTGGACCAGGACTCAGAGGCTCCACAGAAGGGGAGGATTTGAATAAGTGAGAAAGGCACAAGAGAGGATCCTAGGACAAGGCAGAGTGACAGGAAGGAGCCTGTCAGTGATGAGAGTTGTCTAGATGCAAGGGAGTGTGAATGGGCTTTGGCTTGATATAGGAAGCCTTTGGTGGGACAGGGTAGGAGGTAGTGTGAGTGAAATAGGAAGAAAGGAGATTACTCAGCCACTCTTAGTGAGAAGCTGCAGTGGGCAGGAAGGATGTTTTCTCAGGCCTGAAAGTATGCAGATGTCTGAAAATGTGCCAGAGGGTTCTGAAAATGTGCCAGAGGGTTCTGAAAATGAAGCCTCCCTGGGATCTTTGGTCTTTGCTGAGAGAGAGTAGCTAATTACTTACTCTTTTCCCTCTTGACTCGCCAGTGTTTGTCTCTCTGTTGCTTCTTATTCCTTATATGTCCTTATAAACATATAAACTTGCTTATTTTTCTCCTTTGTTGTTGTTGTTTGTTTGTGTTTTTTACAAAAGCACTTTCCAAAATCGGTAATGATTTTCCTAAGGACTTCTATCTCAACTTCTATCCTAACTCTATGATCACAGTTAAAACTGTTGAAGAATGGTCTAATCTTTTTGGTAGCTCTCCTTTATCTTCTATGATTTCTTTATTTCACCAAAAATGTGCTTTTATTCTTATCACTCCTGTGACATTGTACTTGTTGCCGTGAGCAATAACCTTTTAGATGCAAACCCAGCAAACCTACTTCTGTTGTTACACCACTTGTCCTGTCTTCAGCATTGGACATCATTGTCCCCTCCCGCTTCCAGGTATTCCCCGCTCCTCTTTCCAGGTATTCTCCCTGACACTCTTCTCTATTACATTTTTGGTTTTTCCTTTTACTCTTTCCTGGATTTTTCTTCCTGTATCTGTCCCTTAAATGGTAATGTTCCATCTGGTTATGTTCTGTGGTTTATCTCATCTCAAATTACAGAATCTTCTTTGGAAAACCTATCCTCTCCAGGACTTGACCTTTGATATAGTTTGGATATTTGTCTCTTCAAATCTGATGTTGAAATGTGATCACTGATGTTGGAGGTGGAGCTTAGTGGGAGATGTTTCAGTCATGAGAATGGATCCGTCAGGGAATGACCTGGTACCTTTCTTGTAATGAGTGAGTTCTTCTATGAGTTCATACGAGAACTAATTGTGAAAAAGAGCCTGGCTTACTTCCTCTCTACCTATTCCTCTCTCATCCTGTGACACCATGATTCCCATTTCCTTTCACCATAAATAAAATCTTTCTGAGGCCTCACCAGAAGCCAAGAAAATGCTTACAACATGCTGCTTCTACAGCTTGCAGAACCATATGCCAAATAAACTTTTTCTTTATTAATAACCCAATCAAATGTACTTCTTTATAAAAGCACAAAACAGATTAATACAGAAAATTTGTACTGGGGAGGGGAGCATTGCTGTAAAGATACCTAAAAATGTGAAAGCAGCTTTGGAACTGGGTAACGGGCAGAGGTTGGTAGAGTTTGGAGGACCTGGAAGACAGGATGATGGGGAAAGTTTGGAACTTATTAGAGACTGCTTAAATGGCTGTGAGGAAAATGCTGATAGAAATGTGGACAGTGATGTCCAGGCTGACTGAATCTCAGATGGAGGTGAAGAACTTAGGAAACCAGAGCAGAAGTGACCTAGAAAAGAACTTGGCTCCATTGTGTCTAGGTTGCAGGGCTTTGTGGAAGGCTTTGTGGAAGTTCATCATTCTAAAGCTGAACTTAAGAATGATGATCCAGCTGGGTGTGGTGGCTCATACCTGTAATCCCAGCACTTTAGGAGACCGAGGTGGGCAGATCACGAGGTCAAGAGATCGAGATCATCCTGGCCAACATGGTGAAACCCCATCTTTACTAAAAAATACAAAAATTAGCTGGGCGTGGTGGTGTACACCTGTAGTCCCAGCTACTCGGGAGGCTGAGACAGGAGAATTGCTTGAACCCCGGAGGTGGAGATTGCAGTGAGCTGAGATTGCGCCACTGCACTCCAGCCTGGCACCTGGCAACAGAGCAAGACTCTGTCTCAAAAAAAAAAAAAAGAAAAGGAAAAAAAAAAGATGATCCAAGGTCTTTGGTGGAAGCAAAGCACTCAAGAAGTTTCATGGCTGCTGCCAACAGCCTATGATCAGATATGGGAGGAAAGGAAGGACCCATGGTTGGAAATTATAATTAAAAGGGAAGCAGAGCAAAAAAATTTGGAAAATTCACAGCCTGGCCATCTGGTAGGGAAGGAAAGAAAATTTTCACTATAGGAATCCAAAGGAGAGGAATCCAAAAAAGAGAAATCCAAGAAGGCTATGGAGCAACCACTCACTAGAGAAAGAGTAACATGACTAAAAGGGAGCTAGGTGCTGATATATAAGACGATGGGAAAAAAAGCTAGAGGTCTAGGAGGACAGAATGGTTTAAGGGGCCAAGCCCTGGGCACTGCTGCCCTATGATACTTGCGATGCTGCTCCAGCTATGGCCACAGTTCAAAGGGCCCCAGATGCTGCTTGGGATGCCACTCAGAATAGTGCAAGCTGTAAGCCTTGGCAGCTTGTGTGGTGCTAAGTCTGCAGGCACACAGAATGCAAGATTGGCATCCCTAGAGTTTCTGATTTGCAGTTGCTTAAGGGAAGAGAAGCTTTGTTTAAAAATGTGGGGTCATTAGAAAAGAATGTTAGCACCAGACCCTGAATGTGACTCCCTCCAGGCTCCTCAGGAACAAATTTAGAACAAAGAATGTGTCCTGTCTAAGAAATCTTTGCCTGCCCCAATGTTGCAAAAACAATGTCCTTTCCTTGTGTTGGTCTATAAGTTTTATAGCTTTAGGTGTCATGTTTAGGTCTTTGATACATGCCTAGTTAATATTTGTGTCTGCTGTGAGATAAAGATTAAAGTTCATTTTTCCTCCAAAATGAATACCCAGTGTTCTCCACCACTTATTGAAAATAACATTGTTTTCCCATTTAATTGTTTCTGCAACTTGGTAAAAAAATCAATTGACCATATACCTGTGGATCTATGTCTAAGTTCTTTGTGATTCTTTATTCAACTGATCAATGTGTCTTTTTGCCAAAAATCCATACCATTTTTATTACTGTGACATTGTATTAAATCTTGAAATTAAACAGTGTAAATCCTCTAATTTTGTTATTTTTTTGTAATTGCTTTGTCTATTATAGATCCTTTACATTTCTATTAAATACTAGAATTCGTTTGTTAATTTCTACCAAAAAAAGCCTGCTAGGATTTTAATTGGATCTAATAATCTAAGTTAAATTAAATTAAATTAAATTAAATTTTGATTTATTTAAATCTGTATATTAACTTCAGGATAATTGACGTCTTCATACCTGTATGTTCCAATCCATGAGCATGGTACATGTCTTCATTTGTTAAGATCTTTTAAGAATTCTTTCAGCAATGTTTTGTAGTTTTAAGTATGCAGGCATTGTGCAAATTTTGTAAAGTTCAACCCTAAGCATTTTATACATTTTGTTCTTTTTCAAATAGTACTATTTTAAGAGTTTGTTTTTCAATAGTTTGTTGCTAGTTCTGTCTTGTTATTACTAAGAAGGTACAAACTCATAATTATTAACATTGTTCTACATGGGATTAAAATTAATGGTGAATTTCTTCTGTCCTACTCTATGTGTGATTTCCCATACTCTTTTTTTTTTTTTTTTAATTCTCTATCTGTAGGAACAGGTACTGATACATAATAGGCACTCAATAACTCTTTCTGAATGTAGGTATCACTTTCAAAATGAAGCTGATTTTGTTTTAGGTTTCTAAAGACCATTAAAAAGCACTCAGAATATAAAACTCTGAGGATGTTCATAGCTTGAGCTACATCTGTGAAGCAGAGTGAAGTGATGTGACAATTATTCGACTGATTTTTAAAATGTGGACATTTTTCTACACTTGACTGACATTCAAATTATCCATTGTTCATCTTAACAAAGTAAGTGTCAAATCACATCCTCATTTATGTTATCTCAGCAGATAAGCCTAAGAATAGAGAAAAAATACAGGTAACTACGAATTTCAAAGCAACAGTATTGCACTCAGAATTACAGTTTAGGCAGCTGACGCAGCTCAGGGCCATTACAGCATTCACCGAGTAGTGGAATCTCAGGGTTACAGGCAAACAGAAGCAGAGAGAATCCAAGAAGCAGAGGGAGAGTTGAATCAGATGAAAGCAGATTCCTCTCTGATCTTGAGTTTCTATGGTAGTTGGAACAGATTATAGATTTATCTTACCTTGTTGATTTTTTTTTAAAACTACATTATCTAGAGAGAGAAGGAATTTATTACCTTGGTGTCCAAGAATTTATTATCTTGATGCTGTTATAGCAAAATGCCTGAAACCGATAATTTATAAAGAACAGAGGCTGGGCATGGTGGTTCACACCTGTAATCCCAGCACTTTGGGAGGCTGAGGCTGGCAGAACTCATGTTAGAGACTAGCCTGATCAAAATACAAAAACATTAGCCAGGAGTGGTGGTGCCTGCCTGTAACCCCAGCTACTCAGGAGGCTGAGGCAGGAGAATTGCTTGAACCAGAGAGATGGAGATTGTGGTGAGCTGAGATCATGCCATTACACTCCAGCCTGGGCGACAGGGCAAGACTCTGTCTCAAAAAAAAAGAACAGAAATTTACTTCTCATGTTTCTGGAGGGTGGAAAGTTCAAGATCAAGACACTGACAGGTTTGTTGCCTGGTGAGGAACTGGACTCTCTGATTCCAAGGTGCAGCTTTCTCTGGAAGATAAATCCTGTGTCCTCACGTGGAAGAAGGACTGGAAAGGGCAAAAGGAGCTAAATTCTGTGTGAAGCTTCTTTTGTAAGGGCCTTAATCCCATTCATGAGAGAGGAACCTCCATGACCTGATCACCTCTTAAAGGTTCTGTGTCTTAATATTATTGCATCAGAGATTACATTTAAACATGAATTTTGGAGAGGGCACAAACTTCAAACCATACCACTTGGCGAGTCTCAGCATCTATTTTTGAGACTTGAAACCGGAAGCCACAGGCTACATCCAGCTCCTACCTTCCCCCACAATGTGTTCTATTTGGTCTATATAGTGTTTTTAATTTTTTTTTAAAAAAATCTATATTTTATGACAAGAACTTACGAACACAGAGAAGAAAACAATAGATACTGGGGTCTACTTGAGGGCAGAAGGTGGGAGGAGGAAAGGAACAGAACAGGTAACTATTGGGTACTGAGCTTAAGACATGGGTATATTATGAATAATATAATATATTATCACATGTGCAGCAGACCCTAGTGACACGTTTATGTAACAAACCTTCATATGTGCCCCCAAATTTAAAATAAAAATTTAAAAAATCTATATTTAAATAAAGATTAAACATTAATTATACTGATTTTAAAATCAGCTTATATAGAATGGGAAGGTCTGGCACTATCTGCTTTTACACCCAAGCCAAAGAATTAAGGCCTTTGTCTGATAAGGCTTCATGTGCTTGTCAAATAAAAATGAATTCAGGCAAGGTGTAGTGGTTGCCTGTAGTCCTAGCATTGCAGAAGGCTGAGGCAGGAGGACTGCTTGAGTCCAGGAGTTTTGGCTGCAGTGAGCTGTGATTGCAGCACTGTGCTTCAGATCAGGCAAGAGAGCAAGACTCTGTCTCAGAAAAAATAAACACATTCAGAAGCTGAGAACATAAATGGGCTTGCCTCTCTGGGCATATGTGCAAATGTGTGTGTGTGTGTGTGTGTGTGTGTGTGTGTGTGTGTGTGTATGTGTGTGATGGGAATGCGGGCTAAGATTCTTTCCCCCCCTTTATTTAGTTAATGCAGGAAAAGTAAGAGAAGGATTGACTACGCCCAAATTCTTTTTCACCTTTTATCTGGAGTATATGCAATTGAAATACTTGAATGGGACATACATGTATATAACCACGGCTTAGAGCAGTGGCTTTCCCACAGGAGTGCATGGACATTGACTGGGACACCTGTTAGATAAATGTGCATATTCTTCAGCCCATGCCCAGGGGCTCTGATGCTGGAGACCCGGAGGGGGTCCAGGGTTATGCACTGTGACAGTTTCCTCATGTGAGTATCATGTAGTTGAACCATCAGATCATACTTAGAAAAGGATTGTCTGCAGGAAGAAAACACACAAATGGATGTGGCCTCGAATGATGACGTAACCTCAGGACCTTAGATCATATGGCTGAATTGATTGCCCTGAGTGTCACCTTAAAAGTCACACATCCAGATAGACATACATCATGCATGTACATTCCCCTAAATACACAAATACGACTCACACATCCCATACCATACCCTCTATACCTCACAGAGCACACCCCAAATACATACCACACACATAGAGCACACATATGCACACACACCACACAGGTACACACACTAAATCACACACATATCACACCACACACAAAGGGACATACACCATACACACATGCCACACATACTACATACATATCACACATACACTTACCCTACACATGCGCACACTACACATGTATACACACCACATTCATACACACATATACATCCTCCCCCACTACACCACACATATCCCATGCTACATACACATCACACATGTACATATTCTACACATGCACACACCACACATGCACACACACCACGCTCATGCATCCTCCCCCCACTATACCACACATATACTATTCTACACACACACCATACTACACATATACACATGTACGTGAGCATTCTTTTTTATTTAAAATACAGAGAACGCACTGCTGTTTATCAAGCAGTGGTATTTTAGAAAGCAGAGGTCTTTTCCTCCAAGTCTGCTCTTGAACTTTTTAAAAACAAAGTGCAGGTCTCAGGAATGAGCTCATCTCTGTGTCTTTCCCAGATGCCACTCACTCATTGCTGCAAGACAGACTCTACTGTTATTAGAAGGAAAAGATGAGCCAGACTCCAAATCTCAGTTTAAAATGTTTGTTTTTAAAGCAAATTCCCACATGCACACAACCTTTTACTTGTTTCATGTTTACTCTGTTTTGGGTTGAGGAAGCTGAATGACGTGATGTGTTGAGAGAATTGAAGCAAAGAGGATGAAATCATGTGAACGGGACAATGTGGGGTGGTGATGGAGCCCTCCACTTCGGGGCTTTGAGGCTTTGGGTTGGAACCACCTGGTCCCTTCCTAGCTCTTGGCTAAGGTGGTAACCTCTCCAAGCCTCCTCTATAAAGAGCATCATTGCAGTATCTCACTCATGATATTCTAAGAATTGAAATGGAAGATGCTTACAATAGGGTGAGAAACATAGTAAAGACTCCATAAATGTTTGTTTCTGTTAATAAGCAGAAATATGCCTGGACCTGCTTAAGCTCCCAGACTTTCTCTACACTGGCCTCAGTTATCAGTCTCTCTTCTAACTGCTTCTCAGTGACCAAGAGAAGAGAGGAGAGAGCTGGGAGAATAAGGCTGTGGGGAGGATGAGGCAGAGGGGATACGGGAGCATGAAGTATCACGTTGTGAGTGCATCGGGGTCACTGAGTGTGGCCTGGTCCTGTCTCCTTCCCACCGCAGCACCTGATAATAGATCCCTGGCAATTATGGTCTTTCTGGATGGGCCAGGTGGCCAATTTTATTCTTTGTAATCTTCAAAGGTACAAACGAATCAGTTTTATGGCTTCTGCTTTGCATCAAGATAAATTTCAGATGTCTCAAACATTGAGCAGCTTTGAACACAACTTGTTTTCTTTTCCTCCGTTCAGGAGCCATAAAAACTAGCCAGGAGAAGGCCTCAGACCCAATTCTTTAGAGCAGATGTTGTGAAATAGTGACCAGCGCTTGGAACTCGGCTCACAGATGTGTTTTGTTTGGCTCACATGGCATGTTTGAAAGCTTTGAATTGGCTTCCAGCATTTAAGAATAAAAGATCTTACATAAAAATTGAAATTTCCAGCTTACTTGGGGAATTAGAGCTGGCTCCTGCCTGGGGGTTTGGACGCACAGGTGAAGGTGGGATTGCAGGGGCCCCGGGAGGGCCATGGCTCCCGCAGTTCCTGCCCAGGCCCACCTGGCTTGCTTGACACATCCTAATAATCTACTTGGAGTCTTGCATTCTATTGCTGGCTCTAAAAGCTTTATGCAGTGCCTGATCTAGAGGGACCAGAAAATCTAGAGAAAGGACTTAATCTCTTTGCTCTCAGTTTACTCATGTATAAAATGAGCTAAAATGAACCAGGACCTTTGCAGTTCTAAAAATTTGCTTTTAGCTATGAACACTGCATTTAGCATGGGGCTGACATGATGCCAGGCTTCACTGTTAACCCTCATTTCCCTTCTGCTTCTTTTCCTTCATCTCCATGGACCATAGCCCTGAGAGGCTCAGAGCCAGCAAGGATAGGAGAAGCCACTGCTGAACTCCAATGGTAGTCTCCACTTTATACTCACTTCATAGTATTTTGGTTGTTGTATTTGGTACTAAACTTAACTTTTGTGCCTCGGAAAGAGTGGGCTCTCAGTAAATATTTGTTGAGTCAGGAAATGAATTGGTAGCTAGGTTGGCTATCCTACTTGCTGGGGCAAATCAGGAAGTGAGGGGTTCTCAAGATTAGATTTTCTTACACACACACACACACACACACACACACACACACACACAATCCACAATTATTGGATAGCAGATACTTGACAAAGTATAATGAACAAGCACAGTCGAGATTGTTCCCCAGGAGGCTGAACTGTCAAACGAGTGAGAAAATGTAGTTAAAATATATTTAATGTAGTTGCAGTTCTTTGAAAAAAATACCTCTGATCTCTCTAAAAGTTAAACTATAATTTTGGTACTTTGTGTTTTGTACAAATGAAACATTTTATCTATATAAGAAGCAATGCGGCCATCAAGGATAGGAGAAGCTGCTATGGAAAGACAGCTGTGGTAGAAGAGTGACTTGAATTTTTAAATATTATAAAGACAGCTGTGGTAGAAAGTGATGTGAATTTTTAATTATTAAAGCTTGTTTCCCTGTGAAATAAATGATGGATTCTAAGTACATGGAAATGAGATACAAACCTGACCCTTAAACAGCAGCCCATGGAATAGTGACAAATTTAAATGTGTCTTTTGTCAAGTCATATTCATTGTATCATGGAAATAATACTTGTAGAAAACAGAATAACACAAACACATACACCCTGCCTAGATGCAATGTCCATAATAAACACTGAGATATTTTTCATGTTTAAGGGAACAAATTGTTCAGATTGTAAAGAGTATTTTGCTCTCCTTCTCTGTGTTGCTTCCCTATCTCTGCCTTCAGAGTAAGCTAGCTATTAGAACATGCAGGTCTTCTTATTCATATTTTTATATTTTGCTCTGTCCTTTTGGGTTCATAAAATACACAGGATTGTGTTATGTGTTTTTAAAATCACATTTAATGATATCAGATTTTATGTGTTCTAGGACATTATTATGTTTTTGAGATTTATCCATGTTAATACAATTATTTCTATTTTAATCATTTAAATTGCTTTCTGGAATGATTAAGCCACAATCTGTGATTTATTGCCTTATTATGAGCATTTAGATGCATTTCTGTTATAAACAATGCTGTAGTAAATATTCCTAAATGTATCTCATTGTTCACATGCTCCAGAGTTGCTCAGGAAATACATCTACCTTGGGTGACCAGGGTGTTGATACGTGGGCACTTTCTGCCACCCAGGCTGGAGTGCAGTGATGTGATCATGGCTTGCTGCAGCCTCCAATGCCTGACCTCAAGTGATCCTCCTGCCCCAGCCTCTGGAGTGGTGGGACTACAGGTGTGAGACAACATGCCCAACCACTTTTTAATTGTGTTTATTGACAAATTCCCTGTGAAGCAGTTGTACCAACTTATGCCCTCAATGGCAGTATTGAAAGTTCCATTTTTCACATCTTCTCCAAAACTTGCCAGATATTAAAATTGGCACCCATGTGATGGGTGTGAAATGACACCTCATAGTTATTTTGCTTTGCACTAACCTTATAGCAACCTCCAGCATAAATGGGTTAATATTATTTTTCTAGTTATGATAGGGGCTTAATATACTCATATGCTTTTTCTGAATTCCAAGTTTGATTGTATTGTTTTTATTTTTTAGTCTATTAATGAGTGAAATTTTATTACTAGGTCTTTTTAATATAAAGAACTTTCAATTTCACACACATATACACATACATACACACATATGTATCACATACAGTGCTAGGTTCAGTTTATTAATTTTTTAAAATAATTTTCATATCTATGTTTGTAAGTAATATTAGTCCATTTTTCATTTTTATTTTTAAGAAATAAATTAGTACCTTTCTTTGAAACAATTTGTACAAGGTCATGATTATTTGTTCTTTGTACATTTGGCAAAATTCTTGGGTAAAATCTACTGGGCTTGGAATTTTGGGGGATACTTTTCCCTACTGATTAATTTTTTAGTAATTTAAAGAGTAACAGGGAGACAGCAATTTACTTTTGTTTGTGATGGGAAGAGCTTTTAGCCTTTCCTCAGTGACAAAGGGAAAAAAACAGGATTTATAAGAGAAAGAAAAAATGAAACAGGAAAAGAGAGAAAGAAGAGGAAGAAAGAAAAGAAAAAACTAGGAAGTTCGGGAGCAGTAAGTCTTGTTTTTTATTTTTAGGGTAAACTCACTGAATAACTTGTAGCTGACACCACAAAACAAGGCCAAAACTTTGGGGGTTTCGTTGTTGAGTATACCTGACAGGCTATCTCCGAATAAAGTCTGCATAATGTCCTTCTGTTGGCATCTTCACTTTAGTTAGGCAAGATCTGCACTGTTTTACTCAACGACGTTTTCTCAGTTTCTCCTTTTTCGGTCAAAGAATCTCCCAAAGAAGCAAATCTGACTTTAAGAATGTTTAGTCTCTGTGATGCAGACTCTTCAGTTAGAAGTTTACTGGACGTTAGACATGAGAGGAAGGAAAACACATAGAAGAAAAATCGTAAACGTTATGATATTTTGAAGGTATTTTGTATTCATTGTTTGTTTGATTTTTTTTTTTTTTTGAGATAGGGTCTGATGTGGCACCCAGGCTGGAGATGTAGTGGTGCCACCACAGCTCACTGCAGCCTTGACCTCCTGGGTTCAAACGATCCTCCTACCTCCACCTCTCAAGTAGTTGGGACTACGGGAACGTGGCATCATGCCCAGCTCATTTTTAAATTGGTTGTAGAGATGTAGTCTTGCTGTGTTACCCAGGCTGGTCTCAAAATCATGGGCTCAAGCAACCCTCCCATGTTGACCACCCAAAGTACTGGTATTACAGGCATGAGCCACTGCACCTGGCCTGTATTAATTTTAAAATTTACTTTTTGCCTAATAAGGAGAGTAAGTCTTAAGAATTAGTCCGATCAACTTCAGTTAACAAAGTGGCCTTTTCACCTCTAATTGATTGTTTTTATTTAACCATCTATTAAAAAATTATTATGCAGATTGCATAGTGGCTGCTTAATAATCAAGGATAATTTTATTACCTAGGGCTATTTTAGTTAACGATTTCATGATAATCTTTATTTTTTTTTTGGTTATTTAAATAATTAAATTTTGTTATTTAAGCCATAAGCAAATTAGAAATGACACACTCTACTTTAGTAGCTAGTTTAACTAGAGTAGAATTTTTTTTACAAACTAGTAAAATCCAATGTCTTAGAACCCTCTCTAAAATTATCATGTCTGATTTCTCATAACATCTAATTAAGGAGCTTCTTTAGAATATTTGGAAAGATCAAATAAATGTATCCAAAATACGTGCCTAAATTTAGTTTGTCTGATTTTGGAGGGAGATAATCAGAGCTAGAATTAAATATTATATAGCAATATTGTATTGCTTTAGAAGAAAATAATTAAACTGAAGTTTGCATCAGTATGTTTATGTCCCTTTCTCTGCAGTATTCCTTGGGTTCCTGTAAAGCTTTACAAGTATTCGTGGTAGTAAGAAATTGTTGGATGTGGTGCCATACACCTGCAGCTCCAACTATTTGGGAGTTGGAGGTGGGTGGATCCTTTGAACCCAGGAAGTCAAGGCTGCAGGGAGCTGTGACAATGACTTGGCACTTCCAGCCTGTGTGACAGAGCCAGACCCCCTCTCATAGATATATGAGGGTTAATACTTTATAGGATATTTTCAGGCCAGTTATTAAATTTAACAGTTGATAGGTATGGTTGTGGAGGAAAGATTTAAAAAGGACTGTTACGAAAGAAAAGAAGAGAATGAGGAGATGCATAATATGATAAAAATGCAAAGATAAATCTGATGGTTCCTCAAGGATTTCAGTCTGAAGGTTTTCGGAGGAAGCTCTCTACTCATGAAGACGCCTTCTTAATCCACAGAATCTTGAAAGGAATCTGTCTACTTTAACATATGTTCTGCTTCCGGGGATCTTTTTGTGAGCCTCAAGGTCAGATCTTCATTTGTACTTGATGCCCAGGCTATGGAATTCAAACAATATTTGCATTAGGATGCACATATCTATAGATGCGTGTCCTGAAGCTTAAGGACAACATTTGTAATTAGGAGAAGCTGAAGTAGTTCTTTCTAATGGGGCTTCAAGGCTCACTTTCCATACTCTTTTAACATACTCAATCTTCTAGATGTACATCTTTCATGAGATGTATATGGTGGTTGTTATCATTAGTGCAGGAGGTGAAACTTTAGGACCTTAGTATTTTTACTTTAAAATATCATTGGTTTGTTTCCCCAGGGTTTCAAGGAAGTTTCTGTTTACAGCTGAGTGGTATTCCATGGAGTATATTATATATTATATTTATATAGAAACAATGGAAACAAATTACAACAGAGAAAGCCTTAGCACGTATGCTAGTTTGCTGGCTACCATAGCAAAGTACCACAAATCAAGTGGCAACAGATTTTAGAGTTCTAGAAACTAGAGATCCAAGATCAAGGTATCATCATGGTTGATTTCTTCTGAGGGCTTTGAAGGAGAGTCTGTTTCAGGCCTCTCTCTCTCCTAGCTTGCGGTGGTTTGCTGGCAGTCTTTGGTGTTCCTTGATTTGTAGGCAAATCACTATGATATCTGCTTTCATGTTCACATGGCTTTCTCCCAATGTGCATGTCTGTGTCCAAATTTTATCTTTTTATAGGAACACTGACTGTTTTGGATTAGGGACCCAACCTACTCTAGTATGACATTTTCTTAATTAATTATATTTGCAACAACCCCATTTCTAACTAAGGCATTTTCTGAGATACTAGTGGTTAGGACTTTAACCTATGAATTTTTGGCAGACACAATTTTAATCCATAACAGCAAGAAAACGGAAAGCTTCATCAAAGAAATAGAATAAATAAAGAATAACCAAATACGAATGTTAGAACTGAAAAATATAATAATCAAAATAAAAGCTAAATGGATAGACTCAACAACAGGATGAAGGAAAAGTGAAAAGAATCAGTGAACTGCAAGATTAAATAATATAAATCACTCAATTTAACACAGAAAAATAGACTAAAAAGAAATGAACAGAGCCTCAGCGGGCTCTGTTTTGGGAATATAACAAAATACCTAACTGTCATATAACTGGAGTCCCAGAAGGAGAGGTAAAAGAAGGTAGAGGCTGAACATTTTCTACATTTGGCATCAGATGTAATCCTAGGTTCAAGAAGCTGAGTGAATCCAAACCAGATAAACCTAAATAAATCAATACCAAGACACATCATAATTTAACTTATAGAAACTGAAGACAAATGTCTTAAAAGTAGGAACAGAGAAATGATACCTAACCATGTGAGAAAACTACAATACAATTACAGAGGATTTCTCATCAGAAACCGTGAAGGCCAGAAGGAAATGTCACAATATTTTTCAAAGGTTAAAAAAGATACCTGTCAGCCTAGAGTCCTATAGTTGATAAGCGTAATAGAATGCTGAAGGAATTTCTTTAAATAAAAAGGAAATGATAAAAGAAGGAACTTCAGAACATCAGAAAGGAAGAAAGAATAATATGGCCAAAAATATAAATAAATACAATAATAAGTTTTCTTTCTCTATGAGACTTCTAAATTGTGTTTGACAGTTGAAGCAAAAGTTTTAACATTGCCTGATATGGTTCTAAATACATGTACATAAAATACTTAAGAAATGTATTTTAAGTGGGGGATGATAAAGGAACACAAAAGGAGATAAGATTTCAATCCTTCATTTGATCAAACCACATTATATCACATTTGTGTACACACACATATGTATGCATATACATGCACACATATATTATCCAAATATATATATCTAAATACCTAAAACAACTACTGAAAAAAAAATTATACAGAGACAAACTCCAAAACAGTGTAGATAAATCAAAACAGAATTCTAAAATATGTCCAAGTAGCCCACAGAAAGGCATTAAAAAATAAGAAAATAAAGAAGAAAAGTAGAACAGCACACATAAGCCCTAAAATATTTGAACATCCCATAACTGTTAAGGAAAATTACACTCCTAATTTTTAAAACTCCCCTGCAACAAAAAGCTCCAGACCCAGAAGGGTTTACTGGGAAATTTTCTAAGATGTTTAAAGAAGAATTAACACTAGCTCTGTACAATCTCTTAACTACATTAAATGCAAATGATCTAAATATACCAACTAAAGAATAGACATGGATAAAATGAATTAAAATCACAATCCTTCTATGTGCTATCTGCAAGAAACTCAATTAAGATTCAATGATATAATCAAGTTGAAAATAAAAGGAAGGAAACAATTATATCATGCAAAATTTTTAAAAGAAATCAAGACTAGCTCTATTGATATCAGATGAAGTAGACTTCAGGGCAAAGAATATTATCAAAGATATAGAGAGATGTTATATAATCAAAAAGAATCAACTTACCAAGCAGGATAGCAATAGTAAATGTATATATACCAAACCACAGAGTTGCAAAATGTGTAAAACAAAGACTAAAGGATCTAAAAGTAGAATTAGACAAATCCACAACTATAGTTGGAGACTATTGTTATAGTTGGAAATACTACTACAGACATTAAAATATCCAAAAAATAATAAGGAGATACTACTAAAGGCTCTACACATATGTAACAACTTAGATGAAATGAACCTTTGAAAAACACAAATTACTATAACTCATCCAGTGTAAAACATGATTTGAATAGCCCTGTAACTCTTAAGCAAACTACATCTACAATTGAAAAACTTTTCCAAAAGGAAATCTCCAGACCTAGATAAGTTCATTGGAATATTTAAAGAAGAATTAACACCAGATTTATACACTCTCTTCCAGAAAATAAAAGAGAGAATACTGCTTTTTATAAAGTTAGTGTTATCTTGACACAAAACCAGAAATAGTACACACACACACACACACACAGAACATGCAGATTCACAAATAAAAAGATAAAAACCTTAAACTAACATTGACAAATAGAAGTTAACAAATATAAAAAACATGTACACTGATATGGTTTAGATATTCATTCCCTCCAAACCTCATGTTGAAATGTGATTTCTAATATTGGAGATAGGTCCTAGTGAAAAGTGTTTGGATCATAGTGGGGGATTTCTCATAATGGTTTGGTGCCATGCCCTTGGTGATGAGTCCTCTATTAGTTCACACAAGAGCTGGTTGTTTAAAAAAGCCTGGCATCTCCTCTCCCTCTCTCTCTCTCTTGCTCCTCTTCTTGCCATGTGACACCTCCCCCTTCACCTTCTGCCATGAGAAAAAGCTTCCTGGGGCCTTACCAGAAATCAAGCAGATGCTGGCACTATGCTTGTAGAGTCTGTAGAACTGTGAGCCAAATAAATCTTTTAAAATAAGTTACTCAGTCTCAGGTTATTATTTATTTATTTATTTATTTATTTATTTATTTATTTATTTATGTTGTTGCTGTCGTTTTTGAAACAGGGTCTCATTCTGTCACTCAGGCTGGAGTATGGTGGCATGATCATGGCTCACTGCAGCCTTGAACTCCTGGGCTCAAGTAATCCTCTCACCTCAGCCACCTGAGTAGCTGGGACCACAGAGTCTGGGACACCACATCTGCCTATTTTTTTTTATTTTTTGTAAAGATGGGGTCTCCTTATGTTGCCCAGGCTGGTCTCAAACTCCCAAGTGATCTGCCCATCTCAGCCTTCCAAAGTGCTGAGACTTAAGTCATGCACCATTGCTCCTGGCCTCAGGTATCACTTTATAGCAATGCAAAACAGACACCATTACCGAGTGATGTTTATTCCAGAGATGCAAAGCTGGTTCATTATTCAAAAATCAGCTAATATCACTGGGCATGGTGGCACATGTCTGTATTTCCAGCTACTGGGGAGGCTGAGGCAAGAGGGTCAGTTGAACCTTGGAGAGGCCAGCCTTGGCAACATAGTGAGACCCTGTCTCTAAAAACAAATGTCAGTCAATGTAATTTGCCATATTGACAGACTAAAGATGAAAAATCACATCATCGTATCAATTGACTCAGAAAAGTATCTGACAATATTCAATACCCATTAATGCTAAAAATTTTCTGAAAACTAGAAATAGAGAGGGGCTTCCTCAATTTCATGGAGAGCATCTACAGACAACCTACACCTAATATAATACTTTCCCCTTAAGACTGGGCACAGGCATAGATGTCTATGCTTTTTTTGAAAGTAGGTTTTTATGAAATGGTAAGCATCTATGACAAGATCCCTCAGCAAATAAGCCGATGTATGCATAAAATACATTCTTTTAAAGATTTTTTTAGGCTCTGAAGTGCAGCGTGTTTTAAAGTACAGGTCATTAATAGTCCACCTGAAGACTACCACTCTTATTCAACATGGTGCAAGTTCTAGCAAATAAAATAAGGCAATCCAGGCAAACATACACACAGATTAGAAAGAAAGAAAATGATCCCTACTTGCAGATGACATGCTTATCTACATGGAAAATTCCAAAGAATATGCAACAAAACCCCTAGGGTTACGGAAATATTTTGTATCTTGATTGCATGTTAATATCCTGATTGTGATATTGTACTATAGATTTGTAAAATGTTACCACTGGGAGAAGCTGGATAAAGGGTACATAGACTCTTTCTTTTTATTTCTTAGGCATACATGTGCATCTATAATTGTCTGAAAATAAAAATAATTAATTAAAAATATATATCTTTAAAGTAGGCATTAAGGCTGGGTGTGGTAGTTCACATCTGTAATCCCAGCACTTTGGGAAGCCAAGGAGGGTGGATTGCTTGAGCTCAGGAGTTTGAGACCAGCCTAGGCAATATGGCGAAACTCCATCTCTACAAAACATACAAAAATTAATTGAGCACGGTGGTGCATGCCTGGAGTCCCAGTTTCTTGGAAGGCTGAGGCAGGAGGATCACTTGAACCTGGGAGGCAAAGGTTGCAGTCAGCAGAGATTGCGCCACTGCACTCCAGCCTGGGTGACAGAGGACGACCCCATTTCAAAAAAAAAAAAAAAAAAAAAAAAAAAGGAGGCTTTAATCTAAATAACTGAGTTTGATTTTCTTTGGATGTTAGATTGTCTCTAATGAGTAACTCTTAATTTATTTTAGAATTTTCAGTGGCGAGGTGCATGACTAAGTTGGAAAACTTCCTTGTTTCCATAGCATGCTGAAATCACGGATAACTCCAAAAGCAAAATATATTAGTGGTACATTTACTCTTAAATATCGGGGAGGTGCTATGTCCATATCTGAGTTATCTGAGTTATCTGAGTAAAATTAGAGCACAATATTTTACATGAACGTGCTTATAAATTATAACATATAATTACAAAGAATACCTTATTCTCAAGCTCTGACTCATCTTTAAATGTTATATTAGGATTTTTATCGGAGTTGAACATCAGTCAAAAGATAAAGAGCAAAGCTTCGAGTGTGAACAACTCTTATATTGCAGCAAAGAGATTTTCTTTTATTAGGAAGAGAGAGAAAAGGAGCTTGACTTATGTTAGCACAGCATTTAACAGGTGTATAGGAAGCAGACAATAAAACAGGAGCTCAGATAGCCTGTATCCATTGAGAAAATTGTCATTACTGTGAATCTTTTTTCTCTAATGGCTGTTGGACTTTTCTGTATCTTGATATTCTGCAGTTTGTTTTGTCTGCTCGGGACCTAAGGTGCTTCTTTAATCTGAAGAAATATATTCCTTTAATTTTGTAAACATTTCAGTTATTATACTTTTGAATACTGCCTCTTCCCACTCATCTTGTTCGTTACTTCTGGGACTTCAATTTATGTGTGTTGAACTGTGGCTTCCACAGAGTATTTGCAAAGTCAGAAACATAACCTACACTCATTTAACATGATTTCAAGTTAATTGAGGAACAATTTCTACACAGTAAAGTGTCCTCTTTAGGTGCGCTGCTCGATGACTTTTGACAAACGTATGCACTCACGTGAGTGCTGTAAAGATGTAGAATATTCTTATCACTTGAATAAGTTCCCTAATGCACCTTTGTATTGAATCCCCTTACCCCACTTCAGTCCCTGGAAATCACTGATCTGATTTCTGTTCCTATAGTTTTACCTTTTCCAGAAGGTCATATAAATGAAATCATAGAGGATATGGCTGTTTATATTTGGCTTCTTTCACTCAGTATAATGCTTTGGAGATTCACCCAGACTGTGGCATGTCTGGAGTTCCTTTTTCATTGCCGAGTAGTGCTCTATAGCATGGGTATATCACAGTCTGTTGATCCATGCTAGTGGTGCACATTTCTTCAGTTGTTTCTGTTTTTGACAATTCTGAATAGAGCTGCTACAGACATTTATGTTTGTGTGTTTTTATATCTCTTGGGTAAACACCTGGAAGTAGAGATGCTGGGTTGTTATGGTCACATCTTAGATGTGAAATTGCTTCTGGGTATTAGAAGAAAGAAACAACTTTCCAGTCATTGTGCCATTCTGTCCTTACCCTCAATGTATGAGAGTTCTAGCTGCTGTACATTCTTACTAGCACTTCATACTGTGAGTTTTAAATTAAAAAAAAAAGTTCTTTGGTGAAGTGTCTGTTCAAATCCTTTGTCAATTTAAAAATTGAGTTCTGTGCCTCTTTATTATTAAATTGAATTCTTCATAATTTAAATGCCTGTCCTTTGCTAGGTATCTGTTTTGCAAGTGTTTCCTCCCACTCCGTGACTTCTCTTTTCATTTGCTTCACAGTATGTTTCAGGAGCATAATTTTTTATTTTAAAGAAGTCTAAGTTAGCAATTTTTTTCTTTGATGTTTTGTGCTTTTCGTTTCCTAAGAACCAAGGCATCTTTGCCTAACCCAAACTGATGTTTAAACAGGCTGGCGCGGGGAGGTGTCAGTGTTCCTGGAACGATGATTATATTCATTTATTGGCTTGAGGCTTTCATGGCAGGAAGATAGTGTAATTTCAAACTGCACTCAGTACAGGTCTACGGATGCCTTTGTTGCAACATCAAGGCCTGGAAATGTAACAGCATTTCTTGCTGCTTCCCAAGGCTGGTGGTGGGCTGCCTCTGTGTGAGTGTGTGTGAGTGTGTGTGAGTGTGTGTGTGTCTGCATGTGTGTGTGCGTGCGTGTGTGTGCGTGCGTGTATGTGTGCGTGCGTGCGTGCGTGTGTGTGTGTGTGTGTGTCTGTGAAGGTACGGAGCTCCTTCTCCTTAGTGCAGGCTTGTAGCAACATTCCCTCTCTCTACGTGGGTGTCAGAATCATCATATCTGACCCTAAAGTCTCCACCCCCACTGCTCTGGTAGGATTGGCTTCCCTTTATTGTACAAACTTTTCTTTCATTCTTAATACCTGACAATGGGATGGACATTTCTCGGTATTTTAAGCTTGATGATCTATTTGGAAATCCTTTTACACTTAACATCATCCAGTATTTTGTGTTTATAGCAGGTACAGGCCTGTCTTACAATAGGTGATCTACCACATTGCCAGAAATTTTGTCTTCTTAAAGACTGTGTTTTCTGATTAAACCCACTCTAACGTTTCAGAATTTAGTCTCTGGGTTTTTGTTTTGTTTTGTCTTGTTTTTTTGAGTCAGACTCTTACTCAGCTACCCAGGCTGGAAGTGACACGATCTTGGCTCACTGCAACCACCGTCTTCTGGGTTTAACCGATTCTCCTGTCTTAGCCTCCTGAGTAGCTGGGATTTCAGGTACCCACCTTCATGCCTGGCTAATTTTTATATTTTAGTAGAGATGGGGTTTCATCATGTTGGTCAGGCTGGTCTTGAACTCCTGACCTCAGGTGGTCACCCAGCTCAGCCTCCCAAAGGGCTAGGATTACAGGCATGAGCCACTGCACCCAACCTGCTTCAAATATTTTAAGTAGAGTGCTGAATTGTTTTCCAAAACAGTGGGAGATGGATCCTCCTTCTTGAAGCTCATAACTTTTATAAAATCCAAAGAAATTCTTTTAAAAATTCCCCTTCCAGATAATTGCATCCCCCACTATCTAAGTCTATGTTATTCAGTTTTCAATTTCTATTCGTGGTTACATAGTTGTGCACTTTGGTTTTACTAATTAATTATACCTTTTTCTCCTTAACTTACCAGAATCATTAAATGAGCATAAGATTTTCCCTATTATTGCATATTTTTAAATTTTCTTTTTCATCAAATAATAGTGTAAAATATCAGAATAGCCTGCATATTTGTTCATTATGCATTTGGAGATTTGTAGAGAACAGAAAAAGAATTCTTATTTGAGCTCCTCATGTATTTCTGGTTCCATTTTAAGTCTAGAGTGATATGTGGGAAGTATAAAACATGCCTCGACTCGCAATGGTCTTACTACTCGATTAAAAAGGATAGACATTTAGAAGAAAAATATCTTACAACGCTGTAACATGAACATGTAATGAAGTGCTGCAACATTGCCTCATAAGTACACAGAGGTGGGGACAGCCAGGGAAGGATGAGAGGTTGGGTAAGGCTCTCCAGGGCCCTCAGATAGGCCCTGAAAACACTGAAAGATTTGGAATGACAAAAAAAAGGGAGACGCTGTTCTGACCGGGAAACAGCCTCATTAAAATACAGAGTACATATGGAATATAAGGGCTTGGTAAAGGGACCCACATGTTCCCCACTTCAACCACAGAAAGGAAACAACTCCCAAGAAAACCTTTTCTGCAAAGAAAACAGCTCAGTGCTTCTCCTGAGGGGGTCCACAAGGAGCACTTTTACAGATGGATGAATTGGCAGCTATGTTATTTGATGAAACAGAAACCAACAGGCAAACATCCTGATATTAACTCAGGAATATCTCCAGCCACAACATTTTCATTTGTTCTTACTTATTATTATTTTTCCCTTACAAAGGAATTCAGGATGTATACTAAGGAAACCATTCCCTTCTGGGATCCAATCTAGTCCTCGTTTGGGAAACAAAATGTGAAACATACCCAGGTGGCTGAAAGAGAAGAGACATCCTAACAATACTCATCAGAAGGCTCCCTGACCACTCCCTTCCTCCAAGTCATTTTACCAGTCCTTGAAAATGTGTTTTTCTCCTGAATAAAGTTACTTATATTTGCATTCTTTAAGTAGTCCCAGTCCTAGTGAGAGAAGACGTGTATGTACCATTCCAAGCATGCACCCCAGAGCAAGAGATCAGCATGCTTCCCCACAAAGGGCTATTCCCACGAGCCTTTCCCTTGTCCCCTTTTGTCACCACCATTCATATCTCTGTATTTCACACTGAAGCCGATGGGAGTTCCACATTCTGCCTGGATTCTGTAAGGGTCTCATCATCCAAGAGCAAGAACAAATTGCTGGCAAACAGTCACACACATGTTTATAATCATTGACATTCGCACTGTTACAAATAAAGAATGCGTTCCTCCTACACGTGTACGTTGAAGATGGTTAGGAAAATCTGTTTTCAGTTAAGCTTCTTCTCTTTGATATGCATTTCCAATCACTAACCCAATGCTGCTTTAATTTTGTTTGTAGGAAGTTGAACTGATGTGAAGCAAAAGGAGTCTGTTGTTTTGGACTGCGCTCCACACTTGGCTGTCCCAGAGGCTGATCTCACCACCATTCAGAGATCCAAGAGGAAGCCACCTGTTGGATTTAAGAAAATTCAGTAAGATGTTGCTACTATGTATGCGTGTGTGTGTGTGTGTGTGTGTGTGTGTGTGTGTGTGTGTCTGCATGTAGAAACTAGCCAAATAGAATGTACTTTTGCATGAGAATTGAAGTCAACTTTGTCTCAAATACGAGGAACTATGGCAGTCATACAGCAATTGTATGGTAAGCCTAAAGGATGGTCAGTTTGAAACAAATTTCCATCGATAGGCCCAGGTTTTCTATCTCTCGTTTAGCGTATCCTTCTTGCTCACAAGTACCTTACTCTTTCATTAACTTTTCATTCAAGTCTCCAGCCCTTAACCAGCTCCCTCTCTCACCTTCCTCCTGTGACATGTGAACATCTCTCTTATCATATTCTCCCATCTAGACCACACCTCCGCCACTGCTCTCCTCATAACCACCATCTCACTAGCCAGGGCTGACTCAGCTCTATGCACAAGAGATCTCCGACTAGCTCCTTCCTATGGGCTGAGACTACCATCCATTAGCATATCTTGGACTTGGTTTCCTAATTTTGTTCTTTCACTTTTTTGTTGTTGCTCTTTTAATTCTATTCCAGTGGTTTGTCTGGTGGATCGTTCTTTATTGCTACCCACAAAGAATGGAGACATTAACACGGGAATTAAGTTATTTGGCATTTTGCTTCCTGTTTGTCCCCAGATAATTCTTCAGCATGAAAATGGGTTGGTAGTTTTTGGGTACTGCCATCTAGGCCTTTGCCATCCATAAACAAGGGGTGGGGGGTGTGAAAGGAAAAAAGAAAAATGACTATGCTGATTTTGGAAAATTATTGAGTTTGAGGAAACTAAGGTCTCACATGGAACAGCTGTGTTGGATTCCAACCCATACGGTAACTCTCCAGGATAGTTTCCCTGAAGTCACTTGGATTCAACAAGGTCAAAAGTAACCAGAACACTGAAAACGGTACTATTGTCATTAATAAAGAATAGGGAGCATTTTGGGATCTCATCATTGGCAGGAGGACGGACGGATGGTATTTTGTCCTAAAAGCTAAGAACCTTCCTGCTTCTCACTCAGAATCTTCCCCTTAATTATATTTGCCTGAACTGTTTTGTAGCTATTGGCACCTATATTCTGTATTAGAAATTAAGTAAATCTCTTTCAGTCTCTTAACTAAGATTTACAATAAAACAAATTTATTTCTTAGTAGTCTATGTTTGGGTTCAGAGAATACTGTTAGGAAGAGGATCTATTTGGAGGGTTGTTCTCTACCCATCTTTTTGGGAAAGTCATATGGAAGAACACTGAACCATTAATCAGAAAGGAGACACTATTTCTTTTTCTTCAACTTGACAACTCAATTCTCAACTGCAAGGCAAGAGAAAAAAGTAAGGCAGATCCGCTCCATCCCCTGCCATCCCTCCCTACCCTCTACTCTATAAGTTGAGATAAGAGAGGCTAGAAATAAGATGTTGATCTTTGCTTATATTTTTCGATCATTTTCACATCCCACAGGAAAGATTGAGGCCAAGCAGGTGAAACAAGGTGAAGAGGGTGAATGGGAAGGCAAACATATAAAATATTTAGCCTCCCAAAGTGGGGGTGAGGCATTGGTGGAAAAGAAATAGTGCGTGCTCAGCTTTGGACAGGTAAATGCCTGAAGCTAGTTTCTGCCTTGAGATAGTTTTGCTCTTTGCCTCTCTAAGTACAAACAGTAGATGACTCAAGTTTGAGCAGAGGAGTGCGCAGAAGTGTTTGTTCTCTGCCTCCAGATGTCTCCAGTGATTACCTGGCAAGTCACCACACAGAAGATTGAGTGGTACATAGTCCTCATATTCTTGCATTTCTAAAAGTCCCAGTTTATTTATTTCTAGTAATTGGTTCTCTGTCATTAACTGAAAAATATATATTATTAAAAAAACTTTGTAGAAGACAGGCTATGCACTTCTTTGCTTTTGTGCTTTAGAAAGCAATGTGTTATTTTCTAAAACATTACTGGTTCTAACCAAACACTTTTGCTTGGAGATACAATTAATTCAGGTTAACGTAACTGAATAAATATGCATTGACTACTCATCTGTAATATACAAGGAGACTTCAAAAAGCTCATGGATTATAGGCTCACGCCTATAGTCCCAGAACTTTGGGAGGCTGAGGTGGGTGGATTACCTGAGGTCAGGAGTTCAAGACCAGCCTGACCAACATGGAGAAACCCTGTCTCTACTAAAAAATACAAAATTAGCTGGGCGTGGCGGCACATGCCTGTAATCCCAGCTACTCAGGAGGCTGAGGCAGAAGAATTGCTTGAACTCAGGAGGCAGAGGTTGTGGTGCACTGAGACTGCACCATTATACTCTAGCCTGGGCAACAAGAGTGTAATTCCATCTCAAAAAAACAAAAAGGTAGAAGTAAAAAATATAAGCTCTATTTCTCAACATAAGCTCTATCCAGTTTAAGACACTTACATAAGTGATGTTACCAGCCATTTAGTCCATTCCTAAACAACCGATGGGCCTGGGAATTTAACCATGCCAATGTAATCTTTTTTACATTATTAGCTGAAGAAAAATAAGTGCCTTTTAAAGATATTTTTAAGATTAGGAAAAAAAAAGAAGTCAAAAAGATCCAATCAGGACTGTAAAGCAGATGCCTAATCATTTTCCTTTGAAACCCTCATAAAATTGCCCTTGTTTGATGAGAGGAATGGGCAAGCATGTTGAGGTGGAGGAGGATTCTCTATTGAAGCTTTTCTGGGCACATGTCTGTGAAAGCACTGGTTAACTTTCTCAAAACACTTCCATACTTAGTAGATGTTGTCATTCTTTGGTCTTCCAGAAAGTTAATAAGCAAAATGCCTTGAGCACCCCACAAGAAACTGTTGCCATGACCTTCGCTCTTGACCAGTCCACTTTTGCTTTGACTGGACCACTTGGTAGCCATTGCTTGGATTGTGCTTTGTCTTCAGTATCATACTTCAAACATAATAGAGCCATGTTTCCTCTCCTGTGATAATTCTTCAAAGAAATGCTTCAGGATCTTGGTCTCACTTGTTTAGTTTCTATTGAAGCTCTGCTTTTGTCTTCAGCTGATCTGTCATGCAATGCTTTTGCAACAATAGAGTGAAAAGTTTGTTCAACTTTAATTTCCAGTCAGAAGGGCGTAAGATGAATCATTTGAGATGTCTATGGAGTTGGCTATCATTTCTGTTGCAAATTATCAGTCCTCTTTAATTTGGATACAAGGAAGATGAATTTTTTCTTGCAAATTGATATGAATGGTCTGCTGCTGTGGGCTTCATTTTCAGCATCATCTTGTCCCTTCTTAAAACAAGTTATCTATTTGACCACTGCCGATTTCTCTGTGGCATTGTTCCCATAAACTTTTTGTAAAGTATCAATGATTTCACCATTCCATCCAAGCTTTACCATAAATTTGATGTTTGTTCTTCCTTTAAGTTTGTCAGAATTCATGTTGCTCTGATAGAAATGCTTTTCAAACTGAGGTCTAATTCTTCTTAGTGCCACAAACTAGATCCCAGACGTACATGTATTGTCAGGTCTCCATATGCAAGCCGGAGCCTGAATGTCAGGTGTCCATATGCAAACCTGAAGTCCTGCCTGCTCCGGCTGATGTCTCTCATCCCCTGCCTGCGTTCACCATTGTCCCCAGTCACCCAGCAGAGCTTCTGGGACAAGCCCCCCACCCAATCTTGCCATCTTAACTCTTCTTATGATAATGTAAATACCTCTCACCTAACCCTGCCATTGTAACTGAACTTGTGGTCCTGTATACTCCTTGCCCCTAACTCCCACTACTGTAACTGATTTTACTCTGCAACACCTCCGCCCCCCCCCCCCAAAAAAAACTACCCCAACCTATAAAGTCAATTCCCACCTTACCCCCTTCGCCTTTCCTTTCTCGGATTCGTCCCACTTGTACCCAAGCGAGAAATAAAATGGCCTTGTTGCCCACACAAAGCCTGTTTGAAAAATCTCTTAATTAAGTGCACTTAATATTTGGTACTATTTGACGAGAATAACATGTGTAACAAGTTAGCACAAGTTTATTTCAGTTCAAACAAGTTTTGAAATCCATGCATAATTTTATTATAATATGGATTTCCATGAACTTTTTGAAGAACCTAAATGATATGTGTGCTGTTACAAGCAGTTAGCAAGAATTATAACCTGTACATAATATATTGAGGAGTATATTTTCTGTGCCACCAGAATTATTCTACTTTCTGTGTTTAGGAAATCACCCAGTAAAAAAATGTACTTTGCTATATTTTCTATCTTTTTTGAACAAAGAATTGTGATTTCGGTTTCATGTGTTTCTTCTGAGGAGCTGTAACACATCCTGGCAAGCAACGGTCTGTAAAACATCTACTTAGATTACACCTTCGTCTTTGAAATAATAGCCTGACCATGTTTGCAATGAACATGTCTGTAGTCAGTGCCAATTTTCCTTTGTACTGTGTATCTTTTAATTAAAAGATAAGGCACCAACTTTTTTTTTTTAAGTCACAAAACATCTGTACAAGGAAATCTACTAAAACATCTATACAAAGGAATAGCTTTGATATCGATGACTAAGAGCTATGTGCAGATCACTAAAAATCAAACTGGAGAAAAAGCTAGAAAAAAATCCAAAGCCATTTGGAATTTTCTTTCATCTTAGCTGCTTGTTGCATTTCTGGATGTGGTGGATTTTCCACCCAGTTGATGCCTTTCTCTTCTCTGTTTCACCAGCAAAACCCACATGCAGGCACATCTTTACAGAATTGTTAAATTGTATGCATTTACACTCTCTTCCTTGGCAAAACCAAATAGTACAATCTTAACACTTGCATAGCATAATTAAAGTATTCAATAATTAAACCTATGATGTTAAGTATATAAGAACAGGGAATAAAAATCATAGATATGGCCGGGTACAGTGGCTCACACCTGTAATCCCAGCACTTTGGGAGGCTGAGGCAGGAGGATTGCTTGAGTCAGGGGTTCAAGACCAGCATAGGTAAAATAGTGAGACCCCCACTGCCATACATTTTTAAAAAAATTTGCCAGGCATGGTGACATGTCTGTAGGCCCAGGTACTTAGGAGGCTGAAGCAGGAGAATGGCTGGAACCCAGGAGGTTGAAGCTGGAGTGAGCCAAAATTGTGCCACAGCATTCCAGCCTGAGCAGCAGATTGATACTGTGTCTCTTTAAAAAAAAAATCATAGATACTTCTGAAAAAAATGTTAAATCGATTCAAAAAAGCATCATGTAACTTTTATGCAAACTAATCTAGCTTATTGCAGGCAAGGTGACTGCAAAGATTTTCAGAAGAAGTCTGATTATGGGTCACAAAAGAAATGTGTTTCACACATAATCCTGTTTCTGGGTGGCTAAGGAGGAAGGAAGTGTACTTCATCAGTGGAAGTAATAGAGAATGGAAAAATTACATGGTGGATGGTGCCGTGTGGCTTTGCGAGCTACGTTGCTGCATTTTCCCTTGTGCGTGACAACATTTTTAATGTAACCGTCTCTTGCCTCTTGCAGCACAAAAGCCTTGAAAATGAATTTTTGATGGTTGAGAATGAGCCCCATGAGGAAATCAGGAAAAAATTTAAAAATATGATGTGAATACCTTTTGCAATGCATGTTTAAAGAAATAAAATGTGTTTTGAAAAAAGGGTTTGTTTAGGCTTATCTCGCCGCAGGACTGTCTGGGTTTCTACCCCCAGTGGAAAATCGACGCCAGTCCGGCCTCCCGCCTCCTTTTGTTCTGCCGCAATCGTCCATCCAAGTCTGCAGTGTGCCTACAGTTTCCAATCACACATTTCTTTCTTGCTGCCACTGTGGAGTTAAGGCATATGACGGCGTTTGGAAGAAAATAAACATCCCTTGTAATAGGCCAATATGGCAAACCCTGGTGAGTGGGATCTATCAAAAGCAAACTTGGGTAATGATCAAGGGAGGAAATAAAGCCTTTATTCTTGGCTGCTGAGAGTGGTGACTTCCAGCTAGGCTGTTCTTTCATTTTATTGTTAGGGTGAGTTCAAGTACACCTAACGCCCCGAGGGGATCACACCGTTGAAAGACTCCATACTTGAAAGAAGAAGAAATTCTAAAGTTATAAACACAGCGAACTGGGAACCATCAGTATTCCATATTTTAGGCATTTTTCTTTTCAAGTTCTCCTTCAGTTCACATAAAAGCCCTATTTTTTCTTTTTCTTGGCCAAAGGATGGGGCCCTGACAGGAGTTCTGGAAAAGCCTATTGAGGCCTTGGGAGATTCCCCTCCTGTGCTGGCAGCTGGTGGATGCCTGTGATGCTATGCCTGTCAGTTTAATCTCACGGCGCTGCGTAACGCCAGGATGATGGGCACGACATCATCCTGGAGTGCTTTTGCTGGAACGGTTTTAATGACTGCGAATAATTTTTTGAAAGACCCAGCACCTGATCTTCCATTAGCAAACCTGGCTATTTTGCTTTCAAATGTCCAAAAAAGCCAATTATCCTGCACATCTCTGATTCAAGTGTACCAGATTGAATTAGAGAAATGCCTATTTCAGGAAACTGCCCTTACATTCCAAATCTGTCCAGTTGAGGTAGGGTTTTTTTGGAAAAAAAATTTTCTTTTCTTTCCTTTCCTTTTTTTTTTTTTTTTTTTTTTTTTTTTTAATTTGTCTCATTTCAGAATACTTACTTTACAATGTCTCTCACCCTTGGTAACAGAGGGGAGGGGTTCACATGCTGGGTCCACCTTCTGAGAGGTGGTGAGTGACAAAATCTCCCCAACCTCGTTACCCTACTGTAATGATCAAAGACATACAACAAAATGCCGTCTTGTTTTATGTGGGATTTTATGTGCCACTGAACACAGGCAGCGTCTAATGTGAAATGGCTTCTGCTCCAAACAGAGGGCCACTATTTTGCTCACAGTTACCACAGTCTTGCTAGGGTTCCATGCACAGCGGTCATCAGCAGAGATGGACGCCCTTGTAAGGATCCTGGAAATCCCAGGTGCAGGCAATGAATAAACAAGAAAGATATTTTAATAATCTCAGTTGTGAGGACGAGGGAAAGAAACAACCACTGAAGAATTTTGATAAGGGATTTTTCTAGCCTTCAAACCATTTTCAGGAATATTTCAGCAGGGTAGGACCCAGGACCACCTATTCAGCCTCAAGACTGGCCAGTTTCTGCCCATTTCTGCACCTTTTCTTCTCCTTCTTCAGTAGCTCTCTCCCTTTGCATATCCAGGACATGCTGATAATATTAACGCTTCTGCAAAGATATAGGTTTGAACAGGGAAAGGAGGTGGGGTCTGGCATGTAGTAGATGGTCAATGTTGGTTGGCTAAATAAAAGCCAAACTTCATCTCCATTGACTTTATTACTATTTAAACTGAACATTTAAAAAAAAGAATTAGATTTGGACATGATGCAACATATATCTAAGCCAAATTTTTTGATTACCTTGGGTTTTTCAGTCTTCTTATCTTTCTGGTTAAGTGAGAGCAGACAACTCCATCTAGCAAGTAAAGAACTGGAAACAAATTTAATGGCTTTTTGTACCTGTTTATTTCTCCTCATACATGTTGTAGCTACTAGTAGGATTTTTTTTTTTTTTTTGCCAATTTGTTAGAAGAGTAGGGTTTACTGTACATTTATTTTTTATGAGCAAGTTTGAACATCTTGTTATATGTTTAAGGATCACTGGTGCTTCTTTTTAAAATAATTTCTTATTGTTACCTCTTGCCCATTTTTTTTCTATTCATTGTTGATATTTTTCTTCTCCATTTATAGAAGTCTTTGTAAGTTAAGGACATTAGTTAGCTCTTTGTGTTTGTTACATGTGGCAAATTTATTTCTCTAGTTTGTCATTTGTTTTGTACTTTGCTACTGTAAATGTGTTTTAATTTCATGGAGTTAAATTTATCACTATTTCTCCTTGTTGCCTCTGTGTTTTGAATCATGATTAGGAATATTTCCGCATTTTCAGGTAATGAAGAAATTCATCTCTGTTTTCTTCTCATACTTGTGCGGTTTTATTTTTTACATTTGAGTCTCTAAATTATTTTGAATTTTCCTGGTGTCTATTGTAAGGAAAAATCCCATTTTATCACTTTTCTTTTCTTTTTTTTTTTTTTTTTTTGAGACGGAGTTTCGCTCTTGTTACCCAGGCTGGAGTGCAATGGCGCGATCTCGGCTCACCGCCACCTCCGCCTCCTGGGTTCAGGCAATTCTCCTGCCTCAGCCTCCTGAGTAGCTGGGATTATAGGCACATGCCACCATGCCCAGCTAATTTTTTGTATTTTTAGTAGAGACGGGGTTTCACCATGTTGACCAGGATGGTCTCGATCTCTTGACCTCGTGATCCACCTGCCTCGGCCTCCCAAAGTGCTGGGATCACAGGCGTGAGCCGCCGCGCCCGGCCCTGTCACTTTTCCTATTGCTATTGAGTTATCCCGGTATTACCTGTTAAGAATTCCATCCTTTCCCCACTGACTTGAAATTCTGCTTTTTTATACACTAAATTTCCACATATGACCATGCCTATTTCTGGATTTTCTGTTTTATTACATTAGTCTGTGAACCGATATCATGCTATTTTTAATTACATAGATTTCATCATTTCTAACGTGACAATAATTTGTGATGTCATTTTGTATACGGTAGGAAAAGTTCCCCACCCCAACCAACCCACAGTGCACTTTTTTCCCAGGGCTTTGGTAGTTGTCATTGCTTGTTTGTTCTTCCAAATGAACTTTGTTACCACTTTCTCTAGCTCTAGAAATAAAAGACTGCTGATATTGTACTGAGATGGCAGTAAGCATATTAATCAACTTAGAGATGATTCACGTCTTTACTGCAATGAGTTTTTCTGCTGAGGTATACTGCATGTCTTTCACTTTTCTGCTAAGGAAGCTCTGTGGTTTTTAGGACTGTTTTATGATTTTCCTCATCTAGGCTTTGTATACTTTTTCATCTTAATATTAAAGTTATGCCCAATGTTTTCTTTTCTAAATATAAATCAAATCTTTCCCATTATATTTTTCGATTCCCATTAATTTTCAGTTGGTTTTTGTTTTACATGTGAGAGCTACTTTTAAAAGTATCCATTTAAACCACTAGAATAAATGACCTTTTGTTGGTAATGGTTTTCCACTGATTTATTTTTTAGGGGGATGTTATAGATGTAAAATTCTATCACACACAAATACCTCTTTTTAATTCTCAGACTACTAATCGCTTCTCTTGTCTTATTACATTGGCCAAACTCATCAATACGATATTGATTAGTAGCTCTAGTGCATTTTAGAAAGCTATTCACAAAGAATAAAGTTGGTTGTTTCAGGAACCCTTTCTTCTTTTTCTCACGTTTCCCTCTTCCTTCCTAGAAAGAAAGAATGTGAGACTGAAATGCAGAGCCGAGTTCCCAACATTAAGCATGAGAGAGACAAACGGAGTCTAGGAATCTTGATAATTACAGTTAGACCTTTGAGTATCTATGGTTCACATGAAATGTGCCATTTACAAGAACAGAAAACCAAATACCACATGTTCTCACTCATGAATGGGTGTTGAACAATGAGAACACACGGACACAGGGAGGGGAACATCGCACACTGGATGTTGGAGGGCGGGGGCCTAGGGGAGGAATAGCAGTGGGTGGGGGATTGGTGAGGGATAGCACTCAGAGAAATATCTAATGTAGATGAGAGGGCGATGGATGCAGCAAACCTCCACCATAGCACGTGTATACCTATGTAACAAACCTGCACGACCTGCACACGTACCCCGGCGCTTAAAGTGCAGCAAATAAATTTTAAAAAAAGAAGTGTGTCATTTAGCTGCCAACATTTGGATTCTTCATTTTCGTAGATGCTTCCAAGATAATTGCTCACTTAATTATCAAGACTCTACGTGTTTACAGAGACATTTGACCTATGTTATTCCCTTTGCCAGCACAACTTGAAGAATGAGTAAAAGACTTAACCTTGATAAGAAAACCTTCTTCTCATGCATTCTCCTTAAGCCTGAAAGCCATTTCTTTGAAGTTTCCCTAGCAGTCTAGGGCTTATGCGGTGTTGGGTTGAACGCCAAGTGTTTACTTCACTGGTTCCACACAACACAACACAGCAAACTGAAGACTGGAGGGGTTATGTAACTGGCTCAAAGTTATGAAACTCTTAAGATGCAGAGGAAATTGAAACAGAGGATTGTTGATCTTTAGATTGCCTCCTGTGTGGCCCAAGTCCTCCAAACTAGGTCCCTGGTTTGCATATGGACATACATTGCCAGTGAGGATCTTCGAGTGAGGTCTTCTGGGGTGTGTAGGTTACATGGCTGCTCCTGAAGCAACTGCTGATTATCTCTAAGTCATCACTGGCATTAGCATTATTAAATGTCCAATCACATTTAAGAAGCCGTGTCACATCTGTTGACCACAGAAAATGACTCAGTCCATTATCCTGACAAATTATATTTCAATCCCTTGGGAAAGATGCTCAGATTGGAAAATCATCAGCCCTTTTGCTTCCCTGTCACATCTCTGGCTTTACCGCGATCATTTCTTAAAACTTCCACCAGAAGCGCAACAACTCTCACAGTTGGCATGGTTTAAGGCTTCTCTCTCTGCTTCCATCTGAATTATTTAGGAAAGCTTTAGAAAATGAAGCAATGAAGGCTCAAGAATTAGCTACTGTCTCTTTTAGAGGATGAGCTTCGGCTGTTTTATTCTTTTCCATGTTAGAAGCAAGGTTTTAAAAAATATTCTTCATGCTTTTATGAAAATGTTTTGTGATTTTTTAAAGTATTATGCATAAAGACAATAAGAAAGTTAAAAGGAAATCTTTTTTTTCATTAGCAGGTATTCAGTAATGTGTCAAATCTTGATATACCTAATTTGTCTTCTTTCAACTTTACTTTTATATTTCCTGATTCCAATTTTTCAAAAGTTGACAGACATCATGTTATTGTCACTAATTCCTCCCACTCAACTCTCAGAGGTTCATTGTTCTGAGGGAGAAATTGTCATCTCCCCTTTTCCCTCCACTGGAAAGTAAGGCAGATTATGGGTCTTTTTTGGGCTTCAGTATAGGCTGACATTTGATTCTGGAGTATCCCAAGATCTTGTTTAGAAAGTTCCAACTCTTCATCCTCTTCTCCTGCTCTTCAGTCTTCAGAGCCTCTTTGTGGTTCAGGGGGAGTGGGTGAAAGGGAGAGCTTGCTGGGTACCACTGGGAGGAAGCCCACGAGCTGACCCTTAGGTACTGGGGAATACCTGTCCTAAGACAGTCAAGTGAGACTTTCCAAAACTGATGGATAGGATCCAGCTTCATCCACAGAGAAGACCAGCAGAATCACTTGGATATTGAGCCATTATGCATCCTCACCTAGAGCTCCTGCAACCCTCTCTTTCAAGTTCAGGGCATACCTTCTTCCATGGACCACTCAGTCAGTGATGTTTCTATGGCTAGTTGGATGCAGCTAGTTTGCGGGCTCTCTAACGTTGACTGTTCAGCCCACTTCTGATAATTGTGGCCTGAGGAAAATTTAAGAATTTACAGGAGTAATGTTGGCATTTCTAAAAACCTTTGTTTCTAGTGGTCTAAGCCTGGCATTGAAGCTGAGGAACCCAGTGGCAACCATGTAGAAGAATCAGCTTTGTTAGCCAAACGCACCTAGCTGTTGTGGGGCCTGATGGTCCTACCACCTAATGGAGCTTCTTTAAGTAAAAGAATATAAACATTTCTTACTCTTTCTTTCTTTCTTTCTTTTTTTTTTTTTTTAAGTAGAAACAGGGTCTCAGTCTGTCACCCAGGTTGGAGTGCAGTGGTACAATCATAGATCACTGCAGTCTTGAACTCCTGGGCTCAAGCAATCCTCCCATCTCAGCTTCCCAAAGTGCTGAGATGACAGGCATGAACCACTGTGCCCGACCACTTTTTCTTATTTACGAACTATCGAATGATGCAAACAAATTGCTAGGATCTTGGAAGGGATCTTGAAGCTTAAGCATGGTTAACTTCTAGTCAAATCTGCCTCTGTCTCTGAGCAGCTCAACTGGTTCTCTTCTGCTGTGGACTTCCGTGGCCTCGTGACTGTCCTAGCAACTCATCTTAACTTTCCTGTCATGCCATCGTTTCCTCATTCATAACTGTTTCTTAGTTATACACACCTGTTTTGATGTGTGCTTCTCTGTAGCCCACCCTCTTTCTACCTAACGAGAGTGATATTACAAATTATTTTTTGGAACAGCTCAGTTTATGTTGTCCTGACAGTTATTAATAGAACCCTTTTTCATGATCAAAACTGCTATTGTTTACATGATAAGGTTTGTCACCTATTTATTGCTTTTAGTGACTTTATTAATACACTGACATTGCTCATATGAAATTGCTTGGTTTCTGGACATATTTGTGTGTCTTCCTAGCTTAGTTTTGGCTCTCCACTGTCCTTCCCAGATTTAGTGAATATCTGAGTTGGAATCAGTCGGGATCCTGGGATTGGATGGATGTTTTACGCTTAATTGGTCTTTGCAGTAATTTTGGCAAAGTATTCAGCCTTATTTGTGAAGCCATCAGTATAGAACAAACATTCATGACATCACAGTTATCCCAAGTAACCAAACACTCCCCTGAACCCCTAAATTGATCCTCCTCATATTCTATCTTATATAATATCACATAAATTTGTCCTTACTGTAACAGAAGATGCAGTTCAGAAAGAAAAATCTTACTGGGCACTATGGTTCACGCCTGTAATCCCAGCACTGTGGTAGGCCGAGGCTGGTGGATTGCTTGAGCTCAGGAGTTTGAGACCAGACTGGACTACATGGCAAAACCCATGACTTTACTAGTCTCTACTAAAAATACGACAAAAAAAAAAAAAAAAAAGATCTGGGCATGGTGGAGCCCACCTATAGTCTCAGCTACTTAGAGGACTGAGGTGGGAGGATTGCTTGAGCTTGGGAAGTCGAGGCTGCAGTGAGCTGAGATTGTGCTACTGCACTCCAGCCTGGGCAACAGAGTGAGACCCTGTCTCAAAAAACAAAAACAAAAACAAAGAACAGCAAGAAAATTCTCAATGACATATTTCTTTTGGAGATGAGTGTTCATGGTCTATTTATGACATGTACCTTGACAAAATAGTTTGTATAAATGTGGTATTAGGTCTGTTAGGTGTGTGATGAAACAAGCAGAAAAGAGATCACAAAAGTTGCATGAGGCTGCTTGTGCTCATGAAGCTTGTTTCATGTGTGACTCTTATATAGACAAATAAGAAGTGGCTGAGATCCTTGGGTTCCCTAGACGAGGGAAACAGGTGCTGGTGGTGGAAGTCAGGCTTTGGAGCCAGATCTAGGTTTGAATCTGTTCTCTGATACTTGTAAACCGGCTGGGCTTGTGTTAGTTAACGCCTCTGAGCCTTGGTTTCTTCATCTGGGAAATTCGCATAATGATGCTTCCCATTTCACAGGTTGATTGTAAAAATTAAATGAGCCACAATTTGTGTGCACTAAGCATGCCGCTAAGACATAACTATCAGCATCATCCTCATCATCTGTGTGACTCTCTTGTAGTCTGTCAACATTTTTGGCATCATTTTGGAAGAGTAGAATTGTGGCTGTGGGAAAGCATCAAGGGTAAACTTTAGAAGTAGCATATTTTAGGCCAGGTGCAGTGGCTCACTCCTGTAAGGAGTTTGGTCTCTCACTCCTGTAAGGAGTTTGGTCTCAAACTCCTGGCCTAAGCAATCCTCCCATCTCAGCCTGCTGAGTAGCTGGGACTATGGGTGCAAGCCACAGTGCCTGGCCATGAACATTTATTTTAAATGCACCTTGTGCTTACTTGACTTCCCACCACTTTGGGAGGCTGAGGCAGGTGGATTACAAGGTCAAGAGATCGAGATCATCCTGGTTAACATGGTGAAACCCCGTCTCTACTAAAAATACAAAAATTAGCTGGGCATGGTGGTGTGTGCCTATGATCCCAGCTACTTGGGAGGCTGAGGTAGGAGAATCGCTTGAACCCGGGAGGCGGAGGTTACATTGAGCCAAGATCGCCATGGAACTCCAGTCTGGGCGACAGAGAGAGACTCCATCTCAAAAAAAAAAATTAGGAAACAGGACATTTTAGCAGGAAAATGTGGAACCCAGAAGAAGGAATCCAGGTTCTCTTACTGATTGGCTTTTTAACCACAGGCAGGTTGCTTCTCTGTGTTTTAGGTATCGTAATTACCAGTGGCAGGTCAGGGAGGGAACACCAATGCCCTCACAGGTGATGTGAACCAAATGAAATCATACATATTAATTTTTTTTTTAAATACAAAGTACTATGTTCACATGTGATAGATTTGTGGTTGTAAAGATTAAGGACCAGGCCAGGTACGATGGCTTATGCCTGTAATTCCAGCACTTTGGGAGGCCAAGGCAGATGGATCACCTCGGGTCAGGAGTGAGCCTGACCAATATGGTGAAATCCCATCTCAACTAAAATTACAAAAATCAGCCTGGCATGGTGGCTACTCGGGAGGCTGAGGCAGTAGAATTGCTTGAACCCAGGAGGTAGTGGTTATAGCGAGCCAACATCTCACCACTGCACTCCAGTCTGGGCAACAAAAAGATTAACGACCAGACTAGCTTTGCTGAGAATATGTGCCTGCTGGGGCTTTATCAGTGAGGCGACTTGAACACCATTACTCACATCTGGTTGTGTTCCACTTGTGTCTAATTCTGGCTAACTTGGCCGTATTATTATAAAAGCCCAATACCGCAAAGAACATTTAATTAATTAATTATTTTATAGAGTCACGGTCTTGCTATATTACCCAGGCTGGTCTCAAACTCCTGGACTAAAGCACTTCTCCCATCTCAGTCTGCTGAGTAGCTGGGATTACAGGTGCCACAGTGCCTGGCCATGAACGTTTATTTTAAATGCACCTTGTGCTTACTATACCTTTCTCATTGCTTCCAGTTCTGGGGTCACGGGACTGGGCTGCAGCCCATGCACCCCCATCTAGAATTAGGACTGTGGGGAGGCCAGCTGACTTTGGTAGACACCTGTGCTCATTTCTGCAGTGAGGAGTTGAGAATAGATCTTTCAAAGGTATGAGATACTTATGTCTAGGAAGAGTGTGCTGGTTACTTTTTCTAACTATACTATTATATGTGCTTCTCACAGAGCATTAAGAACTATTTTAAAATAGGAAAAATAATATAAAAATCCTTTGTAAACCAACTACTCAGAAATAACTAGCAAATATATATATGTTCTTCCAATACGAAATGTATATTAAATATATATTATTGCAAATATTTGTTATACTATTTGTACGTAAATATACAAACAGATTATATCATGTTTATATGCTAAAATATGTAATATATTTAATGCTGAAAATACACAAAATAGCACTGTTTACACATATCTGTGCACATATATACAGAGAAACACACATAAATTTTTTTAAAAGTTTATATTTTGCTTTTTTTACCTGTCATTACATTGTGACGTTTTCCCCATGAGATTCAATATTCTTCAAACACATGCTTTTTAATATCTATATGACATGTTATGATCAAAATGAATTATAACTTGATTTCAGCCATTTATATTGTTTCTATGCATTATTATAAAAATGCTTCAATGAGTGAACTTCAGCTTAGATTTTAGTCTGTTTCTTCGATAATATTAAATTATCATTTCTTCCATAAGTCAAAAGCAGGGATGATTGTGTTCTAATTTAGTGTCTTTCTGAAACTGGGCCAAGAAATTATTTCCAAAGTGAGCTAGTAGAATTGCTTTCCAAATAGCTTGATGTCAGAGGAAGGAAAGGAGGCTGGGAGAGCCCCTTCCCACCTTACAGTCCCCGCCCTCCACAGGCAAAGGACTCTCTTCTCTGTCTACTGTGCCTCTCTAGAACCAGTGGAGCCCAGTTAGTTCTGGCATTTGTGGGTAGGGAAAGCACTGTAACTACTGTAGTAGCTATTTCACTAAAGCTTGTCTGTGTGGCGTTTATGTATCTCAGAGGGTATAGCCTGGCTCCAAAGCATCTGATTCCATGTAGAACAGCTTTGCTATGCTGGAGCCAGGGTAGAGATATGTGCCACATGGTTAAGAAGACAGCCCAGGCTGGGCACGGTGGCTCATGCCTATAATCTCAGCACTCTGGGAGGCTGAGGCGGGAGGATCACAAGGTCAGGAGTTCAAGACCAGACTGGCCAACATGGTGAAACCCCATCTCTACTAAAAAATGCAACACTTAGCTGGGCATGGTGGCATGTGCCTGTAATCCCAGCTACTTGCGAGGCTGAGGTAGGAGAATTGATTGAACCGGGACCAGGGAGGCAGAGGTTGCAGTGAGCTGAGATCACGCCACTGCACTCCAGCCTGGGCTACAGAGTGAGACTCCATCTCAAAAAAAAAAAAAAAAAAAAAAGGAAGAAGAAGACAGCCCACAGAACCTAGGCAGGCAGAACATCATGCTTTGAAAAAGTTAAAGATTGATGATAATTAGTTAATGAGATGTCAGGCTCGCTAGAGAGGAAATCATTAATTAGTACTTAATCGGCTTTTAGATTAATATCAGACTAGAGTCTCACAATTTTCAGCCTCGTCAGCTTTAAACCATGACATGAATACAAAGTGTAATTTCTACCACCAGAGTTTTTGTAATTATCTTATTAAAATATGCTTTGGTACACTGAAAAAACATTCGTTTTAGTTCACTTTTAATTGTGGGGAATGAGAATTTGGAGCATTGACTTAGAGTTTCTAAGGAAAGGGCAATTTCATGGCAGTGTGTTCAGATGCACGCTCCTTTGTCCTCCGTGGGCGGGCTGGTTGCTGAAGCATTGCCTCTGGGCAGCTTCTCTCAGGGAGGCGGGGTCACGCCTGCCTCCGAAAGCCCATTTGGAGGAGATCCTCGAGATGGCCCGGCATCCATCCCATGCTCACCCCAGCTCTGTACTTTTCTTCTGCCTTCATCCCTGCGGCCATTCCTGCCTCCTCTCACTAAGGCCTGTCCTCCTGTGTCACTGGGGTATCCCTCGATCCACACATACAGCGCTGGCACGGACCCGCCCTCACTCGCCCTGTGCTCTTGGGTTGTGGGGGTCACCATCAGGTGCTTCAGTCTGCTTGGGGCTGGCCTCCAGCTCTGCCCACTTTCCGTGCAAGCTGGAGTGACAGACTCAGTTTCTCTAAGCTCCATTTCTTCTTCTACAAAATGAGGCTAATAACAGAAACAATGCCATCAGGTTTCGAGGAGGAAATAAGGTGACAGACATCTGGCACACAGCCAGGATTCATTGAGTGTTTGCTCTTAGGGATATGATCGTAGTTTGAAGTCAGTAGAGAGCTCTTTAAAGTCAGGGAATTGGCTTTGAGCTTTCTATTTCGTCTCTGCAGGACTCTGCATGGGGTAGAACATCTGTAGACGCTGAATATTGTCATTTGACTCTTTTCCCTAGAGTTTAATGATTTTCTATTAGCACACACTGGCTTTTTTGACTGTGACCTGTATGTTGCTGCCCAGGTAACCCTGAGGCTGCAACTGCTTTCAGGGTAAATAGTTTTACCGCGGTCAACTGTGAGCTACCATCATGACATGAACTGGCTCGCAAAAACCCTGAAAGTTTTGCAGTCAACACTCCTGAGCTGCTCGACCTACATACTGCAAATGGACTCCTCTAGAAGTAGAAACCAGGGGACTTCAGTGGCGTCTCACACTGATGTCAGAATTCACTAGGGTGAGTTGGTGTCCTGAGTGGCATTTAACTTTCATGAGACCTTGAGTGGAATCCGAATTCACATCTGACATTCATCCTGCACGTCACAGCGCAGCACTGCGGGCAGTGTTGCCGGTCTCTCTCACGATCCTGGTTGTTGCAGTGAGAAACATCAAAATTTGTCTGCTTTTCAGGGTGTTTCATCAAAGGGAGAACACTAGTTTGCCATATGATGAGTAAAACATGGATCTAATTAGCCATGGATCTAATAGCAAGCCTTCTTTGAATTAAAGTTTGATCCTGAAGAATACTTTTTCTTTCTAAGCCATCATTCATCATTAAACGCATAAAGACAGTGCAGGCCACGTCCCTTGCAGTGGCCCCAAAGTCCCGCCGCATGCAGCTACATGGGTCATATACAGAACAGCTCTGTGATGCCCCTCACGTCAGCTCTGATAAGAATGATGTCTGTGGAGCTGTGCAATGCTGCTCTCTTTCTATTTTTACTTATCTGTATTCCCTACTCAAAGAAGTTGACAACCAAATAGCTAGAAAATGAGAAATGTCAGAAGTGTCTAGCACACAGTTCTAGAGCGCTTTCTCAGATGGATAGCAAAAGGGTCAGCCCTGTTTGGCCTACGGCAGATGAATTGCCTGTTTCCTATAGAAAAGACCGATTGAGTGGTTGCCACGTATCAGAACTCTGCTAGGTGCAACTATAACATTAAAATTCCCTGAGTGGGCCAGGCGCAGTGGCTCGTCCCTGTAATCTCCACCCTTTGGGAGGCTGAGAGCAGCAGATCACTTGAGGTTGGGAGTTCAAGACGAGCCTGGCCAACATGGCGATACCCTGCTCTACAAAAAATACAAAAATTAGCCTGGTGTGGTGTCGGGCACATGTAATCCCAGCTACTCAGGGGGCTGAGGCAGGAGAATCGCTGGAAACTGGGAAGTGGAGGTTGCAGTGAGCCGAGATTGCGCCACTGCACTCCAGCCTGGGCGACAGAGTGAGACTCCATCTCAAAAGAAAAAATGAAACAGAAAGCAAAAATAAAATAAAATAAAATGCATTAAGTGCCCAGCAAAAATTGGTAGCTGCCTCTCACCCTTCACTTGTGAGTAAAATTGTACACTTCAGTGGATTCTATCATGCACCCTTCTGGGTACAATAGAGGTAACAAAAAGGCACAGAGCACAGGCCACCCTCAAAGAGCTTCCTACCGTTTCAGGACGCCCGTTTCTGTGCATATGCATCCTACGGGAATAATACAGTAAGCATGCCACTCTGCAGTGACATGCTGACTTGGTTTAAAGCCCAACCATATAAGAAGACATCTGTTTAGAGGAATGTGATCCATTTCAATCTAGTTGCTCTTGGAATCCGAATAATTATTCCAATGTTGCTGCTATTGTCCAAATTATGTTTGCATTTCTTTTGGAATTGCCTGCAGAGTCCATAACATGTCCTTGTGAATATCCACAGTTAATGCATTTTTTTCAAGGGTAGATTTGGGGCAGGTTCTTTGATAAATGTATAGGTTTATAAGCTGACTCCAGAGATACAGCAATTATTATAGGTTGGCTTATTCAACATGCATTTCAACCTCCCAGCCCCTTGTCTTCCCTTATCTTAGACACAGGGAAGCTGAATATTCAGTCTGTCAGCTTTCGGTTGCCAATAATGTTTAGGTGGAAGTTCCTGCGAAAGGTTCTCTTCTTTAATTAGAAGACAAAGCCTTGGAGAAGGAAGTTTTTTGGCCATTTGGTCATCCTCCACGACTGTGTATGGGATATAGGAGGAGTATTAAGTGGATTACAACCATGAGGACACTTTGAGGACAAAAGCCACTTCCTCAGGGTGCTCGGTCAGAACAATTGGAGGGCCTGGGCTCTGGCAATGTCACAGAACCGCCATCCTAGTCCCAGACTGCAGATCACTGGATGTCCTGTTACGCAAACAAAATATGCCTTTGACTTATTAAGCATCGGATCACCCAGTTGTCTGTGCTTTACAACCAACTATATTCCTAACAGAGTACTGAAGACAATTTCCTAAGCAGTCTAAACATGTCTTGAACCACAGCAGAATTATGGAAGAAGTACTGATTTTCACCCAAGCAAGGTCAGGGTGGCTGAGTTTTGATATGTGGCAGCAAGGGACAGAACACTGCCATTTACCGAAGGTCTTCTTTGTGCCAGGCACATTTCACATGTCGCTTCCCTTAATGACATTGAGATTGGAGTTGTTACCATTCCCCTACCCCTAAGGCGAGGAGCTGGAGTTCACCCTGGGGTCTGGATGGCTCCTAGGTCTGGCATGCGGATAGAGGGAGTATGTGGGTTAGGTGGTGAGGACGGGACCAAGGGGCACCTGAGGTGGGAAGTTTAAATGAACAAGAACAATAGTAGGTCGGGCAAGGTGGCTCATGCCTGTAATCCCAGCAGTTTGGGAGGCCTAGGCTAATCACCTGAGGTCAGGCGTTGGAGACCAACCTGGCCACAAAAATTAGCCACGTGTGGTGACACCCCATGTGATCCCAGCTACTCGGGAGGGTGAGGCTGGAGAATCACTTGAACCCGAGAGGCGGAGGTTGCAGTGAGCAGAGATCATGCCACTGCACTCCAGCCTGGGCAACACAGCCAGCCTCTGTCTCAAAAAAAAAAAAAAAAAAAAAAAAAACAAGAGTAAGTAGGAAAAACGGTTAGAGGATTGTCCTGGCTAGAACTTAGGATTCATTTTGAGAAGTACAGGAAGATAAATATGGGCAGAAGAAAGCAGAGATAGATTATGGAGGACCATAAATGTTAATTTAGAAACCAGATCCAGGGGTAGGAAAGAATTGCACATTCTTCAGACGGAAAGTGATACAGTGTGCTTTCATACGAGTTATCTGGGACCACTTCCGCTATAAATAAAAAAGGAAATGGACTTAATCAAAACAGGCTAAGATGACTTTTTGGGGGAGTACTTTTGCTACCATGCTGTTTCTTAGATTGCAAATCCTGAACACCAGGGACAATTTCTGCGCCTGCTTGATGTAATACAGTTCCCTTGCTGGAAACCTCAGGCAGGCGAGGACAGTGTTTGTGAAATAAAGGGAAGAGAAATTTGTTTCTTGCTTTGATGCACTTTTAGCAACTTTGCATCCTTGGTGCTACTATTAAGAGCCGACAAGGAATAGAAAGGTATATTACTATTACATCTGGGATAGGAATAGAGCATTAGAGAATTATTTGATCATTTTCAATTATGCATGACTTTAAATAGCAGAAAATTAAGTCAGTGGTCTTGGGGGTTGGCTTGGTAATGGAAACCTCCTACAGTGTACTTAGTGTATAGACATAGTCTATTTCTAGTATTGTGATGACACACAGTCAAAAGTTTGCTGTTTGAGATGGCTTTAATGAAATAGATAGCTTAATTCTCCCCATCCCTCCTCCCCCTTCTCTTCCCCCCCCTTCCCTTCCCCCTCCTTCTCCACCTCTTCCTTTTTCTTTCTTCTTTTCCTTTTTCTTATTCTGTGTGAGACCTATTTAAGCATTCATCAGGGCACCTTTCTCAGGTTTTGTCAACATGCAACATACAGCATAATTGAACTATAGATAGAGGCTGCTGGGACCAGACAATCAAACTTGAAATTAGAATTGATGCTATGTGAATTTGTAATTTTTATCTAGAGACTCCCATTTCTATTTGTTTCATCATTTGATCTTTCCTGATGATGAAACTTGGCTCCATTTTCTTTCTTTTTTTTTCAGACGGAGTCTTGTTCTGTTGCTCTCACTGCAACCTCTGCCTCCTGGGTTCAAGCGATTCTCCTGTCTCAGTCTCCCAAATAGCTGGGATTACAGGCATGCATCACCATGCCTGGCTAATTTTTGTATTTTTAGTAGAGATGGGATGTCATCATATTGGTCAGGCTGGTCTCCAACTCCTGACCTCAGGTGATCCACCTGCCTCGGCCTCCCAAAGTTCTGGGATTACAGGTGTGAGCCGTCATGCCTGGCCTCCATTTCTTTTTCTGCAATCACGTTCTCTGTTAAGTCTAGACAGTGAATCCTGAGTTTAGCCATCGAGGGATAAGCTGACATTTTGCATAACTTAGATTTTTGGGGTCTCTTCTTATCACTTTCACTGTTTGCAGCTAAAACCAGGTTGCCATTTAGGAATGGCTCTTTGCAATTTTTATTTGAATGAAAAATTCCCTTTGACTACATGTAGTCCTCCACATTTTTAAAGTTTATCAGAATTTAAGATAAGCTACAGATTGCTCAGCTCAATAGATACAATGTTTATACATACAATGATAAATAAGTCAATATATATACATATGTAAGGTTTTAGACCTAAGTAAAATATTAATTTAGATGAAATAGAAATAAAATAAATTAATATAAATCTCTGCTGAGGTTATGTCAGAATAATTAATATACTATATTTATACATTATTACATATAGGATGTTTTATATGTAATCCTAGTATGAGTCACCATTTTGGAAATAAATTATCATTATGAACCAAGATGTACGGATTTTTAAACATAAAAAGCAAAACTCTTGCCTGACTGCAAGTTGAAACACATGGGCAATTCATGGTGCTTCACAAAACTGAAAAAGATGTCATAAGAATTTATGAGGGTTGTTAAACTTTTAGCATTTTTAGCAACATACTTCCAGATCTAAAGCCATCCGAGGCTTCTCTATTTTGCTATTATCTGAGACACACTAAAGCTCTATTTAGCGCCAGAGGTTTTGACAATTTGCTCTCTAGAGCCACCCCGTCTGCTCTGGAGCCTGTGGAGGGTGGGCAAAGCTGCAACCTGGGGGCTGGTTCTTGGTGGGGGCCTCTCTGTAGCTTAGAGGGAGGCTGCACCTTGTTCCAAAGCAACACAGGCCTCTCTTCGATTAACCTGAAGAGACAAGAGGTGCCAGGAGGCGGGCAGTTTTATCTGATGATTCTGTGTTAGTGACAATGCTAAGGCCGTGTGTTGCTTTCCAACAGGCATTTAAAGTTTCCTTCGGATATTCTGATCACTCCCAGCAGGCCCTTCATTCCTGTCCCTTCAGTTCCCATTGCTCTTTGCTCTCATTGTTCATGTAATAAAGCAATGGGAAATTTCTTTTTTTTTTTTTTTCTTTTTTTTGAGACGGAGTTTCGCTCTTGTTACCCAGGCTGGAGTGCAATGGCGCGATCTCGGCTCACCGCAACCTCCGCCTCCTGGGTTCAGGCAATTCTCCTGCCTCAGCCTCCTGAGTAGCTGGGATTACAGGCACGCGCCACCATGCCCAGCTAATTTTTTTGTATTTTTAGTAGAGACGGGGTTTCACCATGTTGACCAGGATGGTCTCGATCTCTTGACTTCGTGATCCACCTGCCTCGACCTCCCAAAGTGCTGGGATTACAGGTGTGAGCCACTGCACCCAGCCAAGCAATGGGAAATTTCTTGAAATGACTTTTATTTGTATAATCTTACTCTGTAGTGGATCTATGGACAAAGGCTACTCTAAAGAAGTCGAAGCTTATGACAGCAACATTTTCGAGGACTTTAAAACCAACTTTTCTGAGCTGAGCTGTCTGGAAGTTCCTCCTGAACCTGGTGACCACATTTTTTGTATCATTTTCTTATGAAGTTATTTTGAAACTTTCCCATCCAAAGGGACCAGTGGGTAGACAGGGGACACAATTACTAATAAACAATGTTGTCATTTAGAATATAAAGTAGGAGAACCTCAACCAGGTTTTGGCAGCTAGCTGGCAACACTCCTGGTCACATAAAAGGTATCTTGCAGTTAAAAAAATAAGTTTTGAAATAGTAAACTCATGACGGAAATCTTAAGTTATTTAAACATTTTCCAAAGGACATAGTCATCCCAAGAGCAACAGAATTGAAATAGGAACATTGTTAATTTATGTTGGGTTAAAAATACTTTGCATATTTAATGTTAATTTTAGCTTTAGCTTTTGCTCAGAAGTTCTGCAAATACCTGAAGGGATTTCAGCTTGCTCACCACCTCTCCTACACACCCCTGTCAAATGGCATGGACTGCTATTGTTATCAGTTTTAGTAGTCGAGTTATTTTCCATGTGAAGTCAGAGTTTAGAAGCGCTGCTCTTTTACCACCTTGGATGATTCCTACACTTCCTGGGAGGGAAAGATGACAATAATTTGTGTTCCTTTTGTCTCCTTTTCCTTAAAATTTTGTCACTGAAAGTGCAGAGTATCTGAAACAGAATGAAACCTCACTGGAAAATACACTTTGTTAGTGAGTGCTGGTGATGCAACTTACCCTAAAGGAACAAGTTCAAATTCCGAAGGTCTGACCTTTGTGAGGGTGAGATAAGTTGCCTTGCTGCAGCACACATTGCTGTCTAAGTATGCTTTAGGAGGAAATGATAATGTACATGCCGATTGTTAAAAGTAGTATCTGCTCCATATAAACCGGGTATGGTTTGAAAAGTCCGTGAGACTTTGAAACAGGGAAGGCTGGAAGTGTCATCAGCGGGAAGGATAAAGGCAGCTGCTACTGGATGGAATCAACAGAAGGTCCAGGTGGGAGCCAGTTCTCCAAGGAGCTCGCTTCTTTGGTTCTCAATGGGATGGTGGAAATACGCTTCAGACATTAGGAAGTCTAAAGTGGGTTAAGGCTCCATTTCTCTTCTTGAGGAGTCCTCTGTCTTCTGGTCCCAAATGCAGACCACTTTATGAAAGGCCTTTGCCAGGCAGCTTTTCAGCTTCTAGAGAAGTATTTCCTGCCAATTGAGCTCCACCTGCGGAGACGAGACACAGCCTGGGCAGGAGCATGGGCCTCCAGGGTCTGAAACTGAACAGAGAAGGCCTACCTTCTTGGTAAAATGCATGAAATATTCTTTTATAGTGATGACTACACTTCAGTGGAGCCCGTAAGTTTGCTAAGTGCCTGCTCACTCTGGGCCAGGCCCTGCTTCAGGCCCTGAGGATCTTAACAGTAAGACTGAGCCAGCTCCTGTCCTGGATGAGGTGACATTTTATGGTGGGAGGCAGACAGTATGCCAGGAAACAAGAGAATAATAAGATAAAGATAGAGACGATGACAGATACAGAGTAGAGCAATAGTGACACTAACAGAATTCCAGGAGACAAGAACTTGTTTCAGACACAATGTAGGTAAGGTGATTCAGGAAGACCTCTCTGAAGATGTAGATCTCATTGCAAAGGATGAGAAGGAACTCGTAGTGGGAGGAACCAAGGTCTAGCATTCCTGGCAGAGGAAACATCAGCTGCAAAGATGCTGAAGCCCTTTCCACTCTGGGAATAACCTGATTTGGGTCACCATTGAAGAGACTGTAAATCTTTCAGCTACCTTACTTTTCTTTCAGAGGCTTGTTTTTGTGCGAAATAATTGGTCCCATCCCCACTTGATTTTGATATTAGGTGTGGCTAAGTAGAAGGACTGATTTTCCAATATAATATCCTGCACTGGATAAAGAGAATGCTAAGTCGTCTGTTGTGTTGTTCTTTATTTTTGTTTTTTTCTCTTGGAGCTGCTTTTAATTAGAAACAAAACATAGTTTTAATGTTAACATCTGATTAAAGATACAGGTGCGCATGCTTTTTCTTGTTTTTCCTCTGTTCTACCCAAGACCATGAATATAGGTTTATTTTAAAAGTAGTGGTGAAAATAAATGTGCATGTCCCTAGAAATCACATACTTTTGAAGGTTTATAATCCTTCTCTCCTAAAAATCTATCAATTGAATCTGTTTTATTATAGAGAAGCCGTTTCCATCTACTTTGTTGTTTTCAGTAAGTTCTGAATAATTTTCAAAATAAGGTGGCATTTTACTTTTTGATAAAGATAGCAAAGGCATTGCTTTCAATTTCAAAGTATGACAGCATTATTACTCAGACAGCTTTCATTCTTTTCTGAAGTAACAGTTCTTTTCCTTTTTCCTGAACTGTGGTAACTGAAGTATGAAGTTACTTTCATAATAACGTAGTTAAAAATATTAAAACTTTCAAAAATATTACCTAATATGTTAAAGGAAAATTTATGCTTATATTTAAGTTAGAACAATGAGTCTGTTCTAAACTTATTATAGAGTCTTATTACTTATAATAGATGGATATATATAATTTTAGAAGTAAGGCAGAATTTACTTTTCATAGCATTGCTGTTTTAGGCTGTGCATACTAAATAGCAAAGAGGTGGAAGTACACAAGTAAATGATTGTGAAGTATGGTGGGGGGGGCAAGTAATTGATCTTCAAAATGTTACTCTGTCACAAGTGGTTTATCTTTCTTGCACCCAAAGGGTCTAAACTGTACTCCGCACGAGCAAAAGAAAATGCAGAGAAAGAAACAGTCCTCAGAATCAGTTTGTTTTGTGTTGCTTCAGCTCAGAGTGACAAATATTGGGCATTGGAAATGGAACTAGCCAGGTACGGGAAGAGCCGTGGCAAAGAGCAAAACGTGGATGCATTTCGCCTCTTATCCCTTAATCTGGGAGATGTGGCTTTCCTTTGAAGCTTTTCCATACTGGGGAATTGCAGGAATTTCCTTGTGATTCTGCTTCCAAGCCTGGGCTTATAGAAGACGGAGGCAGATGGCAGGCAAGTTAGACGCAGAAAGGCAAAACAGAGCCTTTGGGATGGTGGAAAGTCAGGACCGTGTTCCTGCAGCAACGTATCATGCAGAGATTGGTTTACTGTAACTTTCTTCATGAGAGTCTGCAGTTCCTCATACACTTGGCAACTCATTACGCAGTTATTTCGATACCCCTTCTGCTGAGCTTCACAATGCCCTGACGGCTTTCGGCGCTCCCTACTCGTACACATCGGATCGTCCTTTTTCTCCTCCTGTCCAGCCTCCTTGGCCTGACCTTCATGTGGCTGGCTCTGGGCATGTCTTTAGCCCTTTTTCCGAATTCTAGCAGGATTTCTCTCAAATCTGCATGGCTTCCACTTTCTGTCTCGTCCCAGACCCAGATTTTCAGTTGCCTCCTGATTGCTTCCTCTAAGAGCTATAGATATCAAAGCTAATTTAGGTTAATCCAAAATTTAGGTTAATCTCCTCAAGCATAACATTTATCTGCCTTTTCCCTTCCCAGTCATGATGGATGCCTGCAGCCACAGAGTTAGTTTTGACTGCAACTTCTTAGCAGTCCATTGGTCACCAGGCACCATTGCTTCTGTAACATATATATCCTAAACCCGTGACATCATCACAGTTCCATTGCTGTCCTTCCTGCCTCCCATCCCTCACTTTTGCAGTCCCCAGTACACTCACACACAGAGCCAACAGATTTTCCCCCCAAAAGATGGATGTGCTTCCTTCACCCTAACAAAGTCTTCAGGAGGGCCTCCAACCTTGCCCTATAAGGATGAAGTCCAAACTCCACATGTCACAGAGCCCTTCACATCCAACCCCACTTACTTCTTGCCTAAGTTCAAATCAATACACACTATTGTTTACCTAATGTGTGCAAGGCACAGGGAAAATAAAGATGGGTAAGACACTGCTAGGAAACTTGCAGTCTGAAGTGGTAGAGAGACAGAAGAACTGGTGATTTAAAAATAATGAGTGAAGAGCCGGGTGTGGTGGCTCACGCCTGTAATCCCAGCACTTTGGGAGGCCGAGGCAGGCAGATCACAAGGTCAGGAGATGGAGACCATCCTGGCCAACACGGTGAAATCCCATCTCTACTAAAAATAAAAACAAATTAGCTGGGTGTGGTGGTGGGGGGGGCGGTGCCTGTAGTCCCAGCTACTCGGGAGGTTGAGGCAGGAGAATTGCTTGAACCTAGGAGGCGGAGATTGCAGTGAGCCGACATTGCACCACTGCACTCCAGCCTGGGCAACAGTGTGAGACTCCGTCTCAAAAAAAAAAAAAAATTACAAAAGCAAAGAATAATGAGTGAAGTGCTGGGAAGAAGACACACTTCCACCCACTTTTTATACTCCTGGTATACTGGACGTCTTCCTGTTTCCAAAGCAGGCTGAGCTTAGCATTGCATTTTCTGATTTTCCTTCCTGAAATTTCCATTCGCCCTTTCCTGCATGATATTCCTGCTCAATCTTTCAGATCCTAGGGGACTTTGTCTCTGTGAGGTTTTTCCTTACTTCTGCAGAGAGCTGCTTGTTCCTTGTTCTAAAGTTGGGAACGCATGGGATCGTGATGCTGTCACCTTGCTCACTGGAAGGCTGGACGGTCTTTTCCATGTCTGTCTTCTTTGCTGTCCTCTCATTCTTCGGTACTACGTAGATGCCTAATTTCCATTCGCTGAATAAATGAATCCCTCACTTGGCTCAAGTAAAAATCAAGCATCTTACCTGGAGTGATAAACATTCCAGCTCCCTGGAGCTCCTCAGTTATAAGTATACTAAGGTAGCAAGTTACCTAGATGAAGCTTTAGAAAGCAAGACCAATTATCTCCTCCTCCTTGCCTCCTTTCCTTCCCTTTATCTTTGTTCTAGTAGAGAGAAGAGGACCTGGAGAAGACGAGCATTTGGGAGACTGGGAATAGTGGCCAGGAGGCCACAGGAGGGCTGCCTGGAGAATGTGCTGGAATGAGGGAAAGGGATTGTGGGACAGGGTCTGGGCTGCCCCGTCCTCCGGGGCTCATTTGAATGCACTGTTCAGTCTCTTGTGTTCTTCTACTTAATGGATGGTGGATAGCTTTCCACAGGATTTCACTTTTGCAACATAATTGGTAAATGGCTACATAGTGTTCTTTAGATGTCTTATAATTTAATTAACTTTAGATGGTGTCTTATAATTTGATTTATATGATATAATTATGAATATAATTCATGTAATATAATCATTAATATAATTTAATTAACTTCCCCTATTACTGGGAAGTCAGACTGTTGTTTCTTTGCACATCTGAAAAACGAGCACCTCCCAGGTCTGGCTCCCTCCTGAGGACGGCGATCCTTGGCTTTTGTAAGGAAAGCTGCATGTTGCTAGGCTATTTGCACCCCCAGCCTGTCCTCTAGGGTTAGGCACGGGCCTGCTCACTGGCCTGGACATTCTGTCCTAAAAGTCATTTTTTGATTTTGTAACACCTGAGGATTTCAAAAGCCACTCTTGTGGCTTTCTATCACACTAGGAAAAACTGAGGGTCCACATTTGCCTTGAATGCCGACCTCCCTGCCCTGCTGGGGATGTCTCTCTCATTTATCTTTGCTGGACGTCCCTGACTTCCACCCTGACTTGTAATCTGGAACCACGAAGAGATTTTCTGAGACAACGTGGGGAAACAGAATTTGCCTGAGCCTGGGTGAGATTTATATAATAATTAAAGCCAGGTATGACTGTTCTAGCTCCTTTTCCACCCCAGCTGTGGGGGTGGTGCAATTAAATTCTGACCCTAAGAATCCAGAACTAGCGTCAGACCCCACAGTGAAGGGGTCAGTCTCCTGTAAGACCGCCTTCGCCTCAGAGGCCAGCAGCAAGTTCAGGGCTCCCTGGGGCCCCCACAATCTGCCTGATGAGCCCTTCAGTTTGGATAATTCACAGGAGTCCCTCACAGAACTCAGAAAAGCATTGTATTTACTCTTATAGGTTTATTATAAGGGTGTAAACCAAAAAGTGTCCAAGACAGATTTCAATCAGTATAGAGGTTTAGTTTGCAAAGGCTGAAGATGCACCCGGGAAAAAGAAACACAAATCACAGTGAGATCTACGGCCTGTGCCTTTTCCAAAGAGGGCGGAGGACTTCACTATTTAAAAGGGAAAGAGTGGGTAGAAGGGGAAATCGGAAAGAAAAATAGGAAAAAGAAGATAGGCAATGAGGCCAGTGGCTACATTCTTGTGAGGTTTTGACTACTGCTCACTGAATCCACGTTTTACCTGTTCAAAGCAGAGAAGCGGGGTGGGGGCGGGGGGAGAGTCAGTTATGCATGCATCGTGCCCTTAGCAGATCTACATGTGAATCAGGTAAAGTAAGCACATGGAATCACAGCTTTCTGGTGACAAAAGGAGGCAGTTTTTGTTTGTTTCACTTGAGTTACCAAGTTTAACTTTTTGGTCTATCAAGCGTGGCGTCTAAAGATTTTTATTTTCTTTTTACAAAAGGTAAGCACAGAGCCAGGTCTCAGAGGAGTGGCAGAGCTTCCACGCCCTCCCCTCAGAGAACTGCCCTCCTGGCACATCAGCGGTTCACCAACTAGGAGGCTCTTTTGAGCCCTGATGCACAGAGTTTTTATTAGGGTTTTTATTAAACCATTGGCCACATGATTGAACTGCGTCTCCAGCTCGTCTTCCCAAAGGTTAGGTGGCTGAAAGTCCCAGCTCTCTAGTACCTACGTGGTCTCTCTGGGACCAGCTCCCCTTCCTGAAGCTATCCAGGGGCCCACCACTAGTCACCTCATTAGCATAACAAAGACACTCACATCACTCAGGAAATTCCAAGGAGTTTTAAAGCTCCCTGTTAAGAACTGATGGAGAAGACCAGATTAAACATATGTGTGTGAGTGTGTGTGTGTGTGGGTGTGTGTGTGTAATGCATGTATGCATGTATGTGTGTGTACTTTTGAGACAGGGTCTTGTCCTGTCACCCAGGCCAGAGTGCAGTGGCACGTTCATAGCTCACTTGGCTTCAAAGTCAGGGCTCAAGTGATCCTCCTGCCTCAGCCTCCTGAGTAGATGAGACTACAGGTGCACACCACTATGCCTGGCTAATTTTTGCATTATTTGTAGATACAGGCTCTTCTTACGTTGCCCAGGCTGGTCTTGAATGCCTAACCTCAAGCAATTCTCCTGCCTCAGCCTCCAATCCTTTCTGTTAGTCTGTTCTCACACTGCTATAAAGATACTACCTGAGATTGGGTAATTTACAAAGAGAGGAGGTTTAATTGACTCACAGTTCTGCATGGTTGAGGAGGCCTGAGGAAACTTACAATCATGGTTGAACAAGAAGGGGAAGCAAGGCATATCTCCTCATGGTGGCGAGAGAGAGAGAGACAGAGAGAGAGAGAGAGAGAGAGAGGGAGAGAGAGGGCACACAGGGGAAACAGCCACTTTTAAAACCATCAGATCTCAGGAGAACTCCCTTACTATCACAGGAACAGTATGGGGGAACCTGCCCCATGATCCAATCACCTCCCACCAGGTACCTCCCTTGACATGCAGGGATTACAATTCGAGATGAGATTTGGGTGGGGACACAGAGCCAAACCATATCAGGCTGTGATTCTGAGCAAGGGGTATGATTCTGGATGGGGGTGTGTGACTCCAAATAATGAGATGGCTTTCTGAAGCTTGTTCTCTTTCCATTGTGCCTACCATGTATTCTCTAGTTTTCACTACTTTAAATACTGAGTTGAAGCATATTTTTGCAGTTAAGATTTTTTGAATCTATGTTTGTTTTTGCCTTTTCTAAGGGAAGATTTGGCAGTCTTCTTGGAAGGAAGTAGTGCTTACTGTAGTCAGAAGAAAAAGTGAGGCAACTCAGGGTCTGAGAAAGAGAGACATGAAGAAAGCTGGGGACCAATTCATTCCAAGGTTCACTGTGGAAATGGGGCACAACCCCTAAAAGCTGAGTACAAATATTGGTCTTTTCTTTCTCTAGGTCAGTTAACTACTATTGCTGCTGTTACTACTACTATTGCTGTTATGCATTCTCCCTCAAATATCTTTAGATCTTAATGTTGATGTCCCAGCAAGATTTCCTACTGGAAAGTGTGATTTCGCATTTAGGTTTTCATCCAAATCAGCCTGATGTGAGTTAGACCTTGAACATAAGCTGTTGTACAGTCTCTGACCCATTTCTGGGCAAATCGAGCTAGGAAACCACACCCTGGTGTGCAGAGAGGCAACAACAACAACATCAGTCATTCACAGGGTGGCTGTGGCCTTCTTGCTGTGTTAAATCGGAGGTGAAGGCAAAAGAGTATGGACTGACCTTCTGGGAAAGTACAAAGCTGGTGACTGTCACACTATATGCATGTGATTGTGTCAGACATCAAAGGCAGCTGATCTTTGCCTAAAGAAGAAAAGATAGAAAGGAACAACCATATATGATTGTGAAAACATTTCTTCATTAGAGAAAATGGTTATTACTTTTTTTTCAGGGTTGTGCTGTATTTCCCAAGCTATATGTTTTTCATCTTACCATTGCACAAGTAAAACTGAGGAAGCTGTGAATTTATTGTTGAGTTAGGAATTTAAATAATCCATGTCAAAAGAGAGGCAAACCTGAACAAAGGAGCTGCAGGTATAAAAGAAAAATTGCAGCTTAAAAATTCAAGGAATGAACATTGAACTCTCTGTGTATAATTAACAATTACACCATTTAGAACACAATTACAAAAACAAATTGCACCTAAATCTTTTGTGTCCAATTACGTGATTTAATGTAGTGGCTTACAAAAAAATCACTGCTCATTTTTATCTGTGTGTCAAGCATTAAGCCCCTAGTGGTATTTTTCAGGGTCCAATTTTACTGTTGCAGGAAATAATTCAGGTTATTATAATTAACTTTCCCATGACTCAAAAACTCTGAGTAATGTGAGCACCTGCTGATATATGAGACACAGAATTATATAATGTCTTTAACAATACTGCCAATTTAAAGTAATTTGATAATGATAAATAAAAAGTGCCTAGAAAAAAATATTTCTAGAACCATTGTTGTCAAAAGTGCAACTTAGAAATTGCTAACCTTGTGCTCATAGCTTTGTTTGAAGGATATTCATGATTCAAAGAGGCTAATTCATACTAGTGATGGTAGGCATGTAAATTGCAATGCCTCTATAACGTTTAAAGCAACAGTACCTAGCTCCAAATGCTGGAATCTCGGAGAATCAAATACAGCTTATATTTCCATGATTTCCATTCAGCTAAAAACGTACTATTGAAATCAGACATTCTGAGAATTGGCAGGTGTCATTCCTACATAATACCTGTGATTTTCTTTGGTGAAAGAAACATCTGGTGATGTACTAAATTTTAAACCAGGCTGTGTCTATTGCTTGTTTTATCAAAATAGCTGTTAACTTTTTAAATCTGATTTGTCTTAGAAACAAGATGCTGAAGTCTAGTCTTTATATGGAGTCAAAACTTCCAGCCACATCAATGAGGAAACACTACACTAGTTTTAACTAGTCTCATCATTTGATGTGTATGTTGTCTTATGAAGGAATTGGAGACCTATTGATTGACAATGAGATGTTATTGAACAGAGTTACTAGGAAATAGCAGATTTGAGCTCTGGTTTCAGCTTTGTGATTCAGCTGTTGAGGGATGGTTGGACATCAGTTGGCATTGCTTAAACCTAATTTCCTCATCTTTAGAGAACACAGGACTCTCGCTTTCTTGCATAATGACTAAATTTGGGTGGCATTTTATTGTTTTAAAAAATGGTAGAAGTGGCTGGGCGTGGTGGTTCACGCCATAATCCTAGCACTTTGGGAGACCGAGGCAGGTGGATCATGAGGTCAAGAGATGGAGACCATCCTGGCCAATATGGTAAAACCCTGTCTCTGCTAAAAATACAAAAATGAGCTGGGTGTGGTTGTGCGCACCTGTAGTGCCAGCTACTTGGGAGGCTGAGGTGGGAGAATGGCTTGAACCCAGGAGGTGGAGGTTGCAGTGAGCCAAGATCATGCCACTAAACTCCAGCCTGGGGACAGAGAGAGACTCTGTCTCAAAAAAAAAAAAAAAAAAAAAAAAAAAAAAAAAAAAAAAGGGACAGGCTGGGATGAAATTTATATGTTTTTGATTTAAAATAATAATATTGGTACAGAAATGCTGGGAAGGAAACAGCATGGTCCCTTTAATTGATATGGAAGCAGGGAAGGGAAGTTCTGGGTAGAGGAGGGCGTGGTCCCTGGCTAGGCTTCCACCCCCAAGGACCTAGGTGAGGACAGACATTTCCTGCCCAAATGTTGCATTTTCCAACACCACCCTGGCCTGCCATGTCCCCATCCTGTGCCTATAACTCCCACCTCACCCCCGACCATGAGACCCTAGCAGGTGGACACACAGGCAGCTAGATGTCCAGAGGAACATAGCAGTGGAGGAACATACAGGCGTTGGATGTGGAAAGGAATGCACCAACAAGCACTGGCACACCAGCAGGCCACCAACTGGCAGAAGCAGAACTACACGGAATTTGGCTGGGGCAGTCAGAGGAGAGCCCAGGCCTCCAAGAGCCTGACTCTGGGGCAAATCATCTCCTTTCTGGCTCCCCCACATCCATCTGCTGAGAGCTCCTACCACTCAATGAAACCTTGCACTCATTGTCCAAGCCCGGTGTGCTGGAATCACAGTGGTTGAAAAAGTGTTCTTATTGTTCTGATTTTCCATGTTTCCTTTGCACAGTTAAAAAATGTAGAGAAGAGGGGAAGAAGAAAACAGAAAGAGGAAATTTTTGTCCAAATAATAATGGAAAGATGAGCATTTAGCTAACTGTAACCAACCCAGCAGTCCCATAGATAGTTTCTTGCATAAACATAGAATTTGACCCTTTTGTTCTTAAAGCTTAAACCTTACATTTGTTTTATCTGAGTTCCTTTCTGAGGAAATGACCTTCAAGTCTCTCAAAAAAAGTGCCAGTGTATTAAAACTCACCAGATCACCACATCCAGACAATGAGATGGAGGACCCCTCCTTCATCCTGATTGCTTCCCTGCCCCTCCCTAGTTCCTGTTTTCTTCCACATCTTTACAGTTCTTCCCTGCTGTAGAAACGCCTAGTTTAAGCCTTTGCTTTGGTGGGTACATGCGATTATTTTCCAGGAGAAAAGTAGCCAAGTTAGAAACAGGTGCTATCCCAGAGGGGTCTGGGAGTTGGGGAGCAGGAAGGGTCTGGTGGATGGGGCTGGTGCACAAGGCTCATTCCTGAGAATTCTTTCTTGGGAGAGATTTCTGCTTTAGCAAGAAACACCCCAGAAGTTTCTTGCCTGGGACAGATGGTTGATTCTATATGCAATTTTCTAAATGGTGTGGGGCTTGCCAGACATGGTGCTTAGAATCTGGACTGTTCCTTGTATTTCTGTCCGTCTTTATCCCAACTTCTTGCTCAGTTTGTGGCCTCTATTAATTAGCTTCTTTTTTTTTTTTTTTTTTTTTTTTTTTTTTTAAGATGGAGTTTCACCATGACAGCCAGGCTAGTCTTGAACTCCTGACCTCAGGTGATCCACCCACCCCAGCCTCCCAAAGTGCTAGGATTACAAGCATGAGCCACTGCACCCAGCTCTATTAATTAGCTTCTTGAAATGTGTGGTCTCTGTTTCCCAGATTGCTGTTTTACTCTTCGTTATTGTGACATGGTAAAAAGCTCCGCAAAACTGGATACCTCAACCATACCTTAGCTTTCTGTTGAAACTGCTCTCTATAACCCTAATGTAAGTAAGTAATTAAGGACTATAATTGCCATCTTACCCAGACAATGTGTAAACAAATGCTAATCTTGACTTTCGTGAATCACTCAAGTTACAATTAGAATGTCAAAAAGGCCCCTGGCCCTCAGAATGTCCGGAGCCCCTCACCCCATCTTCACCCAGGAATCCACTGGAATGTCCGGAACCCTCTCACCGCCACCCCTGCCCCGCTCTCCCTCATGCTCAAGGTGATTTTTAGAGGTATAAAGGGGTCTTGACACCCTCCTTTCAGGGCCACAGGTTGGAGAGACGTGAGCTCCGTGGCCGCTGGCAATGAAGACCCTACACTTTGGCATACTTTTGTCTTGGTGTTGACTTTCTATGCCCAGTCCAGCACAACAGTTATGGCTCTGCCCTGATGTACCATGGTGCCTGGCGCATAGTGCAGAGCTTGTTATCAGAAACTTGTTGAATGAATGGCCCAATATGACATTGACGTTTTCTCTGAAGTGCCTGTCTTAGTTTTTTCAGGCTGCTGTAGCAAATTACCGTAGACTGGGTGGCTCACACACAGAAATTTATTTAACACAGTGTAGACTCTGAGATCAGGGTACCAGCATGGTCGGATTCGGCTAGGGGCCCTCTTTCTGGTTTGCAGACAATTTGAGACCTTACATGGGGAGAGGGAGAGGAAGCAAGCCCTCTCCTGCCTCTTCTTGTAAGCACTAATGCCATTCATGAGGGCACCACTTTAAGGACCTTATCACCTTTCAAAGGTCCCATCTCCAAATACCATCACATTGGGGGCTTGGGCTTCAACATGTATATTTAGAGGGGATACAAACACGCAATCCACAGCAGTGCCAAATTGTCTAGAGACCCCAGGCTCCTCAAAATCTCTCTGCTTTGCATCTGTTCTTGCCCAGTGAACTTTGCTGTGTACGTACATTGTTTTGGTTGGATATTTTGTTTGTTTTGTTTTGTTTATTTTTTTTTTCTTTCACCTACAGTGAACCACAAGAGATTTGGGGGCTCATTATATCTGACTGATGGTAGTCGAGTACATGCGATTTCTGGTGTCCACTCTTCACTAGAACTAGGACGTAGGATGAGTCATTTCAACTTGCAGCATTTCAACTTTCTCATCTACAAAATGGAAAGGTCCTAAATGTTTTATGGGATTCCGGAACTTCTAGTTCTAACATTTTGTCACTATAAGAATTTCTCCCAAATCGTTCGTTTCTTATTATAGTCAATGATGACCTAAATTCAGTGACATTGAGATGAATGTCTGTGTTTCCTTTTCCTTTAACAATGACCACAACTCTAGGTTATTATTATTATTATTATTTAGTAGAAAGCTTGAGGAGAGGAAGTATCATTAGAATAATACTTTGGATTTTCTCTTACCTGCAAGCTGGCTTTCTCATCCTGCTCCAGCAGTCCTATGATTCTGGGAAAGAGGACAGGGCAGAAGCCCCTTTGGGAGGGAGGAGCGTGACCCTGGGTAAGTGGCTCTGTCTGGCTTGTGGACTGTGGGAGGGAATGAGGCAGCAACCAAATCCTGTATGCTGCATCAACCCCACTCTGAGCCCAGACTTTTGAAAGAGGGGGTGGCATTGAATGGAATAGAAACAAAGGTAAAAGTGAACAGGCCTTTTTCCTTCACCCAGCGTGTCTAGATCAACACCGTCTTGTGTGGGGTCCCACCAGAAGCATCCTGCAGCCACATCAGAGTCAGTAGCATAGCAGGTGGGTGTCTGTAGGCAGATGAGGGTCAGAATTTATTGGCCATGAGTCTATTTCGACCTTGAGTATCTTGGAAGGTTGTCTTGGACTTTCCATATACCAGAGAAGAGACGGAGGGGCTGATGTCAGAACCACTAGGTGAGGATCAGCACTCAGGATCACTTGCCATAGGGGGCATGGTGACCCTATCCACCAGGGCTGCAGGGTAGATAGATGAGAGAGCCAAAGCAGGGCCATGTCAGCAGCTGAGACAGATGCCAGGCCTGACAGAGATAACATGGACCTTGAGATGCCAGGTGCAGGGTTCAGGAGCAGAGCTGAGCAAGGCCTGGCAGAGAGGACTCTGTTGCTGCAGAGGCCAGCAGGGACCCAGCCAGCAGGGACAGCACTGGCTGCCCACAGACCTGAGACCTGTGTCTCCCTCGCCCACCTGGGGACATGCTAAACTCATGTGTATCCCATCTATTGGGTGCTCTTGTAGGGGAGAGGCTGGAGAAGGAACATACACTTGAAATGAAGCTACAGTGAGGAAAGAGGCAGCTGGAAGCCCTAGGACACTGCTTTCCTATGAACGTGAAAGTTTAAAAGCCCTTTTCCCCTCTGTTGCTGTCTAGCCGAGCTGATGGGATGGGAGACTAAGGAAGAAAAGAAAAATAGTAGAAAAGAAGCAAGACAGATGTGCTTTGTTCACCTGAATAGAAGTGAGCACAATTTCTTTCTTTTTTTTTTTTTTTTTTTTTTTTTTTGAGATGGAGTCTCAGTCTGTTGCCCAGGCTGGAGTGCAATGACGCCATCACGGCTCACTGCAACCCCCACCTCCCAGGTTGAAGCGATTCTCCTGCCTCAGCCTCCTGAGTAGCTGGAATTACATGGATGCGCCACCACGCCCAGCTAATTTTTGTGTCTTTAGTAGAGATGGGGTTTTACCATGTTGGTCAGGCTGGTCTTGAACTCCTGACCTCATGATCTGCCCACCTTGGCCTCCCAAAGTACTGGAATTACAGGCGTGAGCCACTGCACTTGGCTGTGAGCACGATTTCAATCCAGCCAGGGTAGCACTGTCAGCGGAGGCTGCCTGCCTTGCATTTCCCACCTGGAAGGGAGCTCCTACCTGTTCTCTCTGCATCGTTTCTCCGGCTGACCCCAGGATGACCAGGGAGGGAGAAAATTATCTTGTCTCCTCTGGGGCCAACAGTGCACAGAATGGATGGGCTTGGAGTGGAACGGCTCAGAGCTTTTGAGTGCTAATACTGCGGTCCCTGTGCCATGTCTACTAAGGCCCTCGTCTGCAGGAGTTGTTTTCTGCTAAGGAGTTACACATGAGCTAAGAGAAAGAAGTAGTCCGATGCATGCTGTTTTCCGTTTTGGACACACAGACGATCACTCAGATTCACAGTTAGACTTTCCTGGGTAGAAATGGCAAAAGTAACAGGTTCATTATCAACCTACTAAAAAACTGACCTGGTGATCATGGCAATCTTTCATGATTAATTTGATTCTATAGTCTCTTAGAATTGAGATGAATTTGTTTTTTAAAAATCCCAGAATTTAATTAACAAACACAGCAAGGGTCTTCTCACTCCCCTTGATAACTGTGATGCCAGGAAAGGACATTTGCAGTCTCATGCTGGGAAAGACACTCTCATGGGAGAGGGAGAACCCTGGGCAGGAACACGAGGAGGAAGAGGAGGGAGGTAACAGGCGCTAGTAAAATTCCCCTGCATGGGAATCATGTACTTGGCACAGCCTGGTGTTCTCATAATAAAAAGAATAACTCTCATTCTCCTTTCCCCATGAGGCAAAACAGATGCTGTCTCTATGACGAATCGCTCACTCTTCAGTGGAGCAGCCGTTTCCAGAGTCTAACAGCAAACTGGAGTTCCCAGGCCAGACTCAAGGCTCTGCGGCTCAGCTTGCCCTTGGGGCAGTGCTCACCTCAGTGGCAGCTGGAATGTGAGAGTGCTGGCCGTGGTGGCTGGGGAGGGAGAGAGGAAGGGAGAGAAAGAAGGAGACTGAGGGAGAGAAGGAGAGAAAGACAGAGAGAGAGAGGGAGGAAGGGAGAGAGAGAGGGAGAGACAGCAGGAAAGAGGGGGGAGGCCAGAGACGCAAGCGTGCACACACATGCACACACACGCACATGTGCACACATGCACACACACGTGCCCACACGCATGCACACAAGCACACACGTGCACGCACACATGCACACACACATGCACACATACACATGCACACGTGCACGCACACACACAACACACATGCACACACACATGCGCACACACACGCACACACACATACACATGCATACACAAACAGGCAGAGAGAGGGAGAGAGGCAGGGAGAGAGGAGAGACAGTGGGAGGGGTGGGGCAGAGAAGAAGCACACACACACAAAGGCCGACAAAGGGAGGGAGGGAGGGAGAGAGAGAGAGAGAGAGAGAGAGAGAGAGAGAGAGCCCGAGCCAGACGCGGGCAGAGAGACAGGGAGAGACAGTGGTGGGGACAGAGAGAAGCACAAACGTACACACAGAGGCAGAGAGAAAGGCAGACAGAGACAGAGAGAGGAGAGACAGAGGCAGAAGGAGAGAGAGAGGAGGGAGAGAGGGAGAAGCAGAGGGGGGAGAGAGAGACGAAAAGGGAGAGACAGGGATAAAAAGACAGAGTGGAGAGAGGCAGAGAGGCTGGGAGAGAGGGGTGGCGGGAGAGAGAGAGAGGCAGAGAGAGAGGGAGAGACAGCAGCGGGCAGAGAAGCGCAAACACACCCAGAGGCTGAGAGAGGTGGGGCTAGGGTGGGGGAGAGAGGGTGGCCCCGTCCTGCCCTCACTGACCTCCTGCCAGGGTGCATGGGACCGGCAAGGGGGCCACCACGGTGAGAGCAGAGAGCCCTCCTGGTGCCCTTGACTGAGAACAGGAAAGAGGTTCTGGACTGTAATTGTGGAAGGATGACCTGGATCCGAGGAAGGACATGTGGTTCCTCGAAGCCACCCTGCAGAAGTCCCGGGGCTGCGTGTGACCTGGGCACTTACCTGCCCACCAGGCACACTGAGACACGCAGTGGACATGCAGGGGAGAGGGAAAGGGGCTCCATCCTGAGGAGCCCGCATGCTAGTCAGAAAGGGGGTGACCTCAAATAGTGTCTTTCCAGCTCACAAAGGCCTTTCTTGAGCTCCATTGAGTGTGTTCTTCACGCTCACCCTGAGTGATGTTGCCCAGACCGGAATTATTATCCTCCTAATATTGATGAGAAAATGCAGGGTTTTAGCGTCCGCTAGCTTACCCAGTCACCTGGCTTGGAAGTGGCAGAGGCGGACTCAACTGAAGCCTGCTAACTCGCATTTTAGCTCCTTTCTACCACGTGCTGCCTCTCATGACAGAGACCCCAGCATGCCCGGTGGAGGTCTGCTGGAGTTTATGAGCCTGGGTCCCCTGGGAAAAGACGCAGACAGGACTGGGTGAGTCGGGGTGCAAGTCGTTTCTGTCTCCAGGCACCAGCCACTGCCTGGACACCACTAGCATTTCCCTGCAGCTGGGCCCCAGGCTGATTGGAGCATAGCGTTTTCAGGGAAAATGGGAAAAGCTGCAAAATGCAGTCTGTTTTCTCTGCCGGTCCATGAGAATGTTCCTCCGGCTCATTCTTTTTGTGCCTTTATGCACAAGCGGAGGCAAATTTGAAGTGATGCTCACAGCAAGGCCTTCTCTATGATGGAGAGGAGGCGCATCAACTCCCTTCCCCCTCCCCTTGCTTTCTGAGGCCCCTGTTTTACTGGTCACAAAGGTGGATTCGAGGTACTCAGACGTAGGTAGGGCACTTCCAAGCTGCCGAGAGGGCTAACCGCGTGAGGGTGACCCCTTCCTTCTCCATAGCAATGTAAGTGCTTCCAGTGATTCTCTGTGTCATGAGCATTTTTTTTTTTTTTTGGGTCTTAAATGAGATTTCCAGGTACCTTTCCTGGTCCATTTCTTCTTCCAAGGAGAACAAATACCAGAAACACGAAAGGAAATCAAACAGCATTAAGTATTCCACCCAAGTGTGGCTGCTCCCGGGCAATGCGTCCACCTTCTACGGAGGTGAGAGGCCGAATCTCCTCTGGATAAGCACCTCTGCTAGCGTCACAAACTGGCTCAGTGATCTTAGCACTTATCCTTTCAGTTACTCAGTTTCCACATCTGTGCAGTGGGGACAAAAATATACGTATCCTGAGGGATGGTAGGGAGGATGAAAGCAAGCTGTGTGCCTCCCAGGCGGAACGCAGGGCCAGTCACGCGGTGCACGCTCAGGTATGGCTTGCTGGGTCCTCAGCCGCAGCACATGTATTCCAGACCCGTTTGCTACCAGGGGGTACTTGTGTCACGGGAGAAGGGAAAGGCAAAAGCTATGTGCTTGAGGCGCATGAGCTCTACGAAGCTCAGAGACATTCTCTGGGGACAGAGGGAGGTGAATCTGCTAGGGGCCCTGCCTCACAGCAACACAGGCTTCACATAGCATCACCTGTCAGAGTGTGTTCAGTTTCTAGATTGTCAGGCAAAACCTCAATTAAAAAGAGAAAAAGAAAACCATCAGGAAACTTAGTTTAGATCATGTCATATGGCCAAGAATATGTCAATTCTGGAGGCCTTGTTTGCCAGAAGGTAAGAGACTCAATGGCACTCCACGGAGCCATGTTTCCAGGGTTGCAGTGTCTTGTCCAGGGGTTCGTTCCTCTCCGAATGAAGGCTGTAATACTGCCATGCTTTGCGGATGTGCAGACTAGAGGAGCCTAGCCTCCTACGCCCTGTGCAGAACGCCCTCCGACAACAAGGAGATGGCATCTTACAACTGCTAGGAAAATAGATTTGCGGCCAAGCACTTGTCTTATTAGACTGCGTCAGCCGCCTTAGGCTGCTTAGTCCTCAGCACAAGACTTCAGCCGAGGAAGAGCGTGAGAGATGAGAACACACAGGAAGAACACACGAAAGGCAGAGGCTCGTCTTCACCAGGAAAGTCCAGGTGGGCTGCCTCGATGATGACGGGGAGCAGAGAAAAGGTGCCCATCCAGTCCCTGGTGTCCTGGGGACACAGCAGTTCAGGCGCTCGTGCAGAAAGGGGTTTCGAGGGGCCTAGCCTGTGCTGCCATTTCCATTCTTGTCCTGTAAGAGAGGCAGGAGGGCCTCAGTGGGGTTGTCTCTGCAGCCGGTGGGACTCACTGACAGCAGCCCCTGAGTGAGCAAAGGCAGCAGCTTGGCGGATGGGCTGCAGAGTCTTTGCCAGGCTTGGGCTTGCTTGGGCCATTGAAGGATTCTGTGTGCTTTCTCCTCTGGCCTCAGATGAGATAAGTATTCCTTCAGTGTGCCCCGGCTCTGAGGCTAGAGCTAGGAGGTCATCAGGCTGTCAGCGGGCAGAGTGGGAGTCCTTCCCACCTTGAACAGCAGGCGACCTGCTGTGCACAGTCTGAGACATCACCACACTCTCATACTTCCCATGGCCTTGATGAAATACCTGCCCAACTTGGAGGCCTCCCCCATGTGCCTTAAACCCTCCTGCACCAGGGATTTTCAAGCTGTTTCTTTCCTTTGGAAATTTGCCTCTTTCTCTGTCTAGACACATTCTTTAAAGTCTAGACAGAGACCCGACTCCTCCAGGAAGCTTGTGGTGGATGATGCCAGTCTCTGATAGCGTTTCCTTCTTCTGATTGCCTGCGTTTTCTGTACAAATTTACCACGAGCTTGCCTGTATCATGGTTACCTTAGAAATAATGTTGATCTTGTTTTACATTTTTTTTTTTTTTCCTTTTTAAGAGGCAAGCATTGTGCTTCGTATTTCTTTGAATGTCTGCAGACTAGCACGTAAAATGTTGCTTTGTAAAATGGCCTTTCTGGGATTCTGGGAGAACGTGGTTTACACTATGGAATATCAGTTTGTGTGTGTGTGTGTGTGTGTGTGTGTGTGTGTGTGTGTGTGTGTGTGTGTGGTGATGGATGGCCAGGGGAGTAGGCAACTGTGAGATTAGACAAATCTGGAACATCCACAGCATCGTCGCCTTTAATACATACCAAGTACGTACTGCAGTGGCCGAGAGTGACTTGTTTCATAGGCTCCTTTCTTTCCCCTGCCAGCCTGTGAGTGTTAGGAAAGCGGCGTTGCCTCATTGATCTCTGCAGCCCCAGGACCCAGCACAAAGCACTGCCGTGGGTAAGTAGTTGGTAGAGGTTGCTGATCGGCCGGGAATGCATACATTTGTAGGAAACACTGTTCTCTCCTCTCCTCATCATCCCAGGTTGGCCCATACCAATAAATTAGAAGTCCCTCCCTTTCTGAAGTTTTAGAGAAAATTAGCTTCGATCCTTTCCTTGCCCCGAACTCATCATCCCCAAGGGAGGGGAGCAGTGGGCCGATGGGAGACTGAGGAAAGAGCTGGAACTGGATGGCTTCCATCACTGGAGTGGGCTCTTTTCCGGAGCCACCTACCCAGAGGTCGCACACGTCCTTCTTCCCCGTGGAGAGGCCTGCAGTGGTCTGTCTGTGAACTGGCAGGAAAGTGCAATTGGAGGGGTGCGTGTGAATGCTCTATTATGTCACCAGATGCAAAACGTTTCCAGTTCCCCTTCACTCACAACAAACCTGATGTTTTCATCTACCTCTTTCTGAATTCTTTCTGACTCTGAGCAGGGAAAGGAGCCCTCATTAACTATCACTCCCACATCTCAATAAAGGGGAAGGAGGTAATATCTTGAGAAATGGATGCTGGGCCTGCCTCACCTCCACTTCTCCATCTTGTCGCCCTTGCAGGCCAGCCTCTCACTTCGCCTCCACAGACATGGGCTGCAGCGCTGGTGTGAACCATGGCAGGGCTGATGCCTCTGGATTTCAGAAAGAAGAAGGCAACAGACCCTTCTGAGTGTTTCCTTTTGCCCCAAGCTGGCCTCTACTATTTGGGAGACTGTACATTTGCAAGAGGTCCCATGTAATGGCTTTGAGGATTCGGGTGAAGGTGGGTGAAGAGAAGCCTAATGTGAACTCAGATATGCAGGTCTCCCGAGGTATGGAAGGAGAGTTTACGTATTCACTGTGCCTTTTCTTCCTACTTTGACAGCTGGATCCTTGCTCTCTGAAGGGACTGGCCCTCCCCAGGTGGGTATCTAATTTCTAGAGATCACAGGCAACTCCCCCTGCGGCTTGCCTTTATTATGCAAAGCAACCAGTCCACAGCCTACTCCCACCACCTCCTCTAAGGGGCTTTCACACTGGGGCCAGTGTTCCCTTCCCTAATCACCCCAGGGCAGGCACCAGACAGCTAAGGACAGGCCCTAAGTCCTCAGAGCCCTGAAATGATTCAAACCAGCCAGTCCAAAGCCTGCGTCTCCTGCCTTGCCTGTGTTCCCCATGGAAACCACAGTGAAGGCTCTTGCTGGTGCTTTGCTCCCCACCCACCTGCCCGGCGACCCTGAGGCTTCCCTCTAAGCACTGCCCCCCATGTGGTGCTCCGCCTCCTCTTGGGACCTGTGAGTAACAAACTGTCTTTTCAGTGGCACTTGTCTCCTGATTTGTTGGCCTTGCCAGACCTAAATGACACTAAAACTTATATTTTAAAAAAGTTTAGAATTACTGAACTAGAAAAAGATCCATGAATAGAAGAAGAATATCGCCATCTCTCATTGGAAACTCACTTTGTGCCAGTCGTTGCTAAAGTTCGCTGCATTAGTTCATTCAATTTTCACACATTCTTTTGTCCACTGATGCATTTTTCAAATGAGGAAAATCACTGGGATCAGAGGAATTAGATAACTCTTCCCAGATGACACATCCAGGGAGCAGAAAAGCAGGCACAGAAGACAGCACATATTTGCTGAAAGCAAAGGAAATCGTAGAAATGGCTGTGGGCTGGCTTCAAAGTGAAGGATTTTGTGTTTGTGAGAATTGGAAATCACTGTGGAGCCTTCATGAATTTGCACAGTAAGCCATCTGGCCTTTGCACATGAAAGATCTCTGTCACTGCTTATTTATTTATTTATTCATTTTATTTTTGAGGCAGAGTCTCTCCTGTTGCCAGGCTGGAATGCAGTGTCCTGATCTTGGCTCACTGCAATCTCTGCCTCCTGGGTTCAAGCGATTCTCCTATCTCAGCCTCACCAGTAGCTGGGACTACGGGGGCGTGTCACCACACCCAGATAATTTGTGTGCGTGTGTGTGTATTTTTAGTAAAGGTGGGATTTTACTGTGTTGGCCGGGCTGGTCTTGATCTCCTGACCTCGTGATCCATCCACCTCAGCCTCCCAAAGTGCTGGGATTACAGCGTAAGCCACTGCTTTTGGCCCTGTCCCTGGTTTTTTAATAACTGGTGATAAAAACGGATGGATTGGCTGGACACCCATGAAGAGTCTTCCACTTATCAGCTGAAGACAGGGCCAGGCCTCAGAAATCCCTGCGGCTCCCAGGCTCCTCGTCTCACACCCTAGGTAGCTCAGAGACCACTGGAAGTCTGAATCACATCAAGCCATTGCCTGAGCAGCAGTTCCTTACAGCCCCACAGGCTTCTGTTGCTTAAAGGCCCCAGGGTGTGATCTGTGGAAACCTTAAATCCATTTTACAGTTGAACATCAATTGTAATGCCTTCTACTCAAAGGAAGCCAAGAACTAAATTTCAGAAAAAGTGAACACGGCAAATTTCGGCTGTTTACATCATGTCAAAACAAGCTGAAAATTCAAGTTCATTTGCTGCCTGTCTCCCGTGTTTTTAAATTTTGCTATAAAAGAGATTCAGAAAGGTGGGGTGTTTCCTATTTTTTTTTTTTTTTTGTGCCAGGTTCCTTGTAACTTAAAACTGACTGACATTAGTCTGATAAATGTGCATGGTGTAGACAGTCCCAGGCTTCCAAGTCCATGTGAGCAAGGCACCGTATTTCAAAAGGCAACCTAGAAGGGGAAGTATTAGTGCCTTCAAATTCAGTGTGAGTCGAGCATCAAAATCACCTGACAGGCTCTATGAACGTGACCTCAACTAATGGCCCATTGAGGTTACCTGCTGGAGCCGGCTGAGTTTGCCTGTCTCTCTTATTAAACACTTGCTCCTACAGAAAAATCCTAATTTAGCTTTTGGTTAGCTGGGAAGTTCAAAGACAGATCTTCCCTTCCAACAAACATGTTTGAGACCTGCTTTAAATAACTCTTTCAATTTTCCCCCACCAACTGGGCCATCCCACCAAGGATGTACATCTTCAAACTCTTCCAGAGAATTCAGATGTCAGCACCAGCAGTGCACCAAGAACGAATGATTGCTGCTGCTGTGTTATGGAGGAGGAATCAGCCCTCTGGGAATCAGTGCGTGGAACCTCCATTTTTGCTTGTCTTTTTTTGTTTGTTTCCAGATAGAGTCTTGCTCTGTTGCCAGGCCGGAGTGCAGTGGCACAATCTCGGCTCACTGCAATCTCCTCTTGGATTCAAGCAATTCCCCTGCCTCAGCCTCCTAAGTAGCTGGGATTATGGGCGCGTGCCCCCATGCCCAACTAATGTTTGTATTTTTAGTAGAGATGGAGTTTCACCATGTTGGCTGGGCTGGTCTCGAACTCCTGACTTCATGATCCGCCTGCCACAGCCTCCCAAAGTGTTGGGATTACAGGCGTGAGCCACCATGCCTGACCAGATCCACTGTTTTTGGAATGGACAATCATTTAATTAAGGCATACAAATTTGTCATTTTCGTAGATTTAAAATGGTAAAATTTTAGCAGTTTCAGACAGTTCAACCCCATTCTCCAGCATCTCTCCCATCTTACTGTTATCTGAAGAGTGGGTGACCCACCAACCTGGTTTGTTTAGGTCTGGCCCACTGCTGGCACCGAAATCCCACATCCACGGAGGCCCCTCTGTCTCAGACAGACTGGAGTGATTAGTGACCACTGGGAGACCAGGTACAAGCTCTCCAGCTTGGTGTATGGGGCACCCCATCTTACCTGTGTCCTCTGCTCCATTAAGGTGCCACTGATAAGGGAAAACATAATTATAGTCACGAAGTGCCAAACATTGTACATGACCTCATTACTTCTCAAAACAGTCCTCCGAAGCTTAGAGAGGGTAGGTGGCCTCTGCAAGATCTCATCTCTATCGGGGCTGGCGTTGTCCATGACTCCCGAACCTCAGCATTCTGCTGTGGGCCAGACACTCTGCTAGGCCCTGGGATGAAAGTGAAGAAGACAGGCCAAGTTTCTGACACTAAAAATGGAAAAATGTCAAACACATAGTCCATGGATGACACTCCTTTGAAAGTGCGGGAATGGAGAGCCTGCACTTCCATCTCTTCCTGAATTTGACGACACAGACGTAGTTTGGTGACGCTGTGCCCCCTGTGAAGCCACGGAGGCAGGGTGTGGCTCCCAGACTGTGCAGTGTGTGGGGAGCGGGCAGGTGAGGTCAGTGCCTGACAATCAGTCAGGAACCCCATACCTGACTGTTCAGGTTGGACACGTGGATTAATTTGGGAGTTCTCTTCCTGTGGATTGTGGCTCTTATGAACAGCTTTTTAAACTGAGGATTACTGGTACCTAATATTCTACTGAAAAATAAAACTTATCAGAGCACTAAGACAGTTCTTTGAAAGACAGCTGTTGGCCTCCTGACTTGATCAACTGTATTCCTCAAAATGGGGTGCTGTGGTTTCCCCAAGGAGATGAGAAACCGCAGCACAAACAAGGAACATCTTGGTGGAAAGTTGATTGTATTTGAAGACATGGGGAGTTTTTCTCTGTTAGAAAAACAAACAACAGACTCACATAAGAGGAAGACTGGAAAAATCTTATGAATTCCTAATGTAAAACATGCAGAATGAATGATTTTGAAGTTACCTCAGCTCCACTCCAGGATACTTCCTCTACTTGTAACACTTGTTTATACTCGAAATACCTCAGGTTCACTAAATATGCTAGTAATAATACTTACTACCCAAGAGCTATTAGCTTCCTGATCCAATGATCCTATATGACTAGCATGAACCATAGCTTTTACAGTAAAAGCACCTCTATACGGATTTCACGTAGGATCCCCCAAAGCCCACGCAGAAGCCCCTGTTGCTGGCTCAAGAGTACTGGCAGCACTCCTAAAGCTAGGTGGCTGTGTTATAATACGACTTACTTTTATCCTTCATCCCCTGACAGAACCTCAAGCATACTCTTTCTTCATATTGTCCCTATGAGGGATCGTTAGGACAAGCTCTGTCTGTGAGAAACTGATCCAGAATCACTTACTGCCTACTCCTCCGCAAGCCACATAGCACTTGTTATTATGGCTATGCTCGTTCAGACCCCTTGAAGCTTTACAGCTGCTGTCACCCTTATAGCTGCTCATGGACTCACTTCATCCTTACTATTCTGCCTAGCAAATGCCAACCACGAGCAAGTCTATAGCCAAACCGTATTACTTACCTGATGCCCTCAAACACTGCTTCCGCTGATAGCCTCTTGATGACTTCTAGCAAATCTTACCCACTTCACTTTACCCCCTACCATTAATCCAGTAAGAGAACTCTTTGTGACTGTGGCCTCATTCTCCTGATCTAATATCACTATTATGCTTATAGGACTTAATATACTAATCACAGCCTTTTATTCCCTAAATATGCGAATCGCTACACGAGGGGCACTTACATATTATATTAACAGTATCAAACCTTCCTTTACACTAGATAATGCACGAATGCTTATACATGTTGCGCCTAGTTTCTATTATCCTTAAACCCTAAAATTATTTTGGGGGTTTGCATGCTGTAGCTATAGTTTAACCAAAACATTAGATTGTGAATCTAACAATAGAAGCCTGCAACTTCCTACCAACCAAGAAAGTATGTAAGAATTGCTAACCCATGCCCCCTTATCTAACAACATGGCTTTCTGGACTTTTAAAGGATTAGAGTCATCTACTGGCCTTAGGAACTAAAAACATTGGTGCAATTCCAAATAAAAGTAGCAAACATGTATTCTTCCACTGCTATAACAGCCCTAATCCCATTAATCTTACCGATTACTATTACCTTAGCCAATGCCAACAAAAAAGGTTCACACCCCAGTTATGTAAAAACTCTGTGACCCAGCTCTCAGGTCACAGTGTTAAATGTTGAAGTGCACAGAACCGGACTTCAGTAATAAACCATGGAGCGCAAAGCTTGCACGTCATTCAATTATCTTCTAAACTTGATATTTTTTCTTTTGTCATGTAGGTCACCAATAATGTGGAATCCATTTCACAGTGACGAGCTACTTTTAATCAAAAATTGTAAGGCATGGTGAGTATTCAAACATATGACTGTAATTTTCTGAACAGATTTTAGATGCCAGGTTTTAAAAGCATTTCAAAATGTCTACATCCTATAGAAGCCTGGCCTAAGCTATTTCATACTTCATAGCCACTGCAGTTTGGTCTCTAAAATTATGTGCTTTGTCATTGAATAGAATTCTTCGTAAACAGCTAGAACACTTGGTTGATTTTAAATGACTAATTATTGTTATATTATGTGAGAGCACATAAGGTATGTTGTGCTTTACAAAGAAAGCCCACGTTTCCCATGGTTTGCAATTCAAATTGGATGGCTCTGAGTCATTAAAAAGCAGGTAAGCAGCAGACAGAAAGCAGTGTTTTGAAAGGGGCTATTTGTTTCTCCTATCTTGGCTTTGCTTAAAGGAATTATTTAAGGCTGAAAGAGGAGTGAGGACGAAGGAGGCGTTGGGCTCAATTTTGGTCACTAGTTCAGTTAGCCTCGCCGTTAGCTCAGCATTTTGAAGGAAGCTTGAGTGTGAGAATCTGCAGCCATTCCCCTAAGAACAAAGTGAAATGTGATTTTCAAGTCCAAAACAATGCAAAAGTTTCAATGATACTGGACAGGCTATGCGGAGGAGAGCAGAGGAAATCCGCAGGCTCCTGACTCCTCACGGTTGTCTTGGGGACGACGTTGTTTGAGTGGATTGATGTTTTTATACATATTAGACTGTTTTGGAGAGATGGCTTTGCCAAGTAGGTGTCTGGTTTTTTTGTTTCCCTCTGTGTAAAGATTTTCAATGCCTTGAACCATCCTCTGGTTCCTTTGGTTTTGTCATTGCTCTCTTAGGAAAGAAAAAGGTGATAGAAAATATGCACTCTTGGCCGGGCGCGGTGGCTCAAGCCTGTAATCCCAGCACTTTGGGAGGCCGAGACGGGTGGATCACGAGGTCAAGAGACCGAGACCATCCCGGTCAACATAGTGAAACCCCATCTCTACTAAAAATACAAAAAATGAGCTGGGCATTGTGGCACGTGCCTGTAATCCCAGCTACTCAGGAGGCTGAGGCAGGAGAATTGCCTGAACCCAGGAGGCGGAGGTTGCGGTGAGCCGAGATCATGCCATTGCACTCCAGCCTGGGTAACAAGAGCGAAACTCTGTCTCAAAAAAAAAAAAAAAAAAAAAAAAAAAAAAAAAAAAAAGAAAGAAAATATGCACTCATTACCCTTTCTTCGTGCTCCGGGGGGATTGTGCTGTCACCTTGAGTTCTGTATGGAGTTTTCAGTGCCAGTGCTCCGAGACGTGTGAGTAAGCATTTAACAATGACCAAGATCTAAGTCATATTCAAACCCAGCAATACAGAATTCTCATTTGAATTTCAAGTCACGGAGATATGTCTTTGATTTTTATGGATTTTGCCATTTAAAGAAATAAACAAACAAAAAAAACAAGGTTTCAGTGCTTATCTTCTCAGTAAGAAATGGGAAGGCCTATGAAACATTTTAGCAACCCAAGAGATGATCCCTCACTTTTTTCCTAAGGGGAATTCTTTTTTAATAGGTAATCAAAGGAAATGTTTGTTTCCAGGAGGAAGTATGGAAAAAATATAAAATCTGTTTTTCAGTATGTTGGTAACAGTGATATGTATGTGAAAAGAAAAAATACGAAGGAGAATTATTTTTAAATATAAGTTGCCACTTCTCTAACTCCCTTGCTCAAAAAGATGGATTAGAGTTGTCCAAGAGGGCTGTAAGCCTGAGTTCCTGTTAATTTGCACATATATTCAGGGACTGAGATTAAATTAACAGAGGAAGAAGAGGAGGCAAGAAAGCAAACTCTGGGCCTGGAAGCACAACTGCTGTTGTGTTGAGGTAGAAAATGACTGGCTCACAGACTTTCCACAGAAGCTGCCCTGATTCTTTGAGTTGTGTTAAGAAAAAACTCTGGAGTTCAAGAGAATCTGGCTTTGAATCTAGGCTTGACCATTTATGGATTACATGAATTTGAGCACGTTACTTAACTTCTAGTCTCAGTTACCTTGTCTATATAGTGGGGGCATCAACAATATGCCTTGAAGTTTTTTAAAAATAGAACCAAATAGGGTAATATTTGTGTGACTCACTCAGCAGTTTCTGACAAAATAAAAATTCTTAAGTGTTTACCTTTTTTACATTACTCAGCTAACAAGTCTTTATTACTAACATTGACATGTAATTAAAATATTCAAAAATTTAATTTTTTTTCCTGGTGTCAAAATAAAATTATAGTGACAATAATAAAAAGATAACAGGTAGGCATTGTCCTTCAGTTAACTTGGGTTAATTTTAAGCAGTGTTAATATGTTATGACTTTAGCATTACTCATTATTAGTTATTCTATGTATCAGTTAGGAGAGAGAAAGCATCCAGAAATTTTAACAGAGAAAGCTGAATATAAAGAATTATCAACTGTAATGGGAGACTGGAGTAAGGAGTCTGGCTAGTAAGAACTAGGGGTTCTAAGGAGTATTGGTATAGCAGCTAGAAAAGGCTGCCATTCCCCCAGGCCTAAGAGGAACACCCGAGGAAGGGCTGAGAGTCAGACCTTGCTGGGAGGGCACAACCCCGTGTCACTGGATGGCAGGCAGGTCACTGTGGTGTGGCACTGGCAGGACCTGCTGGAAATCCACCCTTTGGAAGTCACCAGAAATATTCCTTCTAAGTGACAAGGGAAGCTCCTTGTGAGAATGTATTTCTCCGAAGGCACTGAGCCTCTGCACCCAGTGCCCAAGAGAGACTGTAGAGGGAGGATTCTGGGTGCCAGGCACCCCTGGCTGCCCTGCTTTGCAGAAGTCTCAGAGTATAGGGGAGTTGCCTGCCCTGCAGGAACCTGTACAGAGCAGGAAGCAAAACATGCCTGCAGTATCTCCCCAGTGGCCTTAAATGACAAAGCTAAATATCATAACAGTTAGCAAAGTGAAAATATTCAAGTGGCTCAGAACCATTTTCATAGAGCAGACAAAAAGGGTGAATTTGGAGCTAAGCATCAGTAAATGGCTAACACTGATAGTAGGAGATCCACTTTTCCAAAAATTTATGTGAAATATATATGGTGAGACTTACGAAACGAGAGAATGTAAAGATACGTAGTACCTGAGAGCTTACCCCCGGTTACCCCTGGTCAGTTACGGAGACTGGACTACCTTGCTTTTGCCTCTTAGTGCATTCGTTTTTCTTATAGTGAACTTGGAATGTAAAGCTTGAATTGAATTGACAGACCCAACAAGAAGCAACTTTATGAAATTTGGGTTTTGATTATAAAAACATTGTTAAAAACATTATTCATCGTGCTACATGGAGTATTCAAATGAGTAGAATTCTCTCTGGTTGCAGTTCTGATGACCAATAGATCGTGTTTCTCTTAAGACATGAAACAGTGGAGCAGTAGCTATCCCACAGTTAGGGTTCATCAGACACCAGTCAACACTGGGTATTGATTTGTGCAACTGATGAGATTAGGAGGCAGCTGGAATAAGAAATTAATCAAAGGTGGAGATTAAAAAACAACAGGAAACATAAATGAGACGAATACAAACATTGATAATGTAAATGTACTTCCCAGGGTAGAATATAAAATTTTCCCTAAATTTTCTTTTCAGCTGCCTTATGAATTAATTGATATTTGATTGATTGATTCACAACACCAGTTGTTAACTAAATTTAATCGGCTGGGAACCATTGCCTGGATTACTTACTCAGAATTATTTCTGCGTAAGGGCTATATGATTGAATGTAATCAAATAGACTCAAGAAGGATTTCAATTCTTTAAAGTCACTTAGGCTTTTAAATGTTTTCCCTCCTTTTTTCTTATTGTCTATCTAATAATTGACTACTCATTTAAAAATGTGATATGTATGTATCTAAGGAATTAAATGCCATTGAACTAATGCTACCTGTAATAAGGGGAAGGAATTGTTATTGAAAGAAGGGAAGTAAAAAGGAAATAACTTCTGCAAGACTACTTTTGTGTCTGTTTGTTTGATTTATTTAATTCTGGTAAGGGAGACATAAAGGTCTTACAATCATTATATATAGATTGAGCTTTATATGAATATTGCCTTAAAATGCTCTCTGTCTCCACTTTCTGCTTAAGGTCCATTTAGTGTCTCCTGGACAGGAGCTATGTATCCTTTGCTTAAAACAGAAATATCTTGCAAAATTGGCTTGAGTTGGTGATGCTCAGTATACAAATAGCAGAGAGTGCTGTCTAACTAACACGAAAGCTTAGTTCACCAGAATTCTATTCATATCAAGGAACCTTAGAAATAAGAGCAAGTCAGTTTTAACAGCTACTCACTACCTTTACAATCACAGGTAGTTTAGGTTCTATGGTTGCTACTTTTGCCAGTAGCATTTATGCTTCCTATTTGATCTTTTTGAAGATTTTTGTCAGATATTAAACAGATAGGTTTCCTTTTACAAAACTTACAGCATAACCCAGTAAATCTTTTTCTAGAGGCTTCTTAGTTGCCCATTCCCACTTCCCATTGTGCATGCGGTTTTGATAAAGTTGCCCCGTTCAACTAATCTGTACTTAGTAGGAACAACACTTGAAAGCAGTTGGGACCAGTGTATGTCAAATAAATAAATATGATTTCCTAATTAGGCAGAGTGAGAATACTCAGAATGCTTTACCGTCATAACCATTTCCAAAGCAGGGTTGAGGTCTTACGCGGAGGCCTTCCTCTGCCGTTTGCGATCAACCCCAGCTGGCACACAAGCAATGATGTCTTCTCAAAGTATGTTCAAATACTTGCAGTTAAATCAAGAGAGTAATAAAAATGTCAATTTTTAAAGAGATTATCATTATCGATGGTCTGTTAGAAAAATGACAGCAACATTACTCCTCTCAAAGAAGAAGGCTGAAAGGATAATCAGACAGCAGCAGAATACCAACACATTACTGGGAAAAAGAAAGGGCACAGGAACCTCTAAAATTCACAGAAATAAAAATCAGCACAAGGACCTAGACCCGCATTAGAACCGAGTGATGAGATGACTACTAATGTCGATGAACAGCAGTATAAATGTTACACGGTTCTGTAATATTCCTTGGAATTATTCAGGGAGTCAGAAATGGACACATTTTACATTCTCTTTGTATTTAAAATAGCCAATAAAATTCATTTTTCTAAAATATACTTAAATCAATATGCATGCTGCAAGAAGCCAAGTTCAAGGGCACAAGTTCGCATTAATCATGTGTTGTTGCTACTGTGAACAGCCATCTCTTTTTTTTCCCTGGGGTCATAGCCAATTAAGAGACATATAGAAGCCTGCGAGGCAGAGGTGAAAATACCTGCTTTATGCCTTATCAAAGCCAGATGGGAGAACAGAGGGGTTTATGTGTGGGCCAAAGGAGATACTAATTTCTCCTCTATGCACTGAAGTCAGTTCTCAACACTGCACTGGACTGCACTTGCCTGGGAGCTGGAGGGTGCTGCCCCCTAGCGGAGGGCCCCGGTGCACACAAGCAACAACAGCCACAGACCCACGGCCCTCCTGGTCTATCTCCTTTGGTAACTCATGAGCGTTTTCTGGGCAGTCTCGTGTTTAATTTTCATCTTGATTGACTCTGAAACAGTATTCTCTGTGTAGTCATGAGGAAATGAGAATTTGTTTCTTATAGCTCTCCACTGAACTACTTTCTTATTTCTGATTAAGCTAATTCCTTATTTTCCCCTCATAACTAACACCCACTTGTCTCCGGGTTAAAGTTCTCCTTAGTTGGCAAAATCAGATACTAAAGAAAATATGATAAAAATAAGTTAAAACTCTTGCTCATCCTTACTAGAGTTGTACAATTTTCACCTTGAATATGACAGGCTCAGTCTTGGGATTTTCTTGCTCTGAGTCAAATACAAAGTGAGCAGCTGGTTTATGGCCGGCCCTGCAGGAGCCAGAGGTGACCCACCGACTTCCTAATGGAGAGCTCTTCCCATTTAGCAGCACTTGCCACAGAAGACCTGAAGGTGCAGAGTCTCTCAGAGCGGTTGTGAGTGCACCCTGGAGGCAGGTGGCTTGGAGTTTGGATTTCAGCTCTGCTCTGACTAGCCCTGTGACTTTGAGAGAGGTTTTGACCTTCCTGGGCCTCCAGTGTTTCACGTGCAAAATGCAGACCACAGCATTTCTGTTGCAATATTGCTGTGTTTAAATGAGGCTATGTGTTTGAAATGCATCTTGCAGTGCCTGGGGTGCGGCACCTACCCATAGTATGAATACAAAATCGTTTAATTTTACACAAGTTGTGAATGAAAAAGGAACGAGTATGTAAATCATTTGAAAAGATACATCAGTTACATGGCTTCTTCCTAGAAACCAGCCGTGGGCAGAAGCGGTCCGTCGACACCTTCTTGTTTTTCTCATTTCTGGTTTGGTTTCTGGCTTCTCTGCCTCATGTTTTCCTTCTGTGGCTGCCTTGTGTCCCTGTGACACCACTGGGACTTTATTCCTCCAATCTTGTCTCCCTCTGTCCAACCACAGCTACCTTTCCTTGTCCTCACAGCCTGATGTCATCATAAGGGGCGTGACTTCCCCCTTCCACATGGTACAGAAAGTAACACTTCAGCCACCCCCAACTCTGGAGTCATAATTCAGTTTCTTTTTGTTCTCTAACAGTCCAAAGCTATCTCTCTCTTTTTTCTTCTCTTAAAAATGAATGTGACATATAGCATGTAGTACTTGCTATGTGCCAGACACTGTTCTAAGCACTTTACAAGTATTAACTCCCTTTATCTTCCCATATCTAATCCAATTTTATATAGAACAGAAACCAAAGCAGAGAAGGGCTTAGTGACTTACCAGAAGTTACCCGGCTAGCACTTGGTGGAAGCAGGATTTCAGGCTGAGGAGTCTGGCCGCGGCCTCTGTGCTTTTAACGGCCCAGCCCAGCTGCTTCTCGGCCACCCTTGCAACATCATCTCACACTGCCACACACTGCCAAGGGCGGGAATTCCAGACTTATTAGACAAGGCTTGAAAAGCCTAAGAATGTAGGTTTTAAAAAGTTCAGCATCTCAAATATTTATCATTTCTTTGCAGCGAGAACACTTGAAATCTTTTCTTTTAGATGTTTTGAAATACATAGTACATTAACTACAGTCACGATGTTTTGCAATAAACGTGAACTGACCCTCCCGTCTAACTGAAACTGTACTCTTTGACAGACATCTCCCCTTTCCATGACTTCTCCTCCATAAGCATGCAATTTCTATTTGCCAATTAAAAACAAAAAGAGGTGCAATGAACAGTTGTGTTCTTTATTATTATTTGAGATGGAGTCTCTCTCTGTTGCGCAGGCTGGAGTGCAGTGGTGCGATCTCAGCTTGCTGCAACCTTCGCCTCCTGGGTTCCTGCCGTTCTCTTGCCTCAGCCTCCCTAGTAGCTGGGACGACCGGCGCATGCCACCACGCCTGCTACTTTTTTGTATTTTAATAGAGACAGGGTTTCACCGTGTTGCCCAGGCTGGTCTCGAACTCCTGAGCTCAGGCAGCCAGCCCGCCTCGGCCTCCCAAAGTGCTGGGATTGCAGGCCTGAGCCACAGCACCCGGCCACAGCTGTGCTTTCATCATCCGGAACCCTAAGGGTAACGCTGGTTCAAGAGAATGACAGATTTTTGAGGGTGGTTTTCTTGTTTCATTTTGTCAGTAGCACAGAGGAGATGAGAAAGCTCCGAGCACAGAAAATGAGAGGGGACCAGGAACTAGAGCAGGGGACAGGAAATTGCAAAATGTCAGAGCTGAAGTTGCAGAGCAAAAGAGGGACCATCGGTTGGGCTTAGGGGATCGTTGCAGAGTTGACTATTGCCTTCCTGAGCAAAGCACAGGGCTGAGAACAAGCAGGGAGACAGAGGGAAGAACCTCAGAGAAGGAGATGCTGGGACCAGAGGGAAGGAAGGCTCTCAACTGGGGTCAGCTATCCCATGCCGCCTGGGATTTTTGCCTTTCTGAATTTGGCGGTGGTTGTGCCTGAGAGATGTACTCCTGGAGGCAGCCGAAACACACTAAAAATAAAATGTCGCCTCAGTTATGAATGATCCTGATGAAGACGGTAACCAGGAAGTGTCTGAAGCCTGAAGCCGTCACTCTATAAACACCAAGTGTATATTGCTGGGCTTGGGAATAAAAACGCTAAGTGTTAGCTGTAGAACAGGGCCATATAAGCAAGGCAATCTATTATCAAGTGACACAATTCTTTTTTAAAAAAATTATTATGTATTTTTATTTAAAATTGTTCAAGAATATAATACATTGTTGTTGGTTATATTACCATGTTGTATAATAGAATTTATTACTCCTGTTTAACAGATACTTTGTATCCTTTTCCAACATTTCCCTAACCCTCCCACTCTCCCATCCCTGTCCCTGGTACCCCCCATCCTATTCTTTGCTTCTTGGAGTTAGACTTTCTTAGATTCCACACGTAAGTGAGATTATGCAGTATTTGTGTTTCTGTCCTGGCTGATTTCAGTTGGCATAATGTCCTCCAGAGTCATCCATATTGTTACATGTAACAGGATTTCCCTTTTTTTAAGGTTAAATAATAATCCATTGTGTATATATGCCACATTTATATATATCCATTCAACTGTTGAGAGACACGAAGGTTGATTTCATTGTGAATAATGAACACTTAGGTTCATTATTGTGAATAATGCTGCATTGAGCATGGGAGTGCAGATGTCTCTTTGATGTACTGATTTTAATTTTTTTGGATAGATACCCAGTAAAGGGATTGCTGGATCATATGGTAGTTCTATTTTTATTTTTTTAAAGTAACTTCCATATTGTTTTCTATGCTGGCTGTACTAATTTGCATTCCCACAAACTGTATACAAGGGTCCCCTTTTCACCACATCCTTGCCAACACTTGTTATTATTCATCTTTTTGATAACCACCATTCTAACAGGTGTGAGATGGTATCTCATTGTGGTTTTAATTTGCATTTTTCTAATGATTAGTGATGTTAAGCATTTCTCATGTACTCATTGGCCATTTGTATGTCTTATGTAGAAAAATATCTATTTGGGTCCTTTGCCCACTTAAAAATTGGGCTATTGGTTTTCTTGCTATTGAGTTCTTCGTGTTCCTTACATATTTTCAGTATTAACTCCTTATCTGATACATGCATTTCAAATATTTTCTCTCATTCTATGGGTTGTTTCTTCATTATGTTGATTGTTTCCTTTGCTTTGCTAATCTTTTTAATTTGATGTTATCTTGTTTGTCTATTTTTGCTTTTTTATTGCCTGTGCGTTCTCAGTCATTCCTAAAAATCATTGCCCAGACCAATATCATAGAGCTTTGCCCTTCTGGTTTCTTCTAGTAGTTTTATAGATTCTGGTCTTATGTTTAAGTCTTTAGTCCATTTTCATTTGAGGTTTGTGTATGACAGAAGATAAAGGTCCAGTTTTACTCTTTTGCATGTGGGTATCCAGTTTTCCCATTTTTCATTTGTTGAAGAGGCTCTCCTTTCACCATTTAGGATTCTTGACATCTTTGTAAGAACGAAGTGACACAATTCTTACAAGTAGTGTTAGGAAAATAAAACCCAAACAAACTGGGCAGTAATATGGGTTTCTGGCACCTCTAGCTATTGTCTGTGGGACCCTGAGCAGGTTCAATAAGCTCTCTGTGCATTCATTCCCTCATCAGAAAAATGCAGAAAACACCCAAATGATTAGTGGTCATTACCAACAGGTTAGAGATGGCATTTGTTGAGCGTCCTGTTTAACACCAGGCACATAGTAAGTGCTTAAATATTTTCTGAATGAATAGTGGGAATTCAAAACTGCTAGTTTTACACTAGGAAAAAAATCTATTTTTTTTTCTAAAGGCCCTCTTTGTATTAAAAACTTGAAAAGGCACGGGAGAGTAGAGCACGGTGTATGAGACCACACGGTCGCATCACCCAGGAGTCAGGGTCATTACAGATTTGTCAGAGGCATTCCATTCTCTGAATAAAATAAAATAAATAAATTACTGCTCTTTTCAATATTATATTTGTATCAAGAATATGTACAAGAAGTGTAGAGTTTCATTCTCTGGACAGGTGGTATAAGCTGAGGTGTCAGAAAGAGACAGCACAGCCTTCATTTGCTTCCATTGCTTTCTGGCAAGTCTAAGCATATTTCAGAGTGAAACAAATATGGACACAAAGGATCTGTGCTCTTTTTCCAGAAGCATTTTGTCTGAGGACAGAGCCAAACAGCGATGGCTCAGTGATGTAGTTTGGATCTGTGTCCCCTCTAAATCTCCAATGCTGGAGGTGAGGCCCAGTGGGAGGCATTTGAATCATGGGGGCAGATCTCTCATGGCTGGGTGTTGTCTTCCTGAGAGCGAGTTCTTGAGAGATCTGGTTGTTTAAAAGTGTGTGGCACCTTCCCCCTTGCTGTCTCGCTTGCTCCTACACTGGCGATGTGACCTGCCTGCTCCCTCTTTGCCTTCGACGGTGATTATACTTCCCAGGGCCTCCCAGGAGCTGAGCAGATGCCAGCATCATGCTTCTTGTACAGCCTGCAGAACCATGAGCCAATTAAACCCCTTTTCTTTATAAATTACCCATCCTCAGGTATTTATTTATAGCAATACAAGAACGACTGAACACACCCAGTGAACCACAGCCCATGTGATATTTGAGGACCGTGGAGAATGTGAGTTCTCCAGGAAAGCACAGAGGGACAGCTGTGCTCCTTTCTGAGAAGAACCCCCTGTAACTGATGGCCGCGGAATTCAGTGAAGGCAGCACCACGGGCAGTTCCCAAACGAACGGTTAGTAGGAACCTAGACGAGGAGCTCATTGCTGGGAGTCAGCACTTGTTTTGTCAGGAAAAAAATCTTTCCAGGCTGGGCACAGTGGTTCATGCCTGTAATCCCAGCACTTTGGGAGGCTGAGGTGGGTGGATCACCTGAGGTCAGGAGTTCGGGACCAGCCTGGCCAACATGGTGAAACCCCATCTCTATTAATAATACAAAAATTAGCCAGGTGGGATGGCACCTGAGTGCCTGTAATCTGAGGTACTCAGGAGGCTGAGACAGAGGAATCACTTGAACCCAGGAAGTGGAGGTTGCAGTGAGTAGAGATCATGCCACTGTATTCCAGCCTGGGTGACAAAAGAAAAACTTTGTCTCAAAAAAATATATATATTTCCAGAATATATATGTATATATATATGTACACACACACACACACACACACACACACACACACATATATATGATTGTGATTTGGTACACCAGGGAAGTAGTATAGCTGTGTTTAAGTAAGAACTTGGTAAGTCCTTTTTGGTGATATGGTTAGGTAGACTCATAAATAGGTTGTTGAAAAATTCTTGTGTGGAAACTGAAATAACGGTTATGATCTCATAGAAAACAGGTGCTCCTGGAATCCTCGGTGCTGGTGAACTGGTCATATTTAATGATGAATTTGCCTCTGCAGAGACAACTTAAAAGTTATTCATGGGCTTGCAACATTAACATTTAGACACTTCTCTACAATTTCATGTTTCTTCTTGGTGGACTTGTTGATTTAATTTAACAAATGTCATTTAGTAAACGGTAAAGGTCACTGCATGAAAGGAAAATGATAAATGCCTAATGTTCACTAATGAAGCCTTTATGGTAAATATCACATACTTAGAAATATCTTAAAAGTGAGACTAAAACTTGTTTAGCCTTTTATTAAAGCTCCGACTAGTCAAGGCTAATATTTTATCAATCTTTTATATTTTGATTTTCATCCTACTTCACTGCATGTCCCTGTTCAATGTATTAACTTGCTGAAATGGAGATAAATATATAATTTTTGGCTGATTGAAGACATTTGCTAACAGTGAAGTCTTCATCATTTAGCTGTGAAGTCTTCTTTTGTTCCGACGGTGTGAGGCCTCAGAGGTTGAATTTTAATGATTCAGGCTAATCATATTAACCCTATTTGTTCTGCCTTTGATTTTTCCAGGGTTGTGCACGTGACCCAGATCTGGCCAATGAGCCCAAATGGGAACTCTGTTGGGGATTCTGGGAAAGATTTTTCTCCTTGACAGAAGAGAGTGGGACAAGGAGAAAGCTCTTTTTGCCTTCTTTCCTTCCTCTCTTTGAATAGCTACTGTGTGAGCACATCATGTCTGTAAAGAAACAAGTCCAGCTGGGCGCGGTGGCTCACGTCTGTAATCCCAGCACTTTGGGAGGTCAAGGTGGGTGGATCACGAGGTCAGCAGATTGAGACCATACCGGCCAACATGGTGAAGCATGTCTCTACTAAAAATACAAAAATTAGCCGCGTGTGGTGGTGCACACCTGTAGTCTCAGCTACTCAGGAGGCTGAGGCAGGGGAATCACTTGAACCTGGGAGATGGAGGCTGCAGTGAGCCGAGATCTTGCCACTGCACTCCAGTCTGGAGACAGAGGGAGACTCCGTAAGGAAAAAAAAAAAAGCCCACATGCTAAGGATCATGAGGAAGGGTGAAGAGTGCAGAGTCCTTGGCGGCATTGTTGATGTGGCTGCCAACACTAGCACTGCCTGCTTCTGAATCTATATTAAGTAAATGGTGTGTTAAGCTGTGTTGTGTGCCATTATTGGCTGAAGAACAGATCCTAACTGATGCACAGGTGCTATGGTTTTAATGTGCTATGATTTCAACTCATGTTGAAATGTAATTGCCATTGTAACAGTGTTGAAAGGTAGAACCTTTAAGAAGTGATTATGTCATAAGGGGCTCTGTTCTTGTGAGTGGATTAATGCCATTATTGTGAGGCTGGGTTCTTGATAAAAATGATAAAATGTCCCCAACCTCTTTCTGACTCATGCATTCTCTCTTCAGGCTCTGTCGCCATGTGTTGCCTTCTGTCATGGTATAAGGCAGTAAAAGGTCCTCACCAGATGCAGCACCTGATCCTGGACTTCCTGGCTTGCAGAACTGTGAGTCACAGAAATGTCTTTTCTTTATAAATTACCCAGTCTGAGGTATTTTGTTATGGCAGCAGAAAATAGACTAAAACAACAGGCATCCCTAACTTTTGGTAGGCCCCAGAACAATTTCTTGTAGTTGCTGTGGTATGAGTTCATGTTAAACACCTGCAAGTTCTGATCCAGGGCATCAGTTCTCCCAGGAGTCTTTGCAGCCTGCACGTGTTCCACGGAGAAAGAAAAAGCATGGCTTGGCCGTGGAGAGATTGTTTTGTTTGTTTGCTTATTGCGTTTGCTTGCACATGCTATGAAAATTAAATTACTTTGAAAGTCCCCTTTTGAATACGTGATTTAGAGGTAACATTTCAACATAAAAAAGATATATGTCTACTGAAAGAGTAAAATAAAAAAATAAATGAGATCTGACATCCTCTTTTAGTGCATTTTTTACATTTATTCTCCATTCCATTTGATTTATTAAGGCTTTTTGGCTGTGAGCTTATCATAGTGCAGTCTTCCCCAGGAAAAAGCAATTTGAAAGTGATTGTGGCTGAAGGCACATTATGATGGCAGAAAATCAAATAGAACACGGACTTCCATTTAAGATTGCCAGCTTGATGAATAGAATGATACTGACTTAAAGCAGACAGGACCTGACAAAGGCGGTCTATTCCCAACAGGTGGAAGGCACATGGAATGATGATTAAATAAAACATATTTGTTCACTCTATCCTAGGAATCATGTATTTCACTACTTTTGCACATACAGAAATAAAACAAACTAATACCTAGAAGCCTTCAAGCCAAATCCTCTTTAAATAATGCCCATTTTGATTAACTTTGTACTTGTGTACATATTTTCTCCTTTCGTCTTTGGTGGAAATTTTAATTATTTGCAATTTTTTCCTAATTATTAAAAAATAATATACCTTTTTTGTTAATAGTTTTATTTTCGAATTTGGGATGCAGTCTTAATCTTGTATGATTAATATTGTGCTTTGTGATTTTTCAGTTATCAGATTTGTGGATTTTCATAGGTTTTGTCTTCTTTTACAATTGGAGAATTTGTGGAAGCTAGTTATAAATAGTAAGCGTGACTCAAGTTTGAGGTGTGAACCCTGAAGACTTACCAGTCAAACAAGACTGAAAAAATACAGGAGTTAAACATTTAAGCTATTAATATTCACAGTTTCAAATATATTTATTTAATCATTTTCTTTCTCCCTCCTGCCCATGCTTCTCTTACCTGTCTTACTTCCTTTACATAAAAAAAGTTTTATTGAATTCTTAGTGTGTGTCAAACTGGAGACGGAGGAATAAAAAACAGTTGCTACCTTTAAAACTCTCTTTCTTGTGGAGGAAGAAACAGATAAGTCTAGGTATACGCAAAATGATACTTGCAATAGACTGAGTAAGCATGCTAGCAGAAGTTTGAAGAGCTTCACAAGATCATGGAGGAAGGACTTTGTTTAAGGAAGTCAAAAAACATAGATGGAAATGATGATTACATGCTTTTCATTTATTTATATCAAGGAATGTTATATACTTGGCATCTGTCTATTGAAACATTTGAGAGGAAGATAAAGATGAATGAAGAAAAACTTCTGATAGACTAAGTTCACTGGAGGAAACAATCAATGGGGTAAGTGTGTTTTCTTTGTACTAGAGTCTCTGTTTCCAGGCAAGAAACGGAAGAAAGGGTGTGGGTGATGTGGGGATTATGTAGGTTGGACACTTGTGGCCACACAGCAACAGTGTCTATGAGGGAACATACATAAAGTGAGTAACACACACACCTGGTATCTTGGAAGAGGCCATGAAGAGCCGTGAAATAGGAATAAAGACTACAGCTCCCCGGGAGGCTGAGGCAGGAGAATTGCTTAAACTTGGGAGGCAGAGGTTGCAGTGAGCCGAGATTGCACCACTGCACTCCAGCCTGGTGCCTGGTGACAAAGCGAGACTCTGTCTCAAAAAAAAAAAAGACTACAGGTCATGGTGTGAAACTATTGTTTAAATACTGTTTTCAAAATTTTTTATGTTCTTACGTTTTAAATTATGGACAATCTCAAATAGGCATAAAAGTAGAGAGAATAGTGTGAGGTCTAATAGTATTAATATAATAATAAAATAACTGCTCATCACCTGACTTTAACCAGTCTTATCTGATGCATACTCCCCTTCCTCCACCACAAGATTATTTTGAATTCCAGACACCATAGAATTAATTACGGCTATAAATGTCTTTGTATTTATCTTTATAAGTTTTTTTTTCTAAAAACATAGTATGCAAACATTATTTCACCTGAAGTATTAATAATGAGTTCTAAATATTATCGGATTATCTAGTTAGTGTTCAAATTGTCACATGCATTTTTTTTTCCAGTTGCTTAGTTTGAATCAGGATCTGATATGGTTTGGCTGAGTCCCCCCCCAAATCTCATCTTGAATTGTATAATTCGTTTATTCCCACGTGTCATGAAAGAGGCCCTGTGGGAGGTAACTGAATCATGGAGATGAGTCTTTCCTATGTTGTTCTCTTTATAGTGAGTAAGCCTCATGAGCCCTGACGGTTTTACAAAGTGGGGATTCCCTGCACAAGCTCTCTTGCCTACCACCATGTAAAACCTGCCTTTGGTCCTCCTTTGCCTTCTGCCACAATTGTGAGGCCTCCCCAGCCATGAGGAACTGTGAGTTTATTAAACCTCTTTTTCTTTATAAATTATTCCCCAGTCTTAGGTATGTCTTTATTAGCAGTGTCAGAACAGAGTAATACAGTGTCCAAACAAGCTTCACTGATTATATTTGGTGGATATGTAGCTTTAATTCATTTTCATCTATAGGTGTTCACATCCTGATATTTTGGTTCCCTGCAACTCATTTATGAAAAGAAAATAGGTTGTTTGTCATGTAGCACTCACCACATTCTGGACTTTGATGACTAGTATGATGAGCATAAAATCATGCTAATATACAATTAACATGCTCTTCTAGATTGTAGATAGATCTAGATGCCTGATCAGATTCAATTCAATTTTTTGGCATTGATACTTTCCAGGTGGTGATGTGTATCTATATGAGGAGGCAGACAATGTCATAGTTGGTAATGTTAAGATGGATCAATGAGTTCCTAGGTAATCAGCCTGATTCATCCACTGCGATCTTACCCATGAGCTTTTTGTCTTACGGTTTTAGTAATCATCAATCATTATTGCCAAAATCTATTGTTTCATTGGAGGCTGACAATGGCAATATTCCATTTTAGAGTAGTAGTAAATCCCACCAAGATGTGAACCTGAATGGCTGATTTCATGGCCCCGAGTTCAGCTAGTGAACAACTCTGCATGGCCTGAAAAGCTGGGATCTTTATTGTTTAAATATTATGTCACATCTGCTTCTTTCATTTTAACTAAGATCAACGTGTCTTAACTTATTTGTGATGTTTTTGTGACATCATGGATTTAAAGTCCATTTATATTATTTTTAAGTATTCTTGAATTATAATGGAGAAAAAAATGAATGTAACAGCAATTTTCCAAGAATTTTCTCTTTACTCTAGACATGTATAGAATTTAAAAATGAGCAGAATTATCAGTAGAAGAAAAGTATGCATTTTAATACCCTTCATAAATTCAGTATCTTCTTTGCATAGCCCATTAGTAGCATTTAAAACAGAATTCTGTTTCTGTCAGTGAGATGTGCTGCTGTTGTTAGATGATTTGGTAGTGTTCTTCCATTCATTCCTACAAGTTCCTGTGTAGGTATTATTTGTTTATTATATTTGTGTACTTTCTTATTTTTAATTAATGTACTTATATTTGGAAGGAAATGCCACTGAGGAGCATGGCAATAGTATATCGTGGCATTATTAGAATACCAGAGCTGATTACATTCCAAGCATCCCTCTGTGAATGCACTGGCAAAACAGCCATCCCACAGTGATATATCATTGAACATTGCCTGTTAGTCCCATTCTCTGGCAAGCACCATTCTACTCTCTGTCTCTCTAAGCTTGACTGTTTTAAATTCCACATATAAATATCATGCAATATCTGTCTTTCAGTCTTTGTATATTTTGGGAAATAGTCTTTTTATCAGATATGTCTTTTAAAATAGTTTCTCCCAGTTTGTTGCTTGTCTTCTAGCTCTATTGAAATTGTGTTTTGCAAAGCAGAAGTTTTTAATTTTAATGAAGTCCAACTTATCAATTCTTTCTCTCATGAATTGTGCCTTTAGTGTTGTATGTGGAAAGCTATCTCTATATCCAAGGTCAATTAGGTTTTCTCCTCTGTTGTCTTCTAGAAGGTATAGTTTTGTGTTTTACATCTAGGTCTGTGATTTGTTTCTGAATTAATTTTTGGAAAGAATGTAAAATTTTTGTCTAGATTTTTTTTTTTTTTTTGCATGGGGATGTCCAGTTGTTCCGATATCACCTGCTGAAGAGACCCTCTTTGCTTCATTATATTGCCTTTACTTCTTTCTCAGAGATCAGTTGGCTGTATTTATGTGTATCTATTTCTGAGCTTTCTACTTTTTCCATTGATCGAATTGCCTGTTAGTTCACCAATACCACACTGTCTTGACTACTGCAGCTTTATAGTATGTCTTGAAGTCGTACTATAGGTATGTAATTACCTAGGTAAATGCCAAGGTAATGTCAGTCCTCTGACTTTGTTCTTTTTCTCCAATATTGCTATTCTGGGTCTTTTTTCTTCTTCACATAAACTTTAGAACAACTTTGTTGAAGTCCACAAAATAATTTTTTAAGATCTTGATTGAGAGTGCATTGAATCTATAGATCAAGTTGAAAAAAACTGACATCTTGACAATATTGAGTCTTCCTTTCCATGAACATGGATTATCTATTTATTACTTAGTTCTTTTTTTTATTTCTTTCATCAACATTTTACAGTTTTCCTCATATAGATCTCAAACATATTTTGTTAGCTTGCCACCTAAGTATTTCACTTTTGAGGGTGATAATGTAAATGATGTTAGGTTTTTAATTTCAAATTTTAGTTGTTCATTGCTGGCATATAGGAAAGCAATGCATAGTTTTTTAGAGCCTTTTGGAGAGTATATACAGCAACAAGAACAGGAGGCAGAGGACAGAGCCCTGGGAAGCGTTAACATTCAAGGGAGTAGAAGTAGGAAATCTTGTAAAGAGAAGAGAAAGAGAAGATAGAAATGTGGGAGAGGAGAATGGAACACAAATCACACACACACACACACACACACACACACACACACACACACACACGGAGATATTTTCAGAAGAAGCTAAATGTTCACTAACAAGACCTAGACCAAATAAATTATAATTTATGCTACATGATCAAGAAGAAAGCATCTATTCATGAAGTGGCATGGGAAGAAAGCTGATAGAATTCTTGGGTAACGGGCCGGGCGCAGTGGCTCAAGCCTGTAATCCCAGCACTTTGGGAGGCCGAGGCAGGTGGATCCTGAGGTCAAGAGATCGAGACCATCCTGGTCAACATGGTGAAACCCCATCTCTATTAAAAAAATACAAAAAATTAGCTGGGCATGGTGGCGCGTGCCTGTAATCCAAGCTACTCAGGAGGCTGAGGCAGGAGAATTGCCTGAACCCAGGAGGCGGAGGTTGCGGTGAGATCGCGCCATTGCACTCCAGCCTGGGTAACAAGAGTGAAACTCCGCCTCAAAAAAAAAAAAAAAATTCTTGGGTAACAAAATAATTTGAGGAAATAACACTGTCACTGTTCAGACCATTGTTTTTGAACATTTTTGCTAATATAAAGTTGTATACTTAGGTCTAAAAAGGGAAGATATGTCTCTATAGAATCATATGTTCAAAATATTTAGCCGATTAAAAACAAATAATTTTAATGCATGGAAGTCAACTCCCCACCCTTCCTATCTGCACTGATCAGAGCATAATGTCCTGAACTCTATTACCATCTCATTCCACTATAGCCTCTTGCCATTTTAATCAACTCTGTTGTTGCTGCTACCTTGGCCTGGAATGCTCTTCCCTAGAGACATCTGTGGTTCACTTCCTCACTTCTCTCTGGTCTTTGCCCGAATCACCTCTCAGTGGTGTTGTCTTTGACCACCTGTTCAGAATACCTCCCCCTACATCTTCATTTTCTGTTTTTTCAACAGCTCTAGTTTCTTTTGTCAACCTAAAATCACAATAACTGTAAATTTAGAGAGGAGAGCTTTATTTCTTACAAATGGCTGCAGGTTGGGAAGCACAGCTGCCAGCAGAATCTGAAAGTAGGAATTTCAAAGGAGGGAGGGTGAAACAGGAGTTTACACTGAAGGAATTGGCTAAGTATACACACACACACTCTCTCTCACACACACACACACACACACACACACGTATAGTTTGAGAGGGAGTCTTGCTCTGTCACTAGGCTGGAGTGCAGTGGTGCAGTCAGCTCACTTCAACCTCTGCCTCCCTGGTTCAAGTGATTCTCCTGCCTCAGCCTCCCGAGTATCTGGGACTACAGGCATGTACCACCACGCCCAGCTAATTTTTGTATTTTTAGTAGAGACAGGGTTTGACCATGTTGGCCAGGATGGTCTCGATCTCTTGACCTCGTGATCCACCCGGCTCAGCCTCCCAAAGTGCTGGGATTACAGGTGTGCACCACCGTACCCCGCCAAGTACACATATTTAACAGGTTATAGGAGGAGCCTTGAATATTCATGAAGGAGGGACACTCATGCATATGCGTAAGCACAGTGCATGTTACGTATGTCCCATGTTTACTTTGCGGTGGAGACTTCACATTTAACAGCATTAATGTTGAGCTGTATACATCAAAAGGTGACAAAGAGACACAGAGGCATTCTGTGCACAGCCTGTGTAAACCAGCCAGAATCACTCCAGGGTCAGTGGTCCTTTATCAGGAAGAAATGCTAGTCAGTTGTTGTATCAAAACCACAAAAAGGCTACAACATCAGGCAGGTGTATGAAATTGGCAGTGGAGCAAGTCTTTCTGGAAAGGGCTGGTTTCTGTTTCACCTTGAGGAAAGGAAGTTCGCCAGATGTTAGCGAAAGAGTGGGTATACGGAGGTGTCTCCAACCTCCTGTCCTGTCAAGGACAGGAACTCAGTTTTTAAAGTTTCTCTGGGTCCTGCTTGGCTAAGACGGGATCCATTCAGCTGAGCGGGGGTCTTAGGATTTTATTTTTGTTTCTCACTTTCATGGCACTATCCCTGCCTGACATCGTCTTATGCTCATTTGTGTATCTGTTGTCTGTCTCTGCTTCTAAAACGTAAACGTCACAAGGGGGAGTTTGGTCTTTCTCCCTCGCCTCCACAGCGCTGCCTCCAAAGGGCTTCACTCTAGGCTTTTTTATTGGCTTTGTGTGGAAAGGTGTAAACATCGTTAGAGGGCTACAGCAGACCGAGGCATTCCCTGGCATCTTCAGTCTTGATCTCTTCTGTACACACACCCTCTCTCTTCTATCACATTCACTCACATTATTACCTAGTTGTAATGAGGGAGAACAAATATTATCTGAACAGCTGGCACCAGAAGGTCTTTGTTGAATACCCTGTCTGGTGTAGACTTCAAGGGCAGCCCCAAGCAGCAAAAGGATCTTGCTAAGAGCAAGACCTGAAGGAAGATTTGTTCTATTTCTGCTGTGGTGGTGGTGGGTGATTAGGGTGGGAAGCATGAGAAGGAGAAAGAGGGGGCCAGAGGGAAATGGGGAGGGGGGAGGGGGAGTCAGTAAGATGCCAGAGTCAGGGTGACCAGATGCCACTTGAGGAACAGTTCTCTCCTAATGATAGCTTTGTTTGCCCAAAAATATTTTGTGAGAATAGATTTAATTATAGGATGTCACAGAAAGAGGAGACCAAAAGTCAAAACATGACATCATGTTATGAGCAGCTGGAAATGTGTGGAAATCTTGGCTGACGCTTCAAACATCACATGCTGAGGAATTTGGGAGTTTGAGACAAGATCTCAGGATCCTGAGCAGGCGGGGAGGGCCCGCTGACACCCGGGTTCTAAAATGTAGCTTAATAATGGATTTTGCAGGTGGAGCAGAGGTACCTGCTACTCTTGCCTACCTTTTCTTCCTCCCTCCCTCCCTTCCTTCCTTCCTTCCTTTCTCTTTCTTTCTTTCTTTCTTTCCTTCTTTCTTTCTCTTTCTTTCTTTCTCTCTTTTTCTTTCTTTCTCTTTTCTTCTTTCTTCTTTCTTTTACTTCCTCCCTCCCTCCCTCCCTCCCTCCCTTCCTTTCTTTCTCTCTCTCTTTCTTCCTTCCTTCCTTCCACTTTGTCTCTTATCTACCAGCAAATCTTTATACTTTTCAGTTTGAAACACAAAACATTCAGGTATTAGTAGTACCTTGTGAAGCGGTTCATGTCATAGAATCCGGCACTAGACACTGGATTTGAATCCCAGCTCACCACCCCTTAGTTATACAGTCTTGGGTGTGTTATTAACCTCTCTGTGCCTCACTTGTCCAATCTGTAATATGGGAATAGTGTTTCTTAGGGTTGCTGGGAATAGTCATGCTTAGCCATAACTTGTGCTAAGTGTGTTTTCTTCTATTCTTATCATTATTATTTGAATAGATCAGAGAGAGGTTGATATTTCAAACATAAAGTGGCTAGCCCATGAAAATGGAATGTAGGGACTAAATCAGAAAAGAACTGTGATCTCTTGAATTTCGTGCCTCTTCTCTAAAAGGTACAGGGTTGTCTGGAGAAAGAACAGAATATTTAAAAGCTCAGACACCTCTTCCCCAATTCAGTTAGATGCTCAATTATTTCAAATTTGCCTGAAATATAAGGCTAAAGTACTTAAAGAAAAAAGGAACAGCCAGGCGCGGTGGCTCACACCTGTAATCCCAGCACTTTTGGAGGCCGAGGTGGGTGGATCACAAGGTCAAGAGATTGAGACCATCCTGGCCAACATAGTGAAACCCCATCTCTAGTAAAAAATACAAAAATTAGCCGGATGTGATGTTGCGCACCTGTAGTCCCAGCTACTCGGGAGGCTGAGGCAGAAGAATCACTTGAACCTGGGAGGCGGAGGTTGCAGTCAGCTGAGATTGTGCCACTGCACTCCAGCCTGGCAACAGAGAGAGACTCCATCTCAAAAAAAAAAAGAAAGAAAGAAAGAAAGAAAAAGAAAAAAAAGGAATATTCTTCCTTCTGATTGTAATATCTTTCTAGGAGAAGGTTCTAGGCTTAACTTGAACTCTCCCACCCACAAGACTCTTGTGGGAGATGTGTACAGGTCCATGCTGGGCAACCTCTGGAAACTGCATGCCAGGCCTGGTCACAGTGACCTCACACGACAGAGTCCTGGTCCAGATATGCCATGTTTGAGCTTGCAACCTTGGAAATAGCAAGAGACTGTAGAGGCTTCATGAACTCTGAAATCTTGCTTGTGGATTGCAAGAAAACCTGTGAGTTTTCTAGAGGCTATTTGGCCTGAGGACTAAACTCTGATTTTTTTATTTTCTTTCTTTTTTTTTTAAATCTTGGCCAAATTCCTATCTAAGGGACTCGGGGAGTCACGCCCTACAAATCATCAATTCTCATCATATGGGTTTTATTTAACCTTATACGTCATGATTTACTTTCCAGCCTGACTATGGCACAACACTGCAAGACAAGGAAGAAAATAAAAAAATTTAACTCAAAACATATTTCTTTGCTATATTTTGAAATGGCCCTGCAAAGCTGTACTTTGTGGGGGCAAATTTGCATCTGTAAAGAATCTCTGTTAACACAGCTAGATCTTTTTCTTCCAGACCTTCTCAATCCTAAAGAGATTAATTAAGATCTGAATAGGAAACATTTGTCATCTATTGTCTCTAAGGGCAGCCACTATAAGACTTCAAAAGAACTTTGGTCTCTGCAATCTTTGTCTCAGCCTGAACATTCCCGTTTTGTCAATCCCAGGTTTTTAGACAAACTCAGCCAATTGTCAACCAGAATATGTTTAAATTCACCTACAACCTGTAAGCTCCCCGCTTTGAGTTGTCCCGCCTTTCTGGACCAAACCAATGTATTTCTTAAATGCATTTGGTTGATGTCTCATGATTCTCTAAAATGTATAAAACCAAGCTGCACCCTGACCACCTTGGGCACCTGTTCTCAGGACCTCCTGAGGGCTGTGCCATGGGCCATGTCATTCATATTTGGCTCAGAATAAATCTCTTCAAATATTTTACAGAGTTCAACTCTTTTCATCGACAGGCCGGAAGAGGATGTCAGCTGCACAGAGAGAGACCACCTCTGCTGGTCCTTCCGGTTCTGGCCAGACCCTGTGGAGCACACAGCCTTGTTGACAACCTCCTGAGGCTAGTCTCTTCTCCCCCTCAGAGAGAGGAGCTGGGTGCATAGCCACACACTAGAGTCCCCGGGGGGCTTTTGAGTTGGCAAAGGGAGGGCTGCCCTCAGAGCTGCTGGAAAGATAAACTTTTGTACAGTCAGGAGGTTACGTGTCCCAGGGAGAAGGCTCATGTTGACCTACAAAAGTAGAGAGGAGGCCGGCAGGATGTCTTGCCTGTGTGGCCAGGGTCTGGCTGAATGGGACATGAAAAATCACAGACTGATTCTTTAGCACTCAAAGAGGAGCAAACTGCCCCAGTATTGCCCGTTTAGATCAGACATGAGAAGATGCACCGTTCTGCTGCCAGGACTGAGTGAAGGTTTCATCAGGAATAGGAAAGGGAAGGGAAAGGTAGAGGGCACTTGATCCACCAAAGAACTTACACCAAGATCCAGCCAAGGGTAGCTGGATGGGGCTTTTTCTGTGCCACCGAGGCTGTGGTGACTGTGCTGTGGACACGCTGGTGCATGTGTGTGCTTCCTTCACAAGTAATAAAAAGAGGATCTGTGGAAACGTTTTTAGAGGAGATGGCTCAGTATGAAGGCAGCAGCTGGTGTTCTCAGAGTTCTGCTTACTTTCATACCTTTTAGGTTTCATTGTATTGAATTCAGAACTCCTTTCTTCCTGTTAACTCTGAGGACAATCTCATCCTTGGGAAAGACACCCTGGAAACTGCAGATCATTCTGGCCTCTTCCTTTTCACCTGGCCTGGGAAGGCTGAGGGGCGGGGCTGTGAGAGGCTCCTTGTCAGAGCCCTCATGTGACGATCCAAGGGATTTCCTCTTTCCTGTCTGATTTGATTTGGATTTGTGTCCCTGCCCAAATCTCATGTTGAATTGTAATCCCCAGTGTTGGAGGAGGTGTCGGGTGGGAGGTAATTGAATCATGTGGGTGGATTTCCCTTTTGCTGTTCTCGTGATAGTGAGGGAGTTCTCAGGAGATCTGCTTGTTTAAAAGTGTAGCACTTCCACCTTTGCTCGCTTCCTCCTGCTCTGAACATGTAGGACGTGCCTGCTTCCCCTTCCCCTTCTGCTGTGATTGTAAGTTTCCTGACGCCTCCCTAGCCTTGCTTCCTGTACAGCCTGCAGAACTGTGAGTTGATTAAACCTGTTTTCTTTATAAATTACTTGGTCTTACAAGGTAGTTCGTTATAGCAATGTGAGAGCAGACTACTACACTGTCTTTCAAGTCTCCAGAAAAAACCTGAAGATCTTTCTACGATTGTCCATCTGACACTTGGAAGCAGGGTTATGCACATCTTCAGCTCTGCATTGTGACCTCCATGAGCTCTAATTAGGCACCATGTGTGACCTGGTCAGGGTGCTCTTGTGTGGCAGGCCAGGTCTCACTAACACAGGCCTCCCTAGCAACTGTTTCAGTACAGACTAAGTGGGTAAGTTAAATATTAAAAGCTGATACAGTGGCCTTATACAAAGGCTGGAATGTGACAAAAGCCCAGGAAGAGTTTTGCCTAGACCTTTCCTGGGCCTCAAAGCATGACAAAATAATGAAGGAATTCTTAACAGGACCCATTTAAGATTAAACAAGTTTTATTGAGGCTTTAAATCAAACCTCTGTGATTTACCAGGAGACAAGATAAGGAAAATCACTCCAGCACCTGGACCCATTTAGATCAAGTGAATTTACTGAGTTTTCAGAGGAAGAGCTTCAGGACTTATATCTTAGTTACAGATTAGAAGAAGTTAATCACGTCCATCTTTAGATGAATGCATATTTACACGTAGACACATAGCTTAGAAGGTATATGAGCTCTAGAAAACTTTGTAATTTTGCGTTGGTCTGACAATAACTTCCAGGCCTTCTCCCTGTGACCGGTAGCAGAAACAAAAACTTTCTTCCTCTCCAGTTCATCTGCATTTCATTATTGGGCCATGAGAAGTAGCAGCCAGACCTTCAGTTAGGTCCGGGAACACTTGAACCACCACCTCCAGTTGTCAGGTGAGGTCGGTTCCCAGGGATCTCCTGGGGACTCCTTGTCTGTTGGGATCTTTTGCTTTTTCTGTCATGGAGAGATGCAAGTGAAACAGAACTCGGTTCCTGTCCCCAAGAAACTTATAGTGGAAGTGGGATAAATGCATGCAATAAAAGGCATACGAGCCTATCAAGAAGAAAATATAAATTCTTTGCTGACTTTTAAATGTTTCTCATTGTTCATAGTTTCTTCCAACTAATGGATATCTGTTTTTTTCAGAGTGTTTCTTTCTCCAATTCCAAAAGAAGTAATCACTCAAAAGTTATGGACAGATTTTGACCAGTTTGTAGACTGCATAAACTGTGAATATATAATGCCGAATAATAGGCATTTCTGCTTCATAATTGCCAAAGAAAGCAGACATGTAAAGCCATTTAGTTGTGGGAATATAGTCTATTAAATTTTTACCACTGTAAGTTTCCAGTTTATTAAAATGTTCTAAAGAATATCTAAATGCATTAGCTTCCTACCTGAATAGTTCATCTGTTTCAAGATAATTTAGTTTTTTATCGTGACAAAAGATTCATAAAAATCATGCCTATTCTCTACTGGGTAGTCACAGTCTCAGAATTCTCCCCAGGGATTTTTACAACTTTCTAAAATATCTAGTATCAAATAATAATAATAACACATATCAAATGAACTATTGTTAAAACAATAAATGTCTGAATTGATTAAATAATCAGCACAGAGTTTCCAGGCACATCCCTTGTTTGTGCAGAGGGAGACTTCATGCTTGGCAGAAGTACATGGATGGGGAGAGGTATGATTTGTGGGGTGCTCTAAAGCCCCCATTTATGTTCTTTTACATTTTCATAGATAAGCTTTATTATTTTGTGGAAAGATACCAAAGCTTTAAGGCTGCTGTTAATTACATGTTCCCCAGGATTGAGAGTAGGGCACATGACCAGCCCTTATCAGTCTCTGATACCTCAGTAGGAATTAAGATCATATTTGAACCGAAAGCAACGAGGATATCATTGACTAGGTATTCTTCACTTCACGGAAGAGGAAGTTGAAACCCAGAGGATGTACATCATTTGTCCACAGGGGCGATCACACCCAGTGATTAGCAACAAAGCTGGGACATCACAGTCACATTTCCATTTCTGGGGGCTTGCACTAGGTTTCTACGTACAGGCACTTTCTCCTGGGGACCCACTGGCTGCGTTCAGCTTCGTGGGTCTCAGCTGGTGGCTCAGTGTCAGGCCTTCCTGGGACGCTCATGGGGCACCTTGATAGGAGAGGGCAGGGGCATTCCCTGGGTGCATGTGTGTACTTGCTTGTTTGGGGGTTGGGAGATGAAGCCGTGTGTGAGGGGAGGCCTGGAGGCAGCATGAAGCCAGCGGAAGCTGAGAAGTGGTGCGAATCAGGGTACAACTCGTTGCTGTAGAAAGGCTGCTCAGAAAGAGCCCCTGGGCGGAAGGGAGCACAGGCCAGCGTTTGCATGGGGGTTCACCTTCTTCTACATTTTCATCAGGCAAGTTTTGGAACTGCTTTGTTCACAGTTCCCAAGGCAAGTTCTTATTTACACCAGATTTCTAGGGGTCTTTAGGGACCATGAGTGTGCTTTTCTCTGTTTCTCAACTCACAAGTGAATAGGGAGCAAAGGGCTGCGAAGAAATCACTACCGCCCTCAGGATGAGAATGATCTCTTCTCCCCAGTGAAAACAGCCCCTTGGAGAAAGCCCTTGGAGCTACTGAGGCATCCAGGGCACCAGAGAGCTCATTTGTTTATTTCCTTTATTGGTGGTATTTGCTAAATTCCTGTCCCTAATGAGCTAATAGACCTTGAATGCATATAAAGGCCATTTATTTCCTCTGGTAGGTTTACATATTTATAAGAAATCAAACCCCTTAGAGCAATGAAGAACAAAGTCATGCAGCTGCTTAAAGTCTTCTAATTGTGACAGAAACAACTCTTGTATTTTAAATAAGCAAAATAAAGTGCAAAACTAAAAGCTCATGCCTGATAACCATATTTTCCCAAACAGATTGAATCCTTTTGGGTCTCAGAGACTATTTTACCAGTGTTTTTAATTCATAGCCTTAGAAAATCCTGACCCAAGTAATTTCTTTTTCAGAAGCATCAGATTGATGCCATTTGGGTTTTACAAAACAATGAGAGGCTTCTAAAGCTAAAAATTATTACTTAGGGATTACAAACAAAAGCTTGAGTTCCTTACTGAAGGACAGCAAGAAATACATTTAATCAGATAAGTAAATTTATTTCAACAATCTAAATTATAGTTTTAGTCTCAAGTTAGCTTACAAAAACTGTCTTCTGGAGAAAATATGAAAGTTTGATGAGATTAAATTGAAACAAAGTCTATTGCACTCAAACTTTGAGTTGTTAATAGATTTGATATTAAGCAAAAAGAAATTAGAAGTTTATTTTCTCATGTATCTAGAAGAATTTGTTTGAAGTTTCACACTAGAACTTATGAGGTACATTTAATTAAGTTCCCAATTTTATAATCAGAAATATGTCAACTAGATTTCTTTGAAGTTGCTCCATGATAACTTGGAAAGTTATCACATTTATAAGTCATAAATCTAAGTGGGTCTCAGATTTCAGGGTAGGTAATATCTAAAAAGGAAAAAAAAATAAACTCAGGAATGTTCCCAGGAGTCAACCTATTGAAAAGAAAATGGTGCCTTGAGGTTGATAGCTGGATATTGAGGTCTTCTGATCTTTGCTGTTCCTTTTATATTCCGTGATCTGTTTTATGCCTGGGCAGCTAAAGCAGTTGCTTTAGAAGAGAAAAATCAGACCATCCTCTATAAATGATTTGAAAAGCTTTTTTTCAAATAAAAATAAATAGAGAAGTACTCTTTAAAAACCTAACTTTTAAAATACTAAACAAACAAACACAAAGAAAATACTTGATCTCAGAATGTTTACGTTTCTATGTTTTAATCTCTTTTGCATTTAAAGAGTAGATTACCACCCCAAATTATTCTCCATTTAGTGAGGCTTGTGCTTTCTTCCAGAAAGTAGCCAACATTTTGGCTGCACCTCGTTAAAATTGTTTTGTTTCATATTTTGTGGGAGCACAAGACTCAATGCTAAGGGGCACTTAAATAATTTCAAACATTTTTTCTGACTTGAATTTATGACATCTTGAGAATCACCATCAGGCATAATCGATACCAGTTAAAATGATCTATTATTCAATGCGGCTGAATATTGTGTATTACTCTAAATGACAACAGTGACATGGTGCATGGCTGTAAACTCAGATATGACTGTGCTAGCACAAGAAATATTTTGTTTATATCTATTCTGTACTTCAGAACAGGCAGGCTGTAAATAGAGTTCACTGTTGATTTACAGCGCTCACAGATTTATTACTTATACATTCAATACCTTCCAGAAAGAGTTCTCAAACACCTGTTATGTGTCAAGCATCTTGTTCTGCATTGCAGACAGCTTGATGGGAAAACACAAACACCCCCTCGAGGAACAGCCTGAAGATGGGCCTTCAGTGCGTGCTTCTGTGAGGGTGCCAGGGAAACACAGAATCCTCACCTAACTCTGAACGGGAGCCATCTGTTACTTGTTTTAAGGAGATCAGATGTGCTACTGGTGAGTACTGCATACGTACCACTAATTCTATGGTTGCAGAACTACTGAAAAAAATCGGAACTACTGAAAAAAATCAGAATTTAATTTTACTTTGCTGAGAGCCACAGGCAAGCCTGGAAGCAGTAGTATTGGAGGATCAACGTGGGAGAGGGTGTTTCTGTGGGTAGCAAGGAAGAGAGTCTCTCAGGAAATACAAAGGAAGTGACAGAGCACCAACCTCTCATCCTTCTCTGGAGCCCGCATGGACATCCGCTTTAGCAGGAGCCAGTACAGAAGCTCTCCCAGAATGTCAGGGGAGCAATGCCTGGTCCTGTTGGTCACTAATGAATGGAAGACTTCCTCTTAGGTGGTGGGGCTTCCCCTCCTCAGGAGTCATACAATGTCTGGGCTGCCTCTTTTCTTGTCCGGCTACCAGCTGTTGATGACTGTTGTCTAAATCTATCACTTTCTTAAAAACTGTAAAATGGCAAAATTCTAACCTTTAATCTGTTTTTCATTTATTTGCTAGAATACTTTTTTTTTTTTTTTGAGACAGAGTCTTGCTGTGTCACCAGGTGCCAGGCTGAGGTGCCGGGGTGCGATCTTGGTTCACTGCAATCTGCGCCTCCCGGGTTCAAGCAATTCTCCTGCCTCAGCCTCCCAAGTAGCTGGGACAACACATGTGCCCCACCATGCCCAGCTAGTTTTTGTATTTTTTTTTTTTAGTAGAGAAGGCGTTTTACCATGTTAGCCAGGATGGTTTCGATCTCTTGGCCTTGTGATCCACCCGCCTTGGCCTCCCAAAGTGCTGGGATTACATGCGTGAGCCACTGTGCTCAGCCTATTAGCTAGAATACTTCTACAGAGAGAAACTTCCCCTTACCTGTTCTTAGGTAACCTGAAGTATAGATTGCATAGAAAAGACAGGATGAGTGTTTAGTAGTTTTCAAAATAATAAGTGATTTCTGTCTATATTCCAAAGACAATGCATGTTTAATACATGTGAATGTATGGGCTTAATTTAATTACATTTAATGTTTTATTACATTGCAGTTATTATAATCAAACTATATCTAGCAGGTGCCTTTGAAACAACTCTAGGAGTGTGATAGCTTTCATGTTTAGGTTATGACCAGATAGTAAAAATTTTAGGCTTTGCAGTTCATGAAGTCTCTGTTGCAATTATCATTAGATGGTATGTCAGTAAATGAATGTGGCTGTGTTTATTAAAAAAAGAGAGGCCCATAGTCCATTGTTTGTGGACTCCTGTTCTAAAATAATCACAATCTATGTACTAAGATGAAAATACCCAGCAAATGCACATCATTAAGTATGTTTAATCCTTCTCTATCTCATGATCCTACCAAAATGTATTTCTGCTTAACTAGTCAGAAAAGGAAAAGAGGCAATCATGGAGAAGAGGTAGAGCGACTGGTAGGAGTGATGGCATTGCTTTGATAAAATAATCTCGTTTCTTATTGTGATTAAAAATGTGTATCTTTATATATACTCATAGATGTATAAAATCTAAATCTTTGCATGTGTGCAGTGTATATACATATGTATGCAAATGTCTCAGGTTGCTTACTTTCATAGTTTTGTAACTACAAGGCAATGTTTAATCAGTCATCTTAAAAATGTACTGGCAAGGCTTTCTTGGGAGTGCTTGGTGTTACTCTTTGTAGATTCCCGGAATCTCAGGGTAAGATGGGTTCTCAGCTTAAATAGTATAACTCTTCCTAGTGGGTGACTGCCTTTATAAATCAACCAGCAACCAACTATCCAAAAACTATTTGAATGTCTCTAGTGATGAGAGGCTTACTTCCTCCAGAAGCTGACCATTTTTGAATGATTCTTTAAATGATTTTCTTTGTAGGAAGCCTACATTTGTACCTTTTTGAATCACTTCTGTAAGGAAGTCATTCCCAGCCAACTGGTTTGATCGAATTTGTCTTTTACATGCTTTCCTGTGGCCTGTACCTCTTCGTAGAATTTGTCACTTCTGTGTGTGGGGGTATTTGAATAGTTATTCTCCTCGTGTGCTAGACTGTAAACTTCAGGAGGACTAGGATACATCTGTTTTTACTCACTTCACATACCAAACATCTAGCACATTTTTGAGAGTCTCAAGAAATATTTGTTAAGCGAAAAAATTAATTGTTATTTTTCCCTCTATAGATATAAAATAAGTGCAACCCTTCAGAATATATGCTGGCAGTACCATACTTCTCTTAAATATTATTTTTCCTAAGGTAAATATCTAAAGCTTCCTCAATAATTCCTCTTGTTGAAAAGCTTCTGATTTATTTGTTGTTGTAGTTATTTTCCTTTGAACAGCTTCCAATGGGGCGCTCAAATTTGACCAATAGCCCAGATGTACCTTGACCTGATCAGGTTTAGAATGGGACCGTCATGTCCGTACGGTAGAGACTGAAATAACCATTAGCATTTGGTAACAACATTGTATAGATGATTTCTGTGATGCATTAAAATTATTTTGTCCTACTTATATATTTCTGAGTGTACACTGAATTTGATGGCAGTTAACACTAACTGTTAACTATATGGTGCTTGATTTATTCAAATCCACTATATTCCCAATTGCTACCCTCCTCCCTGAAATACATTGCTCTATTTAAATGTCCTGCTTATTTATTTTATATTGGAAGCCTATGAGTGTGATCCCCAAGTAGTATAATTGAACACAAATACGTTACTACTCTTCAAAACAATTTTAAAACTGAGAGAATTCTTCTATATATGTCACTAGGCAGCATTCTTCCCAAATTATTAAAGCCTTCCCTGACGTCAGAAAAGCAGCACAGCCTTTCAGTTGGTTAGGAGTTGATCTTTGCATAGCATACTGTTTTAGGATCTCATTTTCAGCATATCTTGGTTTCTAAATACCCGCAAACCTGCCGTTTCCAAGCCACTCCTTGCTTTAGATGCTTTCTGGAGGGAACAGCATCCTGTCCATTTCCTTGTCCCTGATGCCCCTCTCCACTCCAGCAACGTTAGCCTTTCTGTGGGATTTGCAGTAGTAACTGCACGTCTGGATCAGGCATCTGCTCTCATGCATTCCTTCCCTGGAATATGTTCAGCAATTGTCAAACCTCATCTCTCTCGCAAACAACGTAAGCCTGAAACATCGTGGTCTCTCTTATTAACTAAAGGCACAAAGTGCTTGATGCCTGCTGCTCTGAGGGATTCCAGACTGTCAAGACCGAATAGCTGATCCAGGCAGAAATGCTGGCCACCTCTTCCCTTCTAGGGTGTGGACTCATCTGATTTTCATTCATTTCAGGAGGACAGAATGCACTGAATTATAGATTTTCTCTCTGCCTTTATCATAATATTTTTCACAGGCACCACAGTTGTGGGTGTAAACTTGGATGATAAAATGCAAACAATGTAGGATTTTTTTGTTCAACTTTGGATACAAAGAAGAGTTTAGTGTCCCTACTCTCTTTTCTACCTTCTTCTGGTCAATGTCAGATACTGCCGCAATGCCTGCTGTGTCTTTGTTCATTGGAGCCTCGAATCTTCCTTTCCCATGTTTTAGGTCCAGGATTTTCAGTGCCGGTTGGACATCTCCAGCCGGATTTTATAATGTTTCCTCAAACTGAACATAGATAAAATCAAAGTCATCAACTTTTTCTCCAAATTCTTTCAAAATCTGATCTTTTTCTTAATACTAGTAATAGTTATTTAGTTCCTCAGACTCAACACCTTGGAGTAGATGTTTGCTACCTTTTCATTGGTCTGACGTGTGCAAACACCTATACTTCTGGGAGGCCTCTTACTTGCTCCTCCACCTCAAATCTCTCGAACCTTCAGTCTGTTCTCTTACAAGCGTGACTGCTGGACCGGAAGTCCCACAAGGACAGGGGCTGTTATTTTTGGTTCATGGCTGTCTTCCTAACACAGAACACTATGTCTGGGGCCCTCCAAAAATTTCTTGAATGACTTCAAACTTCACAAGTTTTCATATGGGATTGCATAATGAAGAACTCTCAGCTTGGTAGGTTGATATGGTTAAGTTTTGTGTCTCAATCCAAATCTTACCTTGAATTTTAGTCCCCAGGTGCAGAGGGAGAGACCTGATGGGAGGTGACTGGATTGTGGAACCAGTTTTTCCTCATGCTGTTCTTGTAATAGGGAATTCTCATGAGATATAATGGTTTTATAAATAGTAGGTTTTCTTGAGGACACACATGTTCTCTCTCACCTGCTGCCACGTAAGACATGTCTGCTTCCCCTTCCGCCATGATGGTAAGTTTCCTGAGCCCTCCCCAGCCATGTGGAACTATGAGTCAATTCAATTTCTCTTCTTCTTAAATTACCCAGTGTTGGTCAGTTCTTTATAGCAGAACTGCCTGCACTAACACAGTATTGCGGGTGTCGCGTGACTTGGCCCTCTTTTACTACGCAAAATCAAAGCAGTTCCACAGGATTTATCCCAAAAGGATGAATAAAATTACTACACAACTCACTCCACTGAGAAGCAACTGTAACTAGGATTTTTTTTTTTCTGTTAACAAAGAGGTCTGCCACAAAAGACAGTGGCTTTCCTAGTGATTTGCTCAGACAAAGTCATGGGCATAGAAAAGAAAAAGAAAGGATATCCCAATATCATTGAGACCACTTCTGATGAGGGCACAGTTTTAATTTGAAACTAATCCAGGATGTGGTAAAACTGCCTAATTTTTCTACTGGTTTTGAAATAGTGGAAATTCTATAATTTTGAATTATTTAATGGGTCAAACTTAACAATTAATAAGAAAAAAATGATGGCCAATTTTAAGGTCTACTCATTCACTTACAGTTAAACTCCACGAGTATTTGCTTAGTGATTCCTGGCTATTCTTTCTCATAGAAGAAGTGATCTCTTTCACACTGCTTTCTTGGAGTATAATACAGAACAATGAGAAGGGAGGTTGATATATTAAAAGGAACTGTATAAAAGAGGCACTTTGGGCTCAGCTGTTGGCTAATTCGTTCAGCTTTTGAATAGCAGAAAACAGCAGCAGCAAATGAAACAATTGAGCCCAAAAAGCTGAATTTTGGAAATGGACAGAAAAAGCAGTATTCTCACTTGCTGTGTGGGCAGCAGTATCAAGGAGGCTACTAATTTACAAAGTGTCAGCTCGCGAATGCCTAGAATTTTAGATTCATGGTACACTCATTTGGCTTAAAATTTTGTTTCCTATTTTTGTAGAATGACCCTTAGGTGGTAAAATGTTGCACCTTCGCAGTCATTTATACCTTTAGAACCAATTTCATTTGCAATCATTTCCTCAGAGAAGGGAAAGTTAAGGGCGGCTCATAGGAGCATTCACAGGGCACACACAAATTGGGGAAATGGTGAAGGGAGAAGGTAACACTAAAACTTCACAATTTCAACAAGGGCCACTGACTTTCCACTCATTTGTTCTATCAGTAATTATTGAACTCTAGAAGTGTCTTTTTTGAGTAATGTGTTTGCATAGGCCAGGCGGAAGTTCCCACAGTGGACGTAAATGTTTCCTAGGGTGAGGACCTGTATAGCAGGGAGCATGGAGAGAGTGGCAAGTTACCATGGTCTGGTGATTCGAACGAGAGCACCAGGAGGAATATTGTAGCCAGGCTTTCTCCTGCTGTGGCATCCCCCTACTGTTTCTACCACCGCTGCTTAAACTTACTTTTAGAGGCTGTGCTTAGAGTTCATATACAGGGGTGTGTGCATGTGTGTAAGACTGATGGTCCTATGTGATTTGTTCATTCATTCACTCATTGAACAAACATTTCTAGAGCAGCTTCTATGTGCAGGAACTTGATTAGGACATGAGATATGCTGGCTTCTTGAGGGCTTTAACCCAGCAGGAAAGACAGGTATGAACAGGTGATCGCATATGTGAGGGGTGCTATACAATGAATACGCAGGATGCTATGAGCATGGAACCTGTCATCAGGGAGAGGAACTGGGAGGACATGGATGTCATCGTTGAGGAAGGAACCAGATGATTTAGGAACTTCTAGGCTGTTTGTCGATGTGAGATTCCTTTTTCTAGGGTCAAAGGGAATTAGTGAAAAGATTTTAAGCCAGTGAATAACATAATTATGTCGTGGACCGTCCGGACGGGTAGGCACGTCTGCCCGGGGGTCTCTCGACCTGCAAGAGGGTCCCAATACCTGGAAGAGGGAGTGCGCCTGAGAAAATAATAAAGACAGAGAGAGAGAAAGCGAGGCGTCTGGAGGGCTGATAGGCTGTGCCTAAACAGCAAATTTTATTTTTCAAAGGCCAGGAATAAATACACTTTCTTGGCTCTGGTTTACGTCATAGTAAGAGGAATGTAAATGTATGCCTCACATGGCCTATACAGTAGAGAAGTCAAATACACAATGGTTGCAAGACGAAATGTAAATGTATACCTTACATGGCCTATACAATTGAAAAGTCAAATACACAATCAGTGGTTGTAAAAAGTAACAGAATTTCCTGTAATCACAAAGCTTGTTTGCATCCAGACATTATTCCTCCTGGCTGCAGGTATCTCCGGTTTGATCTTGTTTTAGAACTGAGATGTGAAAAGGTTTTCTGGTTTTGCTCATCAGAATATCTCTTAACCGGATTCTCCTTTGTCTACTCCTAACTCAACTTAACTCAATTTCCCATTCAGGAATCTCTGAGTCAGGAATCAAAGCCATCCCTTATGGTGGTATTTGCTTTGTAAATATCGACAGTTAAACCATTATCTAGGGTACAAGGCAGTCTGGTAAGTAAGGTTTAAGGATTATTCTTAAAGTCATAAAAAGGTTAAAAGCAGGAACTGGTTGCCGGTTGGGGGTCACTCGGTCTAGCAGCAACGCATAGTTTTAGGCCCAAACGATATTGTGGTTGATATTAGAAACTGATCAATCATCTTTCAGTTCCTATATTCCGGATAGCTCGACTGCCTCCAGTAGGAAACTGTGTTTGGGATCAAACTCACCGTATAGTGAGACTCACGCCTTTTAGGGGTCTCACACGGGAGTGTTCCCCACATAATTATATTTGGGTTTTAAAAAGAACATTTTGGGTGCCACATAGAGTATGGGCTGGAGGAGGCAGGAGGGTTTCTGGTTATTTAATTAGGTGGCCATAACAGGATTTCAGGCAGAGATGATGCTGGCATGGCCTAGTGTACTGGTGGTTAGGTTGGGGAGAAGTGGGTTGATGAGAGAGACAGTTAGAAAATAGTAGGTTCCAGAATGGGGCTTGCCTGGAGGTGGCACTTATGAGAAGGAGGGAGTAAAGAAAGGCTTCCAGGTTTCAACCTTGAACAACTGAATGGATGGAGGTGCCATTCCCACTGTAGGGAAAGGCGAGGAAGAAGCAGGTTAAGCAGGTTTGGGGGACAGTTCCTGAACGCATCTTTCCACATGTGGCGTTTGAGGCACCAAGGGGGCATACAAATGGCAATTTTGAGTGGATGTCTCTTTGCATAGGGGAGCAGTTGTCCCACTGATGGAAACAAGTTATTCTCTTGGTCTTAATATGCTGCTCAGCATTTCTGAAAGGCTTCTATCTCCTATTGTATCCCTTGTATCACCTTCCAAGATGAACCATTGCCTGGCCACAACCTACTTGAACATGTTCCTTTGATTCAGTCAAGCGGTTTTTAACCTTTTTGGTGGGGCAGGCGGGAAAGGGATTCACAGAGCTCTTTGGAAAGCTTATGGAAACCATGAATCTTCTCCCTAGGAAGTGCATATACAAAAAGACACGTAACATTTTGCTTACAGTGACAGTGGGTTCAGAGGTAAGTTTAATTTACTTAACATTGGTTGGGTTTAGCGATGTGTGAATCAAGTGTAGGGTGACCACATAGCCCGATTTGTCCTGGGCCATCCTTCCTTGTATCTGGAACCATGGTGTTTCATCCTGTTGGTGCTCCCTTTCAGCCTCAAAATCTATTTGGATAATAAATTTTGTAGTGACCTTAGGGGCTCACATACCCTCTAACCTGACTCAGATCTCCCAGCAATTCATAGATCCACTTCAGGACCCCTGTCTTACCACCATGCTGGTCACCGACTGCCACAGCTCCTTTTGCTTGGAATGATGCAGTCATGGCACTCTTTCTCAAGCCCGCGTCTCCAGATTCCATGTTCCCCAGCAAAGCAAATGCCTTTTGAAAAGCATTTGTCTTCTGCCAAGATTCAGTCACTCTTTTATCTCTTCTGAATCTCTGTATCCTTCTGAATTCCTCCCATGTATTCCCTTATTTATTCCAATGTAGTATTGGTAGTATGGCTTCATATGGCTTATTCATTGATTCATGGGTCGGTTTTATTTCTCCAGATAATGGCAGTGAGATGAAAGGGAAAATGCACAGGCTGATTAACAGGTGCACAAACAAGGATTGGTTCCATAGCTGCTCCGAGACTCAGTTTCCCCGTTTGTGAATTAGATCTATTACCTACTTTGTAGGATTGTTGAGAGGTTTATGTGAAAAACTCACGGTGCTGCCACGTAGAATGATTCCTGCTATCTATTGTCAACTTCATTTATACTGCCCTCCCCCTCCCCCTGAGATTGTATCACAAGGCTGAGTTCTCTTCTTTGAATAGTAACCCTGTCAGAGGAGGAGGCTGAACATACTGTCTACAGTTATTGGTGAAATAAAGAAGGCAGCTTTGGGCACAGTAGCGAGAAAAAAAATATGCTCTCAAGAGATTTTTGTAGTAGTCACTGGTGATTTTTTTTTTAAGTTGCTAATGGCTTGACATTTTCACCTACTGTCTTTGTTTACATTACACAATGCTTCTCAAGGAAGAGTCTCATCACAATAGGACAAAATGTCCTCCCTCAACCACAGAAAAGTGTACATTTCCTTGGGAATTTCACGGAATCTTGAATGGCTTCTTCCTTTTTCTTTAGCTTAAGTATTTAATGTCCTGAGCAAGTCCACCTAGGCCATTTCTAGCCACACAGATTTTTCCCTTATATTCTCTACCTTTGTCTACCAAGTTAGTATTTTCCCATAGCTCTTCACAGAGCCCAGTTTCTCTCTGACTCTTTTTAGGAGGAACTGAGATTTCCCTCCCTCCCTTTCTCCCTTCTTCCTTGCTTTTCTTTTTTATATAGGAGGAAAAAAAATCCTCAAATGTCCCACTTACTCCTTTACTGCTTTTTCCACTCACTGTGTTCTGCAAGTCCTAACACTATATATATATATTTAGATGGAGTCTCCCTCTGTTGCCCAGGCTGGAGTGCATTGGCGTGATCTCCACTCACTGCAATGCCTACCTTCCAGGTTCAAACAATTCTCCTGCCTCAGCCTCCAGAGTAACTGGGGCTATAGGCACCCACCACCAAGCCCAGCTAATTTTTGTATTTTTACTTTTACTAGAGACGAGGTTTCACCATGTTGGCCAGGCTGGTGTTGAACTACTGACCTCAGGTGTTCTGCCTGCCTCAGCCTCCCAAAGTGTTGGGATTATAGGCATGAGCCACCACACCCGGCCTGCAAATTCTAATTCTTTTTTTCCTTCAATTGCTTTAGGGGTATAGGTAGTTTTTGATTACATGGATGAACTGTATAGTTGTGAAGTCTGAAATTTTTGTGCACTCATCACCCAAGTAGTGCACATTGTACCCAATATGTAGTTTGGTTAATTCCTCCCCCGCACAACCTCCCACCTTCTGAGTCTCCCATGTTCTTTATATCACTCTGTGTATCTTTGTGTAACCAAAGCTTAGCTCCCACTTATAAGTGAGAACAAACACTATTTGGTTTTCTTTTTTCTTTTTCTTTTTTATTCTTTTTGAGATGGAATTTCACTCTTGTTGCCCCAGCTGGAATGCAGTGGTGCGATCTTGGCTCACTGCAACCTCTGCCTCCCGTGTTCAAGCGATTCTCCTGCCTCAGCTCCTGAGTGGCTGGGTTTACAGGCACGTGCCACCACACCCAGCTAATTTTGTGTTTTTAGTAAAGACAGGGTTTCTCCATATTGGTCAGGCTGGTCTTGAACTCCCAACCTTAGGTGATCCACCCTCCTCAGCTTGCCAAAGGGCTGGGATTACAGGCATGAGTGAATGTGCCCAACCCAATATTTGGTTTTCTATTCCTGTGTTACTTCACTGGCCTCCAATTCTACCCACATCACTGCAAAAGACATTATTCTTTTTCATGGACAAGTAGCATTCCATGGTGTATATACAGAGCATATTTCTTTATCCACTCATTGGTTGATGGGCACTTAGGTTAGTTTCATATCCGTGCAATTGTGAATTGTGCTGCATTAAACATATGTGTGCAGGTGTCTTTTTGATATAATGAATAAGTCAAAATTCTAAATTCAATTCCCTTTCTTCCATGGCTTAGATCTGCCGACTACGGGTAACAGTCTACTGACTCAATAGTCAAGAAGCAATATTCTTAGTTTTGTAACTATGGTTAAGCTTGGGGAAGAGAAAAGAGAAAGGCACGTTGTTTTTGTACTGGTTTTATTTTAAAACAAACTCAACTACTGTATAGAAAAAAACCATTTTTCCAAGTTCAAGTTGACACAAGTGACCTGTGTTCTGGAGAAATGCATGCGTGCATTCACGTCAGTCTCCTTCCTTGACGGTGTCCTGCCAGGAAAGGCAAGCACTGTCAAACGGGTCGTGAACCACGCCTGGCAGTCCCTGTGCTTGTGGTCACACACACGAGCGTTTGTGTATCCTGTGCCCTCCTGGAGTTTCATTTGAACTCTCAGGAGAGTCAGAGCTTTGGACACACATCATTGGCAGTTCAAAGTATTCAGAAGCAATTAGACCACCTCTTTCAGTCAATTATTTAACTACCTTTTAAACAACAATGTTATGTCATCTGAAGAGAAAGGAGAGAATTTGCCTGCCTTTCAATCATTTTGACAACAGCGTGTCTTTTCAATGACACTCTCAGGAATAAAATTTTCTTGTACATGAATAATCTCCAAATATGATCATCAGAAACAGTACCAATTATATGTGGTCACAAATGTGTTCCCTCAGGGTGATCTGGGCAAATAAGAAGCAACATAAAACCAAACAAGCAGAGCAAAGACCACCTGTCCTTACAGCTCATACTGAAAGGCAAAAACAAAGGAACACCTGCTTGTACATGATGCTGCATGCTTTCTGTGGTGCTAGAAAAGTCTTGTGCCAAGTAGCATTTCCCGTGCTGGGTCAGGTTCCCCAAGCACCAGTGTTTTATCCACATGCCCTCTAATATCATTAGAGACAAGTGCCCTGACCTGGATGTGATGAGCCTTGACTTTCGGTGTGATCTCAATAACATCAGTGCACTCTCAGTATTTCAAATATTTCCAATTTTCTTGGATGCTTGGGTTAGAGAAATAAATATGAGGCATTGGTTCATTAAGCTCCAAAATCTTTGCAGAGATTTTTTATTCAACATATATGGGAAAAGAGAGAGAGGCAAGAGGAGCTGACTTTCCCAGGCTGTTTAGCTGGTTGGTTTGTAAGCTGCGTGTTTTGGCTTTGCTTTTCTAGTATCCCCAGCCTTCTCCAGATGAGGAATTTGGGACTCAGATGGGCTTTGTGGAGCTCCATCAAGGATTCAGAGCCAGTCAGCAGAGAAGACAGGCCTGGACCTCGGGTCTGTCTGACTCCATATGCCTTGCTCTCCTTCCTGTCTATACTACCATGTGCAAGACAGATTTATGTGGGAACCAGGACCAACGTTTGATGAAATGAGAGAGAAAAATGGATAGACAAATGTCAAGCTCATTTGCCTGGCCACTTTCGTATCATTTAAATTCTAATTTTCCCTCTCCAATAATACCAAGAAACATGAGTGCTTAGCATATGACAGAAACACTACCAAAATTATTTACTCGTATTAAGACTTTTAATCCTTATAGCTACTTTACGAGGACTGTACTGTGCCATCTCTATGCTGCACCAAAGGAAATGGAAGCAGGAAGGGGCCAAGCTCTTGCAGGCTTGAGATGGGAATCCAGGCTTCAAAGCCCGTTCTTTTTTTTTTTTTTTTTTTTTAGATGGCGTTTTGCTCTCTTGTTACCCAGGCTGGAGTGCAATGGCGTGATCTCGGCTCACCGCAACCTCCGCCTCCTGGGTTCAGGCAATTCTCCTGCCTCAGCCTCCTGAGTAGCTGGGATTACAGGCACGCGCCACCATGCCCAGCTGATTTTTTTTTTTTTCTTTTTTTTTGTATTTTAGTAGATACGGGTTTTCACCATGTTGACCAGGATGGTCTTGATCTCTTGACCTTGTGATCCACCCGCCTCAGCCTCCCAAAGTGCTGGGATTACAGGCTTGAGCCACCACACCCGGCCCAAAGCCTGTTCTTAACCACTTTATAATACTTCCTCCCATCTCCTCTTTTCACCTACTGCCCTTCCTATGACCGCGTCTGTGGCCATCGCACCCATATCCTCGCCTTAGGCCTGCCCTCTCCAGGGTGCCAAGGCCGGTAGGATGAATCTGACAAGCTCCTTCAGGCCCTCAGGTGCCTGGAACTGAGCTGATTCACTGCTTCACAATAACAGAGCTTAGGACACGTGGAAGAGAATTAGGGATAAGAAAGCATGGAGCGGGGAGAATCTTCGGAAAAAAAGACGTTGATATATTCGTTTGTCACTCAATAATTTCATTGAGATTTCACTGGGCACAAAACACTGTTCCAGCCAGATGCTGGTGGAGGACACAAAATGATTCACAAGGTCTCAGCCTTTAAGGAACGTAGGATCTGATAGGAAAAATAAAGCATAGAGCATTATGTTTTGAAATGGTAAGAGCTGAAGATACTCAAGGAGAGCAACATCTGTCACGACCAGAGCACACTGAGAAATCTTTGGATGAATCTGAGATTCAATCAAACATATTAGTACACATCCAGGGCTGTCCACACCCAGTGATGGGCAAGGCAGGGCAGGGCAGGGCAGGGCAAGGCAGGGCAGGGCAGCAGAGAGCAGGCTGCAGCCCCTTTGCCCCTTCCCTCAGCACACATCCAGGTGGCTGCACACGGCCTGTGCCTGCACGGAGCACCTTTCTCCAGACTTGATCGTTGATACCTCAGCTTGAGAGATGTCCAAGGAGTTGGGAATGTGGCTTCTAAACTGAGACATTTGGAAATAGAATCACATTTGAAATGGTGTTTGAATCATACTCTAAAACCAGGCATCCCCAAACTACGGCCCGCGGGCCGCATGCGGCCCCCTGAGGCCATTTATCCGGCCCCCCGCCGCACTTCAGGAAGGGGCACCTCTTTCATTGGTGGTCAGTGAGAGGAGCACAGTATGTGCCGGCCCTCCAACGGTCTGAGGGACAGTGAACTGGCCCCCTGTGTAAAAGGTTTGGGGATGCCTGCTCTAAAACTTTTGTGAAATTAAGGAAAAATACCACATAATTTTTTTCACAGTTCCTGAAAATTATCAAGAATGCAGCATTTGTCATTACAATCCAAAGGATTATGAGGGAGCTCATGGTTAGTCACAGTTTTGAGGGCACTTAAAAAATAAAACTGAACTCTGGGAGGCGAAAGAGGTCACTGAAAAAATAAAGTTAAAGAGGCATCTTACCTGGCCTGATTTTTAAAAGCACTATTGAGAACTTTGAACATTTCTGAAAACCTTTTCCTAATTCTGGGAAATTTTGCCTCTTTTCATTCTCATCTCTCACTGAAAACAAAAAAACAACACAAAAAAACCATATTTTGGTTGCTGTGTACAGCAGTTAACTTTAGAACATTTAAAAATGAATTTTCAAATCATCTGCTAAAGTTTCTGAAAGGCTTTGCTGTTGCTCAGGGACTGTGTGGCTCATTGTGACTTGGGTTTCCCCCGTTTTATACTTAACCTGTGACTCCCTGGGGTTGAACACAATTTCAACCTGGTCTTACAGTTACACGTGAACGAAGAAACCGTGTCTTTTAATTTCTGGATTTTACTCTGAATGGGAGCATCTGATCCAAATGTCCAAACGTGCAGCTTCCTCTGCCTGCCCCGGTGCCCATGTCATGCCATCACTTTTAGCCTGTGATTGGAAATGCAACTATACTTTATTGACTCAGCTTCTGTTCAAGCCCCTAGAAAGCAGAGCAAAGTGCTGATCCTTTCTTGGCCGTTATCCTACTTCTCATTTTTTGTTTGTTTTCTTTTGAGGCAGAGCCTGTCTCTGTCACCCAAGCTGGAGTGCAGTACAGGTATTGATCGACTTATGACCTATGCGACTTACGACCATTCAACTTTACGACCACAATCGCTAGCCACGACTGCTCCGCCTCTGGCAGCGCAAACGTTGCCCAGCTGGGTGTACGACAGTGCGGACCAGCTTCCGGCAGCACTACCATCTCCGCGTGCACCATTTCGACTGTACATATAGCCTACTCAATTTATTTTTTATTTTTTATTTTTTATTTTTTTTTGAGGCGGAGTTTCACTCTTGTTACCCAGGCTGGAGTGCAATGGCGCGATCTCGGCTCACCACAACCTCCGCCTCCTGGGTTCAGGCAATTCTCCTGCCTCAGCCTCCTGAGTAGCTGGAATTACAGGCACACGCCACCATGCCCAGCTAATTTTTTGTATTTTTAGTAGAGATGGGGTTTTACCATGTTGACCAGGATGGTCTCGATCTCTTGACCTTGTGATCCACCCGCCTCGGCCTCCCAAAGTGCTGGGATTACAGGCTTGATAGCCTACTCAATTTATGACCAAATCGTGTTAGGACCGTTCTGCGGTCCCGAGCATGGTCGTAAGTCGAGCACTGCCTGTACTGCAATATTGTTGGCTCACTGCAACCTCTGCCTCCCTGGTTCAAGTGGTTCTCCTGTCTCAACCTCCCAAGTAGCTGGTACTATAGTCACATACCTCCATGACCAGGTAAGTTTTGTATTTTTAGTAGAGATGAGGTTTCACCATATTGGTAAGTCTGGTCTCGAACTCCTGACCTCAGGTGATCTACTCATCTCGGCCTCCCAAAATGCTGGGATTACAGGCATGAGCCACCATGCCCAGCCTTTTACCCTACTTCTAAAGCTTTTATTTTAGATATGGAGGATTTAACCTTGGTTAGCAATTTGGTTCCTTCTGCTCAGTCCAATGGGATGGTATGTAGGATATATGAGTGTGTTGGTTTTAGGTGCATGGAACTGGACCCTGCTTTAATAAGAGCACGGGCAAGCAGCTGTGGGCTGAGCTGAGTAGGAAGGCTACCACTCATGATATTTTATTTAAATATTAGAAAAATGTTTTTTAAAAAAATTTTATGTAATTTTTTTTTTTATTTTTTATTGCGTTTTAGGTTTGGGGTACATGTGAAGAACATGTAAGATTGTTGCACAGGTACACACATGGCAGTGTGGTTTGCTGCCTTCCTCCCCATCACCTATATCTGGCATTTCTCCCCATGTTATCCCTCCCCAACTCCCCGCCCCCTGCCGTCCTTCCTCTTTTTCCCCCCACAGACCCCAGTGTGTGATGCTTCCCTCCCTGTGTCCATGTGTTCTCATTGTTCAACACCCGCCTATGAGTGAGAACATGTGGTGTTTGATTTTCTGTTCTTGTGTCAGTTTGCTGAGAATGATAGTTTCCAGGTTCATCCATGTCCCTACAAAGGAAATGAACTCATCTTTTTTTATGACTGCATAATATTCCATGGTGTATCTGTGCCACATTTTCCCTGTCTAGTCTATCATCGATGGGCATTTGGGTTGGTTCCAGGTCTTTGCTATTGTAAACAGTGCCACAGTGAATATTTATGTGCATGTGTCCTTATAATAGAATGATTTATAATCCTTTGGAGATATATCCAGTAATGGGATTGCTGGATCAAATGGAATTTCTATTTCTAGGTCCTTGAGGAATTGCCACACCGTCTTCCACAATGGTTGAACTAATTTAAACTCCCGCCAACAGTGTAAAAGCATTCCTGTTTCTCCACATCCTCTCCAGCATCTGTGGTCTCCAGATTTTTTAATGATCGCCATTCTAACTGGCGTGAGATGGTATCTCAATGTAGTTTTGATAGGCATTTCTCTAATGACCAGTGATGATGAGCAGTTTTTCATATGTTTGCTGGCCTCATCAATGTCTTCTTTTGTAAAGTGTCTGTTCATATCCTTTGCCCACTTTTGAATGGGCTTGTTTTTTTTTTTTTTTTTTTTTTTTTTTTTTTTTTTTTTTCTTGTAAATCTATTTCCTTGTAGATTCTGGATATTAGCCCTTTGTCAGATGGATAGAGTGCAAAATTTTTTTCCCATTTTGTTGGTTGCTGATTCACTCTGATGACTGTTTCTTTTGCTGTACAGAAGCTCTGGAGTTTAATTAGGTCCCATTTGTCTATTTTGGCTTTTGTTGTCAATGCTTTTGGTGTTTTAGTCATGAAGTCCTTGCCTATGCCTATGTCCTTAGAAAAATGTTTTTAGTAGAGTAGAAAATCGTGATAATAAATGGGCACAAATCCTCCATCTCAATATGCTTTTTGATGTGTCTTGACATGTCCCACAGTAGGTAGATTGGGACAGAAGAGTGCAGAGCCCTAAGGGAACCAATCAGGTTCTGCTGTGGTGGGCAGGTAGTCAGGCAAAGCCACAGAGAAGTGCAGACAAGTGCAGGCTTAAGTTGGGACTGGCTGGCTCAGCTTGTGAGGCACAGGACATTTTGAAGACTGACTAACCAGTGAGAAGGAAGGGAGCTCATCAGAGATGTGGTGAGGGAAATGGCATCAGCAGGGATCTCTATGGAGTAGGACCAGAGGAAAGATACTGCGTTTACCTGATAGAATTAAGATGTTAATTTGGCAACCTTAGAGGAAACTGTTCAGGGCAACCTGTCTTTAGGATGGGAGAGAAACAAAGGAGAGAAGACAATGTAAAACGGTTTGGGTGTTTTAATAACAAGGACAAGGATAGCTAAGGTCTGGTCAAAAGACCACCAGGGCCAGGGGAAGTGGCTCACGCCTGTAATCCTAACACTTTGGGAGGCCGAGGTGGGTGGGTCACTGGAGGTCAGGAGTTCCAGACCAGCCTGGCCAACATGGTAAAACCCTGTCTCTATTAAAAGTACAAAAATTTGCTGGAAATTGCTTGAACCCAGGAGGCAGAGGTTGCAGTGAGCCAAGATTGTACCACTGCACTCCAGTCTGGGCAACAGAGTGAGGATCCATCTAAAAAAAAAAAAAAAAAAAAACCACCAGGTCAGGTTAAAGGACCTGGTCAGTGCATCCCAATTTGCTGTGTTAGGAGATTGCATCTGCCGGACAGGTTCTTCCTGCTCACTGCAAAAACAAAATCATTCACAAAGACGATAGCATTGCAGTGAAGAAAGAGTTTAACCAACATGAGGCTGCCCATGCCACATGGAAGACGGAGTTGTTACTCAAACCAATCTCATGGAAGGCTTGGAGATTAGGAGTTTTTCAAAGGTAGATTGGCCAGGCAATGGGTGCTTACAGCTGATTGGTGGGGGTAGAGATGAATCTTAGGTAGTTGAAGAGTGGGAGAACAGCCCAAGGGGCAGCTGCCTGTAGTGCTTGGGGAAAGTGGATGGGTACCTGTCTTTTCCAAGCCTTGCTCCCTGGAAACTAGCATTTCCTTGCAAGCAGCAAAGCTGGGTACACTTGGAAAGATAACACGAGTGTTGAAACACATGAGCTATCATTCAAGTCAACAGAGAAACTCTGGGTCAGCAGGACCCAGAGGCTATTTTGAGTGTGCAGTCTCTAATTAATCTTTTTCACAAAAGTTGTATTTTGAGTCTTCATGAGATTTCCTTTTCTTCTGCAGTGGCTACCCATCCCAATCTCTTCCCTAGACCGTGTTCTACATGAAACTGACTAGAGCAGCATGGTCTTGCACTATTTATTACACTATCCAACAGTACATATTTGTATGTGGGATTTTTTTTTTTTATCATACTAGTACCACCTTTGCAAATATATCAGTAAGAAAATTATGGCAGTGGGGGAAATCTGATCTAGCCAACCCCACTCTCACCTCTAGCCTTCAAGCTGTCTTAATTATTCCTGGGCTTAGGCTGGGCCAGTTTCGGTAGACAGTTTATAGTTTAATGATAATAGTTCTTCCCCACAATTTAACCACCTTTGTAAAGCTAATGAAAGACCACCAGGCTAGGAGGAAGACAGGTGCCTCAATTCTGCTAAGATGTAGACTTGAATGATTGCCAGTCATTATTCAGGAGGTCACAAGATATACAACTTACTCAGTTATTCCTGTAGACAATATCAGATAAGACTTGGCACAAAAGGCCAAAAGATTGGTTTTTTGAGATGTATTTTCAGGTTTACTGCATGTCTGACACCCATGGCTCCACTTGAACCACGCTGTGGGTCTTGCTTCTGTGGCCCTACCTGGAAGTGACTCAGCACACTATCGCATCCATCCACCAGTTCCTACCTGGGCTCCCCAGCCTGATAATGGCTCCCTGGTGAATACAGAATGGATCATGACAGAGGCAGGAATTTGTGGTAGCTGTAAAGTGGAGAGAATAATACGGAAATAACATCCAAGATCTCACAGGAAACTCTTCCATCCATAGAGGGCTCCAGATGAGTGAAGACTTGCCCATTAGTCACAGCTGCCCCTCACTGCACCCAAGAGAGGACTGGCACTCTGGTGTCCTGAGGCAGAGGAGAATCACTAGGGCACAGCATGGTCCAACAAGGCTTTGCTAACCAAGGTCAAGCAACACACCATGGCTTCTGTTTGTTCAGAGAGCAGACAAAGGGTTTTTGTTTTGTTTTGTTTTGTTTTTTAGATGGAATCTCACACTGTCGCCCAGGCTGGAGTGCAGTGGCACAATCTCGGCTCGCTGCAACCTCTACCTCCTGGGTTCAAGTGATTCTTGTGCCTCAGCTTCCCGAGTAGCTGGGATTACAGGTGCCTGCCACCATGCCCAGCTAATTTTTGTATTTTTAGTAGAGATGGGATTTCACCACTTTGGCCAGGCTGGTCTCTATCTCTTGACCTCGTGATCCACCTGCCTCGGCCTCCCAAAGTGCTGAGATTACAGGTGTGAGACACGTGCCCAGCCGTGTTTTTAACCATCTTTTGTGGAGATGAGAAATGATAATACTACCTGAACTTCTATAGGTTAGGTTTTCTTAGGGGTTAAGTGCTTTACAGCATTGTTTTGCTGTCTCTTCTCTAAACATCTTTGAGATAGGAATGATGATTACCCCTGATTGACAGATGGGGAAACAAAGGCTAAAAAATGCTAAGTAACTTATCCGATGTCTCAGAGTTTTGAAGTGGTAAAGCCACTGTCACGAGCTGGGCAACCTGACTGCACAGCTCACTCTTTAAAATACTGCATTCTACAGTATCGAGGCTGTGAATGTACATAGCACTGCCCAACTAAATAGGAATCGTTATTTGCAGGTGACAGGTCTTGAAGCGCTGTAGCTTTCACTGCCCAGGAAGTTACCGGCATGCTTTAGAGTTCTCCCCTAGAAATAATGGGGGCTCACTACGTGAACCACACTCTTCCAGCTAAAATAGCAACCATGCCCATTGTTTTCTGAGTTTGGGCAAGGCATTTTATATTTGTCAATGTATCATTATACCTTTATTCTCCAAATCCAGTAACCTGCTAAGGGGACACAGATTTCTTGAGAATTTTCTTGAGACGCGGTACACGTGAGGAAGGTGGAGGCCCTGCTCGCCTTTAGTGATTGTGTTCACCAAACCTCGGGCCAGGCTGCTTATTCTCACAGCCTAATAATGAGATGCAGATGAGCTGTGGAAGAAGAGAGTTTTGTTTTTTTTTTTTTTCTTTTCTTTTTCTGCAACCGGTTACAGGGAGAAGGCCTGCAAATTATTGCCAGATCTCAAAATTGCGAAGTTTTCCAGAGCTTATACACCTTCTAAGCTATATGTCTACGTGTAAGTGTGCATTCATCTGAAGACGTAAGTAATTAACTTTATCTAATCTGTAGCTAATGTCTGAGTCCTGAAGACCTTCTTCTGGAGCCTTGGTAAATCTACTTGATCGAAACAGGTACAGGTGCTCGGTTGATTACCCTTACCTTGTCTTCTGTTAAATCATGGAGGTTTGAGGAATTCTTTCAGACCCCCAACAAACTTGTTTATGGAGGACTGGGGAGATTGTTCAGACCCTCAAGAAAACTTGTTTAATCCTAAATGGGTCCTGTTGAGACTTTTTTCCTTATGTTGTCATGCTTCAAGGCCCAGGAAAGGCCGAGGCAAAACTTGGAGGGCTCTGGCTACATTCCAGCCTTTGCAGAGGGGCCCTGGCTCTCTCAGCTGATGAACCACTCAGTCAGTGCTGAAACGGTTGTTATGGAGGCCTGCCTGTTCAGATGTTAGGAAGACGGGGCCTGCCACACTTGGGCCAACCACCTGATGGTGCGAGGCGCTGTCATTGTCACAGGCTAGGAGCCTTCACCTGTTTGCACCATGATAAGCAGAGAAGAGAAACCGAAGGCACAGAGATAAAACATACTGATTAGGAGCGGATGGACTGTCCGTTCACAGAGCGATGGCGATGGGGGACTCTCACAGGTGAGAACTGTTTACATGTGCCTTCTCTCTGCCTCCTGAATTTCTGTTATGGTTCCCTTTTCTTAATTTTATTCTTATTATTGAAGATGATGGTTTGAATAAACATAATTTATACACTTTTTCACATGTCGGAACAAGCATCTTTTGCCAGACCTTGTGTCCCAATGTTTATGGCATAAAATAAAATAACTAAATGCCCATCGATGATAGACTGGACAGGGAAAATGTGGCACATATACACCATTGAATGCTATGCAGCCATAAAAAACCATGAGTTTGTGTCCTTTGTAGGGACGTGGATGAATCTGGAAACCATCATTCTCAGCAAACGGACATAAGAACAGAAAATCAAACACCGCATGTTCTCACTCATAGGCGGGTGTTGAACAATGAGAACACGTGGACACAGGGAGGGGAGCATCACACACTGGGGTCTGTTGGGGGGAAATAGGGGAGGGACAGCGGGGCGTGGGGAGTTGGGAAGAGACAGCATGGGGAGAAATGCCAGATATAGGTGATGGGGAGGAAGGCAGCAAATCACACTGTCATGTGTGTACCTATGCAACAGTCTGGCATGTTTTTCACATGCACCCCAAAACCTAAAATGCAATAAAAAATAAAAATAAAAATAAAAGTAAAATGACTAGTGTTGTGTGTCCTTCTGCCTGGGGCAGAGAGCCCAGGAGCCGCTCTTGGGGTATCCCCAGGTACAGGCAGCTCTGGACTCTGGCCAAGATGCCAGGGGATGGAGCTGAATCTAACATCTTTAAGCCTGATGCACATGCAGTGGTTCTGTCTCTTGGTCTTCCTCTGTCAGCCCTTCATTTTTCCTAGGGCTGTTGGCAAAGCAAAAGTTAAAAGTGGTTCCAGCAGGCATGCCCTCCAGCTGCCAGCAATTAGCTTCCCCAGCTTTTCCCACAGGAACCTCCTGCTGACTTAATGAGCTAAATGCAGGAAGGTTGTCTACTCTGGTAGGTGGGAAGCTATCCCTGGGCAGGAAGATGCTCTGGGAGGGCCATGTGTGAGCCCCAAACTGACTCCCACACTGTGTCAAAGCTGTGATGAGCTCAGCCCACTGACATACGCCTCACTCTGAAACTGAAACCCAATTCGAAACTTCCAGTCAGAACTGAGCTAAGAGAGAGCTGGAGACAACAGAAATAAGCCCATTTTTTAATAGTAAAAGATGCCTTACTGGCCTGTGTACCTGTTTCACTATGGACAAAGGCGTATTTCTGACATTCTGCCAGAGCAGAGCCAGTACTCTACATAGACAGAGATCTTTTCAAAGCCTCCAGAATGCATCTTCCTGCCAGGATACCAAAGTATTTACAATGCCCAAATAAAATTTCAATCTCTCTAATTGAATATACATGTATGGAATAAAGTTTTGGAATTTAACACTACGCAAACATTTGTTATTTTGTTTCCTTCTTGCAGCTTTCTGTTCTACTAAGGCTGGGCCTGTGGTTAAGGCTTATTGCTCCAGGGAAGAGGAGGACTGATAATTAGTTTTGCATTTCAATCTCAGCTCTTGAATTTCAAATTAGACTTTAAAAATTTCATCATGAGATAATCATATTCATTTAAGTAAATGGAAGGCTTTTTTAAAACTCCTAAAGCTGGCTTTACAATGAAGAATCATGGAAGTATTCCAGCTAAGAAATTAAGAAGAAATGATAGGATTTGAATAACCCAATTTACAGTGCTTAATGTATTAATGTATCTAGGTAATGGCTATCAATGGCCGCTAACTTCACCGAAAGGGAGACAATTAGACATTATGTTCCTCCTGATGGAAGAGTACTCCATTACTTACTGTATGTCCTTGGAAAAAACAACGACAATGAATTTGTTCAGTCCTCTAGGTCCAACTTCCAATTTATAGAAAATAAGAAAGAGGAACTTGTTAAACTATACCTTGGGGATGCAATCAGCAAAATCCAGACTATTGGAAAATGCACAAGCCCCGAAGCTTGGTTTCTCCAACAAATAAGTAGCAGGAAAAGAAGAGAGGTGGAGAGAGATTTTAGTTAAAAGAGATGTGAGTGGCATAACCAATTGTCACGTGTAGATATTCTTTAGATTCTAATTTAAACAAATCATAAAACATGATATTTATGAGCTAATTAGGAGTTTGAACAACGGAGAGTTGAAAAACACTAGCTCTTTTCTAGTGAACTTTTAGCAGGTCCCGGGCCTGCTGAATGATATTGCAGGGCCTAAGGCTCTTGACCTGCTAAAGGTTCACTAGGAATCACTGACAAGAGGCAGATTGATTAATAGGAGAGAAAGCATGCGAATTTATTTAATGTGTATACACACAGGGCCCTTCGCTATGAAGACCCGACCCCCCAATGAGGTACAGAAGCTTCTATGCAATCTGGAGGTTACAGAAAGAATGAGGGCTCAGGGTATGGCTGAAAGCAGCTTTTAATGGAAAGACAGGTTCTAAGACGGGGAGAGGAAGAAGGTTGACTAGCGACAGCGGCCTTGTTATATAGAGGAAACTTTCCAGGTGGTAGCTGTCAGATAGAACGGATGATAAATCTCTCTTTTCAGACTTTTAAAGATGTCAGACTCTCCATCTCTCCTAGATTTAGGAAAGGCCTAGAAAGGGTTGCCCTGATCACACTGAGGAGGATTCTCTGCAGATGCAAATTTCCCCCACAAAAGACAGTTTTGCAGGGGCACTTCAACCTGCTGGCTCCGTGGCAGCCATTTCAAAATAAGTGAAAGAAATATATTTCGGAGTGAAATATTTTATTCCTTTCAATATTAAGGAATAATTGTCACTTTTTTGCTGTGTTATTGGTATTGTGGTTATGTTAAAAAATGAGGTTTTTTTTTTAACATGACTGAAAATTTGATGGATAAAATACATGCTGAAAAAAAATCACAGGTAAAATTGTATGGGACTTGCTTCAAAGTAATATAGGAATCATAAACCAAAAATAAAATTCTAAGTCCCCCAGACACCTGAATGGACCCCTTCTCTCAGGAGGAGTATTCCAAAGTTAACCTACAAAACAAGCTCAGGCCGTGATGAGAAGGGGGAGCCTCATGATACCCGCTTCCCTTTAGGAATTACTGATAGAACAGACTCCTTAAGTTTGATAAGAAACATTTATAAGCTATTCTCTCTGAAACCCACTATCCAAAGGCTTCATCTGCATGATAAAACCTTGGTCTCCACAACCCATTATATTAACCCAGACATTCCTTTCTATTGGTAATAATTCTTTCAACCAATTGCCAATCAGAAAATATTCAAATCATCCTATGACCTAGAAGCCCCTACTTCCAGTAGCCGGGCCTTTCTTGAGTGAACCAATATGTATCTTGCATGTATAGATTGATGATTTATGTCTCCCTAAAATCTATAAAACCTAGCTGTAGCCCAGCCATGCTTGGGCACATGTTTTCAGAATCTCTTGAGGGCTGTGTCACAGGCCATTGGTCACTCATATTTAGCTCAGAATAAATGTCTTCTTGTTTGGCTCCCATATGGATGGGATTGTTGGGGCCAAGGGAAATCATCCCCTTCGCCTTGTGACCATTTGCTGAAAATCACTAAGAGGCAGATTAATAGGAAGAAAAGCATGCAAATTTATTTGATCATAGTGACCTGACCCCTTACAGGGAGCAGAAGCTAATATACTGTCTTGAAGTTACAGAGAAAATAGAGGCTTGGACCTTGGTTAAAAAAACAAAAACAAAAACAAAAAAAAACGGCTATGGGAGTGGGAGGAGAGGAAGCCTGGCTAGTAGAGGTGGTCTCGTTATGTACATGAAACCTCACAGGTAGCAGCCATCAGAGAGGATAGATGGGAAACGCTTCTTTCAGACTTTTAAAGGTCTTTCAGACTCTCAGTTAGTCTTAGACCCCACAGGGGAAGGCCTGGCTGCACTAATGCAGATTGTCTACAGATGCAAAGTCCCCCTGCAGAGGACAGCTTTGCAGGGTGATGTCTTTCTGCTGGCTCCCCGACAGCCATCTCAAAATATGGCAAAGAAATATATTTTGGGGTAAAATCTTTTGATTTCTTTCAAGGGTACAGATAAACCAAGATTAGCTATGAGTTGATAATTACTGCAGTGCGGGAAAAGACATGGGGATTTTAAGTACTGTTGTTTCTTTTTGTGTATCTCTGAGATTCTCCATAATAAAAAGTCTTAAAAATAAAGTCACATGTTGAATTACAATGATAATGTTTTCATCCTAATATTGAAGAAGAATCTGGATTTCAAATTGCTTCATGGGCTGTCACAATTAGATACTTGATGTTCTTTCACTTGGGAGACTATTACTCATTCCAAAATATTGAAAGGCTTTGTTCAGCTAACAAGTACATCAAGGTCACCCCCAACTGTTAGTCAGTACTTCCCTAAAGTACAAGGGTGTTGTTATGCCTCTCAAAGCAGACAGTAAACTGGGGTATCTCTTACAGAGAAATTGGGAATTACAAAATGCAATCCTTGCGCCAATAGGATATGAGCTCTGGCTCATAATATATATAAAACTACAGGGCTGGTCACAGAAATCATGATTTGGCCTGGATTGCTTGTATCTATTTCGATCCTTAGGAACTATCAATACCTAGATTTAAAATGACTTTAGAGGACATAAAGAAAAAGATAACAACTTTGAAAGCAAGAAATAAATTAAATAGCCTTTGATGATTGCTGGGACATTCATATAAATTATTATTAATGTTCACTGAATTCCTTTAACATATACTATCTATAGCTTCCTTTATTTAGGACATTTAAGAACTGTGTGCTAATGCTAGTGAAATGACTTGCTGTTTACTTTATTTAGAATTTAATTATTATAACTTATTAAAACATTGCTGCTAATTTTCCTGTACAATGCTTGCAGAATTTTAAAGTAATCGAACATAATTTCCTTTGAGTAACTTATAGACACAATAGACGGAATAGTTTTAAAATGTTTTCCATAGAGTTCCCTTTACTATAAAGGTCTTTTAAGGATTTATGAATCATATGAGAAAAGGTGTCATCCAGAAAACCACCAGGATGGCTAAGTAGTAGAAAGGAAACTTTATTGGCAATACCAGCTTGCAAATCAAAGGCACTATCTGGTGTGTACTGCAGGTGCTCTCTCTTCGAGGAGGGAGAGAGCAAGCTTGTGTCTATGCCTCACAGGGCCTGTATTATACAGCAGAGTCATACGTATTTGGCAGGTTTGGGGGAAAAGCTACACATATTTATGAGAGGAGTCAAGGGCATGTATGTAACATACATCCCACATTTACTTTGGGGCAGGGTTTTAGCACCAAAATGAGGTGACATTTGCCTCTTCACATCAAAAGGTGAACTATGGGACGTAAAGAGACAGTTTGTGTGCAGCCTCTGTATAAGCTACTGAAACTGGCTTAAGGTCTGCCATTACTTATCAGAAAAGAATGTTTGTAAGGCCACTTCTCTGTCCAGTCAGAGTTGTAGTGGTCTAGGTTGTAAATCAGAGTGAGCAGGGGTTTGATTATCTGCCCGATAGCTCCCACTGTTAGGGAGTTTAGCAAGAGTATGGTTTTTCCTATATCCATAAAGATTTAGGAAGTTGCCATCTAGCTGAGCCCTAGCGTCCTAACCTGTAGGTAACTTTTGCCTCCTTAACCTTAGGACCCATCTTAGTTGACAGAGATACATCTATTTTGGTCTCTTAGCTCACAAGGGCATTTGACAGCGATGTGCTTTTTATAATTATCAATCAGTTTCCCCAAGCCCTACCAGCCTGTGGTATTAATGAGATTACAGTAATATTAGCAGTGTACATTTTGCTGGTTTGTCAGCATAGCCATGCTAACTGTTTTTAAGTGTATAGTACAGTGGCATTAAGTACATTTACGTTGTTAGAACACATTCTCATTTAATTTTTCACAGCAACTTAAAATCCTTGATACTAGCCATACAAGGAGAAAGATAAATTTAAAGAATGTAACAGTTATTGCCTTAAAAAAATACAGGCTGTTAGTGGGTTTTATTTTTGATGTGGGGGGAGGCTTGTTTGTATCTCAAGTTTTGTTTTGTTTTGATATGGAGTCTCACTCCGTCACCTAGGCTGGAACAGTAGCCCGATCTTGGCTAACTGCAACCTCTGCCTCCTGAGTTCAAGTGACTCTCGTGCCTCAGCCTCCTGAGTAGCTGGGATTACAGGTGCCTACCACCACACTCGACTAATTTTTTTGTATTTTTAGTAGAGACAGGGTTTTGCCATTTTGGCCAGGTTGGTCTTGAACTTCTGACCTCAAGTGATCTGCCCCCTTGGCCTCCCAAAGAGCTGGGATTACAGGTGTGAGCCACGGAGCGTGGCCTCAAGTTTTAATCTAGGAATCAAGCCATTAATGCTGCCAATTAAATGCTGAGTTCCTAGAGAAAAATTATTTTGTTAGACTTTCTTCTCAAGTTCAGGATTTTCAGTTAGTGAATTTACCGTTTTTAGGATTAAAAGAAAGTTTCCATTTTAACACCAGCTGTGAGATTTCTTTAGCTGGCCGTAACTAGGGTATCTCTCTGGCAGCAGGAGGTTAAGAACAGAACAGATTATCAATGGAGGTTGTGAAATTGCTTTCCTGGGAAGAACTTTGTGAGCAAGAGGAGATACTATTTGCCTGACATGATTGATTCAGTTTTTCAGCACTGAGCTTTTTAACAAAAGAGCAATCTAGTTTCTTAGCAGAGGGAAGCCTTGACTAATGTGGGCCCCTTGTGTGATCTGTCCCCAGGAAGTGCAGAGGAAAGTTAACACTGGATATACACATAAAAGGGAGGCAATCAGGATAAAGCAATCAGGCTGATCAGAAGGCCGCTGTTTCCTGCGCAGGGGCAGAATGTCCATTCCCTTGTCTGTCATTACTGGCCACCCTTTGTTCCAGGCAGGGCCACTGCCGTCTGATCCTTTGTTATATGAACAGATCAATAAGCATTTAGGAATTACTTTTTTTTTGAGGAAAAGAACTTAGCCTTTAATAATTTTAGGAAAAACAAAAAGGATTATCGAAGTATTATATTTTAAATGGTACGATGTCTTATGAAATTCCACGTGTGGGTCCTTTGGGAAAAACACCAGGAAGATAAGATCTCATTCAATTGTCCTATGTTCATTCCATCAATAGTTAGGGACATGATATGATAGGTCCTGCTTAGTTCCTCAGGGAATATACTGGTGAGTGTAAAGGACACAGGGATAGTCTTAGAGTCGTTCTGTGTGACCTTCTGCTCTTGCACCGACATCTTTTGCATTCCCTTATAGCTAAGGCTGCTGGGATTCAACAGTCATACACTCTGAGTGTGGAGAGGCTGAGTGAAACTGCTGGTGTCTTTGCTGCCTTCTCTCCTGTTGCTGGTAGGCATAGTTCTGCAGGTGTTTGTATCTTTGTGCATCGTACCAGACATCCCGGTAGCCATGTGCTAGTTTCTTGGGTGATGTGAGGCTGCTCTGGGAATCTGAGTTTTGCTCATTCTGGTCTAGCAGTACCATTCTGGAACCAACCATTCTGCAGGCAGCTTCCCAGTCCCTGGACCACGGCATTTGATTCCCCATTTGACTGTGGCTGAGGCAGCCGCTCCCTTGGAAGGCCAGTTCAGTAGTATTATATGTTGTACCTCTACATTTGGAACGAAAACCCATACTTGGGATATAAACAACTTCCAAAAATCACAGATACAATTTTATATATAGTTTTTATAGTAGTAGAAATATTTTTTGTTTGCAACTTATACATGTTTTCCAATTTATTTTCATATGTATTGTTGAGTTATTGGATGTAGAGTATTTTCCCTTTAAGGGGAGGTCATTTTCTTTTGGATATTCTCAATCCTTGTTTGACTAGAGGGTGGGTCCTGAAGGAGTTGTTATAATGGAGCACCTTTCATAACTATGTAAGCCCCTCATTGATGTTCTACCCACAGAAACAATTTGGGTACCACACAATCCCACAATCTGCTGCTCTAGGTAAGCAAACCGACCAGGCACTTTGAAGAGAGGATACTAAACAGACTGCTGTAGCAGGGACTAACAAGAAAACACTGTTCATGTCTCTAACTAAAATTGAGAGAGCAAGGAAATTATCTTATAAAACAAAAATTTAATTCTTGTCTTCCTGTAGGCAGAGAGGTTTCAGTGCTTTTAAATGCACAGTTAAACATTTTAAAAAATCAAACTTTGTATTATAATAGACTGGAGAGGCTAAAATGAATCATAAATATCTCTTTTGCGTCTCAGAAGTGCCCTGTATGGCTAGTTATAAAAGTCAGCAAGCTCTCAGGTAATGACTTAGTGAGAACGAAGCTTTCCAGCAGGAAGGATGAAGTAAGAAAAGGAAGCAAGGGGTGGAAGATGTCAAGTTGAAGACTTCGTCCCCTAGTCCTGAAGATTTTTTTCTTGTATTCTTTTCTTGAAGTTTTATAGTTTATGTTTTACATTTAAGTTCATAGTCTATTTTGAGTGTTTATTTTAAAAGGTGTGAGATTTTGATCAGTATTTTGTATGTTTGTTTTCGGTTTTGTTTGTCGATGTCCTATTGATCTAGGACTATTTATTGGAAAGGCTATACCTCCTTCAGTGAATTGTTTGGCTCCATTGTTAAAAATGAATTGGCCAGGCACAGTAGCTCATGCCTGTAATGCCAGCACTTTGGGAAGCAGAGGCAGGTGGGTAACCTGAGGTCAGGAGTTCAAGATCAGCCTGGACAACATGGTGAAATCTCATCTCTACTAAAAATACAAAAATTAGTTGGGTATGGTTGTGCACACCTGTAACCCCAGCTACTCAGGAGGCAGAGGCAGGAGAATCACTTGAACCCGGGAGGTGGAGGTTGCAGTGAGCAGAGATTGTGCCACTGCACTCCAGCCTGGATGACAGAGCAAGACTCCATCCCAAATAATAATAATAATAATACTTGGACATATTCGTGTAGATTTATTTCTGGATTCTCTATTCAGCCCCATTGACCTGTGTATTCACCAATACCACATTGTCTTGATTGCTATATGGTGACTCTAACTACCAGAAAGAGTGATTCCTTCCACTTTCCTCTTCTTTTAAAAAATTATTTCAGCTGCTCAAGATCCTTTCCATTTTCATATAGATTTTTGAAGAAGTTTCTCTATGCCTACGAAACAACTTACTAATATTTTGATAGGAATTGCATTTAAGATCAATCTAGGAAGATATGACATCTTTACAATGTTGAGCCTTCCAATCCAATAACATGACATGCCTTTCCAAATATTTAGGTCTTCTTTAATTTTTTTCACCAGCATTTGTAATTCTCAGCTTACAGATCCTATAAATGTCTTGGTAGATTTATACCTAAGTAGTTAATGTTCTTTGAAACAGTTGTAAATTATATTGTATTTCTGATTTTTGTTTTTACTTATTTGCTGTCGTTGTATAGAAATGGAATTAATTTTTGAGTGATTATATATACCATGAGATTAGTGAAATTATTTATTAATTGCAGGAGGCATTTTATAGATTTCTTGGGATTTTCTGTTTAACCAATTATATTATCTACGGACAGTTTTTTTTTTTTTCTTTCTTTTTTTTTTTTTTTTGCCAGTGTCTATCAGCTTTATTTTTCTTGCCTTAATGCAGTGACGAGAGCTTCCAGGACCATGTTGAATAAGAGTGGTAAAAGCAGACATTCTTGCCTTTTTACAAATTCCAGATAAAAGTCACTAAATATTTTACCATACACATGTTAGCTGTAGGTTTTTGTAGATGCTCTTCATGAGACAGAAATTTATCCTCTATTTTCTTTTCCTATTCCCTACTTTTTTTCTAAGAGTTTTTTTTTAAATCATGAATGAATATTGAATTTTGTCAAATGTTTTCGAGTTTTGATTATATCAACTGATAAAATGATGTAATTTTTCTTCCTTAGCATGTTGATATAGTGAATTACGTTGGTCGGTATTTGAATATTGAACCAGCCTTGCATATCTGGAATAAATCTCTCCTGGTCATGGTGTATTATTCTTTTTATGCACTATGGGATTCTACTTCCTAAAATTTTCTGTTTATGAGAAAAGTTTATGAGATATATTAGTCTGTAGTTCCCTCCCACCCTCCTTCCTTCCCTTCTCTCTCTCTCTTTTTTTCCTTCTGTCTTTGTATTATTTAGCTTCATGGTAATACTGGCTTTATAAAAATGAAATACTAAGTTCTCTTTCCTCTTCTATTTCTGAAAAATATTGTGTGAAATTGGTCTTAATTCTTCTTTAATGATTGCTAAAAATTCTCCATATAATCACCTAAGTTTTAAGATTTCTTTTTCTGAAGTTATTCATTATAAGCTTTATTTAGCAGTTATAGGGACTTTCAGGTTATCTTTTTTATTTTGACTGAATTTCGTTAGTTTGTGGTTTATGGAAAACTGGTTTATTTCTTCTAGTTGTCAAGTCGATAAGTGTAAAGTTGCTCATAGTGTTTCTGTATTATGTTTTTAGGACCTGCAGGATATGTTTTTATGTCGACAGTTTTCTTCTTGAGAGTGGTGATTTATGTCTTCTCTCTTTTTGTTTTTTCAGTCTTGCTAGAGGTATATTGATGTTATTGGTTTTTTGTTTTTTGTTTTTTTTTTAAACAACCAGCTTTTTGTTTTGTTAATTTTCACTGTTCTCCTCTTTTAAATTTTATTGATATCTGTTATGTATTATTTTATCTTTTGCATTCTTCAGGTTTATTGTACTCTTTCTTTCTAGCTTCTTAATGTAAAATCTTTATTTGTTTCAGATCTCTCTTCTCATCTAATGTAAATAAGTAGTACCATAAATTTTCTATCTCCGCACTACTTTACTTGATCCCACAAATATTATGTTGTGATTTCATTTCACTCAGCTCTCTCTAATTTTTTTAAAATTTCCTTTGAGATTTTTCTCTTTGCCCCACGGATGGTTTAAATTGTGTTACTTTCCAAGTGTTTGAATATTTTTCTGTTGTCCTTCTCTTATTGACTTCTAGTTTGATTCAATTATGGCTAGAGAACATACTTTTTAAAAAAGTTGGTAAAGGTAGATTTTATGTCCTAGGATATTATTTTTCTTGATGAATGTTCCACAGGCACAGAAAAAGAACATGTAGTCTCTAGTTGTAGGGTAAATATTCAATAAATGTCAATTATATGCTATTAATTGGTGAATCCTTCTGTATCCTTGCTGATTTTTTGTCTTGTGTCTTGCAGTTTTATCAGTTGCCTAAAGTAGAATGTTGAAGTCTCCAAATTATTAATTGTGGATTTGTCTATTTCTCATTTCAGCTACATGGTTTTTCTTCAATGGTATTGAATGTCTGTTGTTTTGTGTATACACATTTAGAATTGCTATGGCTCCTTGGTGGACTGATCCTTTTATCATTATGTTATATTACTTTTGTCCTTAGTAAATTTTTTTTACTGTGAAGTCTACTTTTTGATATTAATATAGCCACTCCTGCTTTTCAAAAATTAATGTTAGTATTATATATATATATATATATATATATATATATATATATATATATATTTCTGTGCTTTTACTTTCAGCTTACTGGTGTTGTATTTGAATTGAGTTTCCTGGAGACAGCATATAGTTGGCTTACAGGTTTTCATTCACTCTGCCAGTCTCTGCCTTTTAATTGGTGTATTTAGACCATAATTGTGTTAATAATTATTAGGGGTCAAGTCTGCATTTTCCTCCTGCATTTATTTGTTTTCTTTCTGTGCTCTATATTTCTAATTTGTTTTTTTCTTCTTGCCTTACTGTGGGTTACTTGAATATTGTTTAGAGCTCAATTTTGATTTACTTATAAGATTTTTTTACTTGGCATAGTTTTCTTTGTTGGTGCTTTAGGTATTACCATATACAAATGTAACTCACCAAGCCCACTGGTATTGAATTTAACCACTTCAAGTGTAGTATAGAAACTGTATTTCCATTTGTGTCTCTGAGTATCCAACTTTTAAAATATAATTGTCTTCAGATTTCTTTTATTTACTTTGAATACCACATCTTGTTCTGTTACAATTTTTGCTGCCAACTAAAATATGATTAAAGAAACTCATGAACTAAATAATTTATTAAATTTACTTCTATTTTACCCATTCTGTCTTATTCTTTCTTTTCTGAAGGGCGATTTCCCTGCACATAGGATTTGACCCTTTTTCCTTTCAGCACTTAAAATATATCATTTCTCTTTGGTTTTATCCATGGAACCCCTTCTGGTTTCAGTGGGGAAACCTATTGTCATTCTAATTGCAGTCCCTTTATAGGTAGGTGTCATTTCTCTCTGATTTGAAGTTTTTTCTATCTTTAGTTTTTAGAAGTTTAATTATGATGTATCTTGGTGTGAGTTTCTTTGGGTTTCTCTTAGGATTTAATAAGCCTGTTGAATCTGTAAGGTTGCATCTTTCACCAAATTTGGGGAGTTTTCAGTCATTATTTCTTGAAATACTTTTTTATATCATACCTTTTCTCCTCTTGTTCTGAAACACTGATAATATGAAAGCTAGGTATTTTGTGTTTGCCCTATAGATTTTTGAGACTCTTCATTTTAAAACATTTCAATCTAGTACCTACCTCTTGCTTTCCAGTTTATTGATTTGGTACCTTGCCATCTTCACTCTATCATGTGTTTCTAGCGAAGTTGTGCATTTGTGTGTTTGCTTTGGTTATTGCATTGTTCAGTTCTATCATTTCTATTTGGCTCTTTTTTATGATGTCTAGTTTTCTGTTTAAAAGCTATGTTTAAAATTTATTTTATGAGAATTTGTAACTGTTATTGAGAAAGTTTGTGATGGCCACTTTAAAATACTCGTCAGATAATTCCAACATCTGATTCATGCTGTTCATGCTAGTACTGGCTTCTTTTGATTGTCTTTTCTCATTCAAACTGATTTTCCTGGGTTGAATAATATGGTGAGTGATTTTTCATTTTATCTTGAATATTTTGGTTATTACGTTTGAAAAGTATTCTAATTATAACTTCTTTGGCAGTACGTTTCCCTTTTGGGTTTCGCAACTGAGTCAGGCCTACTTTTGTATTCTGATGGCAGCTTAGTTTTCAGAATCCCTGCAGTGCTGTTCTGCTTGGCTTCATTCTTCTGATACTGCTGTGGCTCTTCCTTATTCCCTGCTACCATCTTCTTCTGGGACAGAAGGCACTGGTTGGGCTGCCTGTTGTCATTAGGTGACCTTCTGGAATTGGAGCAGAAGCTGTGTATACACAAAACGATTGAGTTTATGTCTCCTTATGACACAGAAAAATAGGTAGACAGCAGGGAGTTGCAGCGTTTCACCTCTACTGCTGTGGGTGGTTGGGACCACCTACCATGACCTGTTGGTGGATGGGGGCTGGGATGTCACTTTACTGTTTTACTGGCTTTATTGTTGCATTGCTGGTGGATCAGAGAGCACACAGGTATCCCTGTGAAGTGGAGGTTGGGGCTCTCCATAAGGTGTTCCTAGTGGGGCTTCTCCTTTCCTGGCTATTTGGCCAGAGAAAGAAGATCTTTATTTTCTTTTGTCTTTCCTCCCTTCTTCCTCATTTCCTCCTTCCCTTCTCCCCTTCCTTTTTTCTTTCATTCATTTTTTTCTTCCTTCCTTCTATGACTGTTGATGGTTCTGGGCTGTTGCACTGTCTGGCATTCAGCCTGGAGGTATATGGCAGAACAAAAGAAAACCCAGGGAGCTCACCAACTTGTTGATTCTCCTAGTCAGGCTGCCTTCTTCCTTCTGTCTCTCAGAGACCTTTCATTGTTTCCTGTTGAATAACTCCCAGGGCATTTGGTTGTATTTAGAGGAGAAGAGCAATGCAAAATGAGTTGCACTTGTGGCAGCTCCACCTTCACACTGGCGCAGAGGACCAGGTATTGAGTCAAAAAATGGAGATTTATAGATTATTCAGGTTGTATGAGGCACTGTGTTTGTGAGATAGACTCAAAGGTGCCGGGGTAGCATTGGAAACCACAGTTACAGCAGAAAAAGTTAAAGGAGGAACAGGTAATTAAAAAATATTAATGATAATAATAACAACTAACATCTGTTAAGGGTTTATTGTGTGTTGAGCATTGTGCTAAGTGCTTTTGCAGGATGATCTTATTTAATCCCTTAAAGTAGACATTACTTTAAATGGATACTATCTCCATTTTACAGTAAGAAACATTTTCTTTAAGAAGATTCATAACTTGCCTAAAGGCGCATCCTGCAAACTGTGAACTCAAGATTTTCAAATCCATGTCTGAGTCCAGCCTCAGTCTTACCCACACCCCACCACCTCAGGTATCAGTGGGAGAATCTTCCAGTCCCATCAAGCAGAGTGTGGAGAAGCTGCATGTTCTCGGGCAATTTACAAACTTTCTGAACTTCAGTGTTCTCAGCTATAAATGTGATTAATATCATCTTTATGGTGGTGTTGTCAGGCTTTGAAGAGTCACAAACAGGAATGTATTTTGTAAGCAGTCAGGAGGGGCAAGGAGGAATGTAGGTCCACAGAAGGCCACATTGGAGGGGTGTGGACTCAGGAGACGCGGGTGCTCCCCCAGCTCCCCAGGTGTCCTCAGGGAGCTTGGAGAGTGAGGGCTCAGGGTCTGACCCCAGGGGTAGGTATTTCACCAGCTGCTTTCAGGAAGCTCAGGCTCTGGCAGTGTGAGCTCAGTGATGTCCTGAGAGTTAGGAACATCTGGCCACAAAGATACAGGCTGTCTAGGCGGAGTGACCACCTGGCAGGCTGGAAATTTCAAGGCCAATTATAGTGTTATTGCTGTTGCTGTTATTTGTTTCTTCTAAAGGAAATCCACTTTTGATATGCATGACTCCTAAATTATTCTAACCTTATTAGACAACGTTCTTCAGAGTAATTCTTCAATTATCCCCTTTTTATCTCTATTACCTAATACCAATGCCCTCTCCCATTTATTTTTGTCTTCCTTTTTTAAAAAAAGCACTAAACACAAAACAATATGGACTCTTTTTACTAGACCTGGAGAAAACTTCCTCAGACTTAAAAAATAGGGTAATGGTTTACCTGAGTATTCGACATCATTATGTGTGCCCGTCTGTAATATCTAAATATAAGAACGAAACATGGCCAGTTATAAAAAGAAACACTGACATCCTGACCAGCTTTGGCCCTACTACCATTCATTGATAATTATTGAATACTAAGTGCAAAAGGTAGCTGTTATTTTATAGGCCAGCGAATTGCAATTGCTGATTTTATGGAAAGAATGAGAGCATTATAGCATTATAAAGCCAAGCTGCAGCCCACATTGCACAGGGCTGGAAAAGTACAAGAGCATGTAATCAAAATATCAATTTACAGCCTCCTCTAGGAACCGGGTGATGCTCAGCAGGCCTGTGAAAAGACCAAATCCTACCAGGCTAATCAAATATTTCAGAGGGTGCTGATAGAGGTACTTACTTCATGAAAAGTGAGACTCGTCCACATTTCCGTGAGTGCTAATGATCCAAAGAACATTTCAAAATCAATATGAAAAAGAGTATTAGTGAATATTTTAGAGCAAGAGCATGACCCTGTTGGAAGATGAACACACAGACTGGAATATTCTATGACAAAACACTTTTCTTACATTGCTATTTCAATCAGAAGAAAAACATATAGATAACAATATGGCATTCTTCAATTTGTAGCCCCTAAATCTTCAAATAACTCCTAGAAAGATGTAACTTAATAATTTTTTTTTTTTTTTTGAGGTCGAGCCTCACTCTGTTGTCCAGGCTAGAGAGCCGTGGTATGATCTCGGGTCTCTGAAACCTCTGCCTTCCAGGTCCAAATGATTCTCCCACCTCAGCCTCTCAAGTAGTTGAGATTACAGATGTGTGCCACCAAGCCTAGCTAATTTTTGTATTTTTAGTAGAGACGGGGTTTCACCATGTTGGTCAGACTGGTCTCAAACTCCTGACCTCAGATGATCTGCCCACTTAGGTCTCCCAAAGTGCTAGGATTACAGGCGTGAGCCAATGCACATGGCCAATAATTTTTATTATGCGACTTTTGTTAAAAATTTCCTTCTGTAATGAAAGCTTATGATAATTTTGTTGCTTCATGAGGAGCACTGTGTTGCAGCAAGAGTTAGGATGATGAGGGTGAAAGGTACATGTGACATCTGATGGGAAGGTAGATTGTGCCCTGAGTTCAGGGGCACAGGAAAGCCCATCGCACCCTTTTGAGTCCAAGCAGAGTTACCCCTAATCCCCCCCTTTTTTTTTTGAGATGGAGTCTTGCTCTGTCACTCAGGCTAGAGTACAATGGTGTGGTCTTGGCTCACTGAAATTTCCACCTCCCAGGTTCAAGTGATTCCCCTGCATCAGCCTCTGGAGTAGCTGGGATTATAGGCGCCCACCACCACACCCAGCTAATTTTTGTATTTTTAGTAGAGACAGGGTTTCACTGTGTTGGCCAAGCTGGTCTCGAACTCCTGACCTCGTGATGTGCCTGCCTCAGAGTCCCAAAGTATGCTGGGATTACAAATATGAGCCACCACCCACCACTTTTTTTTTTTTTTTTTAACAAAACAAACTTGAAACCCTCCATCCTCTATGGAGTACATGAAACAGCAATGTACACCATGGGGACAGAAGTGGCTTCTCCTGCCTGTACCAGTGACCTGGCAGAAGCAGATGTGAGCAGTGGACTGGCAGGAGGGGCATCACAGAAGTGTCAGTGGAAGAAGCAAGAAGGAAGAGTGGGCTACATATCATTTTCCTGTTACGGGAGGTGTTGAGTGTGGACCTGAGAAACCTCCTCCTGCCCCGCGAGGTCAAGGCTAACATGGACGCACCGTTGTCTGTGACAGACCAGGCCTGGCTCCATTCCTTGGTCTCTGTTAGAGTAGCAGTCCCCAACCTTTTTGGCACTAGGGACTGATTTCACAGAAGACAGTTTTTCCACGGACAGGGAGTTGCGGGGTGGTGCGGGAAGGGTAGCGGGGATGCTTCCGGGATGAAACGATTCCACTTCAGACCATCAGGCGTTGGTTAGTTTCTCATAAAAAGCACACAGCCTAGATCCCTCCATGCACAGTTCACAACAGGCTCACCTCCTGTGAGAATCTAACGGCACAGCTGATCTTACAGGAGGCAGTGCTCAGGCTGTGCAGCTGGGTTCCTAATAGGCCACTGATGGTAGCAGTCTATAACCTGTGTGTTGGGGACCCCCTGTTAGAAGACACTTTTCAGCATTCATGGGGTTTGGAGATTCTAAGGTAGCAAATAGCAAATAACTGCTGGTTTGTAGAATCTTGTGATATTTTTATCATCCTCTTGATTCCCGTAACTTTGTTAGGTTATGAATGACTCTCACTGAGCCCCACAATGAACTATTTGAACAAAACAAAAAAGGGGAAAACACTTTCCCTACTTAGTCCTGCCGGCTGCACTTTCCACTCTGAGGTAACTGGTGGGTGTTCTGCTTTCTTTCTTTTCCTCAGAGAGCTCCTGTCTTCTGAGGACATTGAGTCTGACATCTTGGACTTTGGTTGTTTCCACGTTAAGCATCAAGAGGTCAGACAGCACAGGTTGGTGACACATGCGTATTCTGGTTTCCCCTATCCATTTTATTCCTCACAGAAGGCTATGGTGACCCCCAAGCATGGGTACTAAAGGGAAATCTCTTATATGAATAGTGCGTCTCGCACCAGAAAGAAAAAGGGGAAAGAGGGTAGGGGCCATAGCGGCCGGAATAGAACTGTACTTTGCAAGCTGTGCATGTCACGGAGTCCCTGGGTAGATGGGGGTGTCTGTTGAAGGAGCAGTGGAGGAAATCTGTGTTGGGGCAGTTAGGGAGGAGAGTGAAGCATAAGGAAGCTCTGTCCCCATCAGTAATCTACACAGCAGTTTCTTGCCCAAGTTCAGCTGGGATAGGCAGTGCAGGAGAGGGAGCGAAGAGTCAGAGTCTGGTAGGAGGCACTCGCTAAGGTGATAATGCCGGGACATCAGTTATAGGTGCTCACCTGTGGAGAGATGGGCTTTCTTATCTTGCGCATTGGCTATTGTCTGGCGAGACTCTTATGTCTGGAGGCAATAGACAGTTTCACTTGACTGGAGATAGCATGCTATTTTTATTAATTTGTGCTTTTATTTTTTTTCCTGCCCTCTCAGGGGTAACTTTGGATTGAAAAAAAAAAAAAAAAGAAAATCTGGTAATCGGGTACTTCTTTATAGAAATATATGGTTGGAATGAAAAATCAGAATAAATAAGTACTAGTGGAAAGGGCACCAAATTATAACTAGGTATTATCTTTTCAAAATTATGTGCAATCATATAATTTTATGTATTGCATTTCATTATTTTCATACATGTAAATTTTGTCTGCATTTTTGTTTGAGTGTCAAATAACTGTTCCACGGAAATCTTAACTAAAACACTCCAATCTTAGATTTCGTAATAATGACATTATCTATAGGAGCAGTTGAGGTGGTTAGTGATTGTGTGGCCTCTGGCTGCGTGACTCCTGAGCCATAATTTCTAATCTGGTGGCTAATATGTTAGTTTTACAAATACAGTCTGGTTGCCAAGCAAGGAAGGGGTTTGTTTCAGGGAGAGGCTGTTATAAATCTTTGTTTCATAGTTAAACTATAAACTAAGTTCCTCTCAAAGTTTAGTTTGATTTATGCCCAGGAATTAACAAATGTAGTTTGGAGGTTAAAGGGAAGATGGAGTTGATTATGTCAGATCTCTTTTCCTGTCATAATTTTCTCATTGTTTTAATTTCTACAAAGATTGTTTTATTATTTGCTCCACGAATTTATAAGTGAATTGAAAATGAAGGCCATTCTTCCTATCTGAAACAAGTCAGGTTTCTTGGATAAATATCTTAACATCGGTAAAGAAAAGAAATAATTCAACGATACTTGTTAATAATGCACAGTAAGGAAGCCTTTCTACAGGACTGTCCCAATACATATAGAGAACCTGGCAATTGTGTTTTGCAGTGACAGTAGACAGACTGGGCTCAACTCCAAATACAGAATAGGCAAGAGGGAGTCTCTAGCCAAGCAGAAGGGTGGGGGACAGTAATGGAAAATTTCTAAGAGGAAGCATCAGGAGTTAGTGGGATTCTGGCTAAACTGACCTGACAGGGCTCTTGCTGAAGATAGTCCAGGGTGCTCAGACATCACCTGGGGTATGGTGGAAGATAAGAAACCAATTAGATACCAAGGATGATCAGATATTGAGGTTAGGGTGATAAATGGATCTATATTGTTCAAGGAAAAGAATGTCTCTTCTTTCTTGAAGATTTTTTGCTTGACCTAACTTTAGTTAGCTTCCAGAACCTTCTCCTAGGCCCATCTGCACATTTCCTTGGAAAACCCTGGTCTTATCAAGAGCCTTGATAAGTCAGCTTGGCAAGGACCCCTCATCCTTGATACTGATTATCCTCGATATCTATTTGGGGTCCTTGTCGGATACCATCATAAAAAGAACGTAAACTAGTTTTTATTTTTTTAAGTTCCAGGGTACATGTGCAGGATGCACACGTTTGTTACATAGGTAAACAGGCCATGGTGGTTTGCGGCACCTATCAACCCTTGACCTAGGTATTAAGCCCAGCATTATTCACAATAGCATAAACTAGTTTTATAGGGAGTGTCTTAGTTTAGGCTGCTATAACAAAGTACTGTATTTTAGGCAGCTTATAAACAACAGAAATTTATTTCTCACAGTTCTAGAGGCTTTGAGTCTGTGATCAGGGTGCCGGCATGATTGGGTTCTGGTGAGGACTCTCTTTTGGGTTCTAGACAGCAAAATGTTGGAAGGACACAAACATTCAGTCCATAACAAGGATGAAAAACTGAAACTATTACTTCTGGCAACAAATTCTCCATACGAATTATTAGGGCATAGTTTGCTCTTCCCAGGCTGATTTCAGCCCCACGTTCTGTATTGTACTTTCCATCTCTCCTGTCTGGTACTGAATTCACTGGGTTACCTTGACTCAAGATAGAGAAGCACATTAACTTTTGGATTGCTTAGCGTTGCTACAGGGTGACGGTGTTCTCACGACTCTAAAAGAACAACATAATTTATTGTTTTCTTAGTAGAACAAAGCTTCAAAATAATTAATGTTATGTTTTTGCCTATGTTAAATGCAAATATTAATGTGCTATACATTTGCACTTCTGAATTATAAATCAACAGATTTTATATTTAGAAATTTCCCACTTGTGTTCATTTGCTGTTGCTATTTAAAGACATTTTTTAAAATTGCTAAACCACATGGCACAGAGGCAGTATTATACAGAGAGCAGCTGAGTAATTATCAAGGCACAATAGCTCCTTTCACGTGGACTGTCTTTCTGGATTTGAGAACAGAATAAGACTTCAGTGAGAGAGCAATCTGAAAAAGTACCAAAGCTATGCATCCATTCTTAGTCATTTGCAGAGGTAATAGCCAGAATTAAATGAAATTTCATGTATAAAATTGCTTCTCCTCATTAAGATTTTAAATTATGTTGGAAAATTACCTCTGGTTTATTTAAAATATGACTTAAATTTTGCATAAATTCTACATGCAACATCACTAGCTTATTCCAGTCCCTTGTCCCAAGCAAGGTCAAAAGGATATTTAAAAATCATAGCTGAATGTTGGCAAAATGATGATTCTTCCTCTAACATGAATTGGGGCTAATTCTCTAAATCTTTGTAGTTTTACATGAGATGGTGTGTTCTTAACTAACAAAAAAAAATCATAGTCACTGACAATGCAGAAGGAAATTGCATTTTGTCTTATCTTTTCATTTTGAGGAATGGGAATCTGAGGCTGGTGGCTCAGCCAGGGTACTGCAGGTAGACCAGCAGACCCAAATCACAGCAAGCAGTTTTTAGTCTCAAACACTTTCCCCTGAAGGTTTATCCCATGAATGCTGGAAAGAGAACCTATGCGCATTTCCCTTCTCAATTCCATTACCTGTGCCCTCATTGACGTCATCTGTTGTTAGATATAGTTTATATTCAGTCTTTTATATTATGTTGTACCCTGCCAGGTGTACAATAAAAATTGTGTTGGTTTATTAAAAAAAATTACAAGTTTATTTTTATTCTTTCTAAAAAGACAAATGAACTCTAATTAATATCAACATACTCTTTAAGGAAAATCACTTTTCTGATATAATAGGAAAATGAAAATAGGGAATAACAAATGTTTGAAATAATAAATGAATCTATCAGTCTTTAAAAGTTTTTTGTTGTTGTTTTCTGAAAGAGGATTAAATCATGTGCCTACGTTTCTCTGCTTAAATTCATCCGCCAGAGAATTTCCAGCTGTGTTTTCAAAATGTTTCTGGTTATGTCATTGCTCTCTGTAAATACCTTCCCCCTTTTCAATGGATAGACTCTGAAGTCCTCAGGATGGCAGTACTAAGCACTCCCGTAATTAGGCTCCGACATTCTATACAGCAGAATAAGACAGAGGTCAGAGTACAGAATCAAAATGGGTATGTAGAAAATCAAGGACAGATTAACATGAAGTAAAGACAACTACTGATGTGGAATTAGACTTCATTTATTTCTTGGTCACTTTTATATAAAAGGCTAATTCAAGTATTTCCCTTCAGTATGTTAATAACATCTTAGACTGTAGTTCAGCTAGTACTGGGATTTGTTTTAAAATACAGAATATATGCTTTGCAAACTTCTGTGTGCTACTATTTTATTTCCTGAGTATGTCTGAACTCATTAGCTGTGTAAATGTCAGAATTAGTTGGTTACCTCGAAAATTACTGTGGAAAATAAAAAAAGAAAAAATCAAAAACAACAAAACAAAAACAAGGATTGAAACAGAAATATGAGCTTGAAGTTACATCTTGGTCTGGGAAAGGCTTAGTATATATATATTTTAAAATATTCTCACAATGAAGAATTGGACATTTTTAAATTAGATCACCTTTGTATTTCTTTTGTTTAAATTTGGTTTTCTTGACAGTGTAAAATCTGGTTGACTTTTTATTGGATTTCCTACATGATTCTATATAGTTGAGATAGACACGATTTTATCCTTAATCATTATTTCCTTCAGTTTTATAGTTGGACGCTATCATATGAAGCGTAAGTTTCTTCTGTTGACCATGTGAGTTGATTTTCTCAGGTTGCTCTGAATCTAATGGAAGATAAAAAATATTATTTTACTTTTCTTTCATGGGGTTGGCTGTCTTTGGCTCCATCCTTCCACAGATCAGGAGATCAGACTCACTGAGCTCTACTTCTAACATTTTCAGAGTTAAAGGTGCTAAAAAAAAAAAAAAATACACAGATGTATAGATAATTGAGAAGACAGCCCAACCTTCTGAACTTAGCTGTGGACAAATGCCTATAAGTTGTCTGACATTCCAGAAAGCATTTCCATTGAGGCCTATGACACGTGTGGGAGAGGTCCACTAACTACCTCCATTGTATTTTCACTATCATAACATTATATAGTTATTATGAAAAATGTCCTCTCTCTCTTTTAGCTACAGACATATATTATTACTCCAGAATCATGAGAAATACATCTGATAAAATATTTAATAGAGTAAAAACCCCCCAGAGGTTTATGTTGTCTAATTTCTACAAAGATAGACATTGAATCTATCTCTATGAAATAACAGAAACAAAACAAAACAAAACAAAACCTCTGCTACCGTGTTATACCACGTTCCTTAAAACAAGTTCAGTTGAATAAGTCATTCGGCTCATAAAAATCGAAAACTACTTAGGTGTGCACTAGCCCACTAGGTCTGCCATAAAAAATATCATGCACTGGGAGGCTTAAATAACAGAAATTTGTTTCTCACAGTCTGAATGCTGGAAGTCCAAGATCAAGGTGTCAGCAGGTTTAGTTTCTCCTTAGGTCTCTCTCTGGCTTGTGGATGGCAGGCTTCTCACAGTCCTCTCATGGCCTTTGCTCTGTGTGTACATCACTGGTATTTCTCCATGTATCCAAATGTTTTCTTCTTATAAGGACACCAGTCATATTGGATTAAGGCCCACCCTAATGACCTCTTTTTAACTTAATCACCTCTTTAAAGGCCCCATCTCTAAATATAGTCACACTCTAAGGTACTAAGGATTAGAGCTTCAACATATGAATTTGATGAAGGGGCATGATTCAGTCCATAACAAAAAGATCACTTGAAAATCATTCTGATCTCTTTCTTCACTCTCCTCTCTCCTTCCAACTCTACTGCCCTTATTACTGGAGCAAGCCCAGTTATCTGTGGGTTCAATAGTGGTACCTGGCCCCAGTGAATATGTTTTAGGTCCAAGTTGGTCCCAATTTGAATAGAGTGGACTTTTCATACACCATTTCCCGCATCCTGTGTTTTACCACATTTTATCATGGAAGAACTTAAAATTCTTTTCTCCAAGGTCCTACAAACCAAACTATGCATTTTTTTGATTTAATGTACTTTGAAATTAATCACTCACAGTCTTGGGAGTCTTGGCTAGTATTCCTAAGAAGACCATTACCTCAGAACACAAATGCGTCAATCTTCCTAAATCTGTAATATCTGACTTTGACTTGGCTATAGAGACATTCATTTGTATGAGTTTCTGAATCTCTGGTTGCACCGTAAGTCTGATCCTATGGCAGAATTATCATTGGATTGGATTTTGAGTTATTTATGCATGGGGAATTGTTATTCAATATTAACCAAATATATTTTGTATAATTTGGAATCCAGAAATATCCCAGTTATAGATTAAATAATTTTTCAGGACAGAGTAAAAAGACAATAAATATTAATAAAATATATTAGCTCTGCTCTATTAGCCATTACCATTCTTAGAATAATTCTTCTGCATTTCTAATCCAATATGAATTACATGGTTTGGGAAATGAAAATAATTAAAATAATTACAGAAAATCAGAGTTTATTTCCAGTATTCTTACTGAGAAGCCATGTGCTGTGAAAACACAATGGGAAAACATGTGCTGCTGCTTCATTTGTAAAACAAAAATTTATTTTCATTCATTCTTCGGACATCGAAATTTCTAATACAAATGACAAAACTCTTGTCTCATTAGGAAAACAAGTATAGTTTGTTAGTTGTTTTTTTACACAATTATAATTGAGTAAAATGCTTAATATTTACCAATATGAGAAGTTAGAAAATATAATATATGCATGTTCCTCATGCATGTACTTTCAAAGTTAATTTATTTTAGAATAAGCAATTATCAGTAATAACAATTATGTAAATGACTTACAAGTAATATAATTTTATGTTATGTATCTTCCCAAGAAACTATTCAAATTTGAATAGCTGTAACCTGAGACAAATGAATGAGACATGTCTTTTTTTAATATTTATTTAATAGTTTTATGTAACATAGGAGACTTCATAAGGAAATGAAGACCCAAAGAAACAGATGAACCTGTGTTTTAAAATTTTTGTTTATTTTTTTTTATTATATGTTAAGTTCTGGGGTACATATGCAGAACGTGCAGGTTTGTTACATACGTATACACATGCCATGGTGCTTTGCTGCACCCATCACCCTATCATCTACATTAGGTATTTCTCCTAATGTTATCCCTCCCCTAGAATCTCACCTCCCAACAGGCCCCAGAGTATGATGTTCCCCTCCCTGCCTCCATGTGTTTTCATTGTTCAGCTCCCACTTGTGAGTGAAAACATGCTGTGTTTGGTTTTCTGTTCCTGTGTTAGTCCCTGCCAAGGACATAAACTCATCTTTTTTTATGGCTGTGTAGTATTCCATGGTGTATATCTGCCACATTTTCTTCATCCAGTCTATCATTGGTGGGCATTTGGGTTGGTTCCAAGTCTTTGCTATTGTGAATGGTGCTGCATAAACATACATGTGCATGTGTTTTTATAGTAGAATGATCTATAATACTTTAAGTATATACCCAATAATTGGATTGCTGGGTCAAATGGTATTTCTAGTTCTTGATCCTTGAGGAATCGCCACATTGTCTTCCACAATGGTTGAACTAATTTACACTCCCATCAACAGCATAAAAGCATTCCTATATCCTTTCCAGCATCTGTTGTTTCCAACTCTTTAATGATCGCCATTCTACCTGGTGTGAGATGGTATCTCAATGTGGTTTTGATTTGCATTTCTCTAATGACCAGTGGTGATGAACTTTTCTTCATATGTTTGTTGTCTACATAAATGTCTTCTTTTGAGAAGTGTCTGTTCATATCCTTCGCTCACATTTTGATGGGGTTGTTTGTTTTTTTCCTGTAAATTTGTTTTAAGTTCTTTGTAGATTTTGGATATTAGCCCTTTGTCAGATGGATAGGTTGAAAAAATTTTTTCCCATTCTGTAGGTTGCCTGTTCACTCTAACGATAGTTTCTTTTGCTGTACAGAAGCTGTTAAGTTTGGGAAGTGATAAGTAGATTCCATTTGTCAATTTTGGCTTTTGTTGCCATTGCTTTTGGTGTTTTAGTCATGAAGTCTTTGCCCATGCCTATGTCCTGAATGGTATTGCGTAGGTTTTCTTCTAGGGTTTTTATGGTTTTAGGTCTTATGTTTAAGCCTTTAATCCCTCTTGAGTTAATTCTTAAGTAGGGTGTAAGGAAGGGGTCCAGTTTCAGTTTTCTGTATATAGCTAGCCAGTTTTCCCAACACTATTTATTAAATAGAAATTTTTTTCCCATTGCTTGTTTTTGCCAATTTTTTCAAAGATCAGATGGTCATAGATGTGTGGCATTATTTCTGTGGCCTTTGTTTTGTTCCATTGGTCTATATATCTGTTTTGGTACCAGTGCCATGCTGTTTTGATTACTGTAGTTTTGTAGTATAGTTTAAAGTCAGGTAGCATGATACCTCCAGCATTGTTCTTTTTGCTTAGAATTGTCTTGAATATACAGGCTTTTTTTTTTTTTTTTTTTTTTTTTTTGGTTTCATATGGAATTTAAAGTATTTTTTTTTTCCTAATTCTGTGAGGAAAGTCAGTGGTAGCTTGATGGAGATAGCATTGAATCTATAAATTACTTTGGGCAATATGGCAATTTTCACAATATTGATTTTTCCTATCCATGATCATAGAATGTTTTTTCCATTTGTTGGTGTCTTCTTTTATTTCCTTGAGCAGTGGTTTGTAGTTCTTCTTGAAGAGGGTTTCCACAATTTCTTGTAAGTTGTATTCCTGGGTTTTTTTTCTCTTTGTAGCAATTGTGATGGGAGTTCACTCTTGATTTGGCTGTCTGTCTATTATTGGTATATAGGAATGCTTGTGATTTCTACATACTGATTTTGTATCCTGAGACTTTGCTGAAATTGTTTATCAGCTTAAGGAGATTTTGGGCTGAGATGATGGGGTCTTCTAAATATACAATCATGTCATCTGCAAATAGAGACAATTTGACTTCCTCTTTTCCTATTTGAATAGGCTTTATTTCTTTCTCTTGCCTGATTGCCCTAGCCAGAACTTTCTTTTTTTTTTTTTTTTTTTTGAGATGGAGTTTCGCTCTTGTTACCCAGGCTGGAGTGCAATGGCACGATCTCGGCTCACCGCAACCTCCACCTCCCGGGTTCAGGCAATTCTCCTGCCTCAGCCTCCTGAGTAGCTGGGATTACAGGCATGCACCACCATGTCCAGCTAATTCTTTTGTATTTTTAATAGAGACGGGGTTTCACCATGTTGACCAGGATGGTCTCGATCTCTTGACCTTGTGATCCACCTGCCTTGGCCTCCCAAAGGGCTGGGATTACAGGCTTGAGCCACCGCACCCGGCCGGAACTTTCAATACTATGTTGAAAAGGAGTGGTGAGAGAGGGCATCCTTGTTTTGTGCCAAGTTTCAAAGGAAATGCTTTCAGCATTTGCCCATTCAGTATGATATTGGCTGTGGGTTTGTCATAAATAGCTCTTATTATTTTGAGATACATTCCATTAATACTTAGTTTATTGAGAGTTTTTAGCATGAAGTTGTGTTGAATTTTATCAAAGACCTTTTCTGCATCTATTGAGATAATCATGTGGTTTTTGTTTTTGCTTCTGTTTATGTGATGGATTACATTGATTTGCATATGTTAAACCAGCCTTGCCTCCCAGAAATGAAGCTGACTTAATCATGGTGGATAGCTTTTTGATGTGCTGCTGGATTCAGTTTGCCAGCATTTTATTCAGGATTTTCGCATAATTGTTCATCAGAGATATTAGCCTGAAATTTTCTTTTTTGGTTGTATCTCTGCCAGGTTTTGATATCAGGATGATGCTGGCCTCGTAAAATGTGTTAGGGAGGAGTCCCTCTTTTTCCACTGTTTAAAATAGTTGCAGAAGGAATGGTACCAGCTCCTCTTTATACCTTTGGTAGAATTGGGCTGTGAATCCATGTGGTCCTGGGCTTTTTTTTGGTTGGTAGGCTATTAATTACTGCCTCAGTTTCAGAATTTGTTATTGGTCTATTCTGGGATTTGACTTCTTTCTTGTTTAGTCTGGAGAGGGTGTATGTGTCCAGAAATTTATCCATTTCTTCTATATTTTCTAGTTTATTTGCATAGAGGTGTTTATAGTATTCTCTGTGGGATCAGTGGTAATATCCCTTTTATTGATTTTTATTGTGTCTTTTTATTCTTCTCTCTTCTTTATTAATCTGGCTAATAGTCTATTTTGTTAATCTTTTCAAAAAACAAAGTCCTGGATTCATTGAGGTTTTGAAGGGTTTTTTGTGTCTCTATCTCCTTCTGTTCTGCTCTGATCTTAGTTATTTCTTGTCTTCTGCTAGCTTTTGAATTTGTTTGCTCTTGCTTCTCTAGTTGTTTTCATTGTGATGTTAGGGTGTTGGTTTTAGATCTTTCCTACATTCTCCTGTGAACATTTAGTGCCACACATTTTCCTCTAAACTCTGCTTTAGCTGTGTCCCAGAGATTCTGGTACATTGTGTCTTTGTTCTCATCGGTCTCAAATAACTTATTTATTTCTGCCTTAATTTCATTATTTACCTAGTAGGCATTCAGGAGCAGGTTGTTCAATTTCCATGTAGTTGTGTGGTTTTGAGTGAGTTTCTTAATCCTGAATTCTAATTTGATTGCACTGTGGTCTGAGAGACTGTTTGTTACGATTTCCATTCTTTTGGATTTGATGAGGAGTGTTTTACTTCCAATTTTGTGATCAATTTTTGAATAAGTGCAATGTGGTGCTGAGAAGAATGTATATCCTGTTGGTTTGGGGTGGAAAGTCCTGTAGATGTCTACTATGTCCTCTTGGTCCAGAGCTGAGTTCAGGTCCTGAATATACTTGTTAATTTTTGGTCTCGTTGATCTGTCTAATATTGACAATGGGGTATTAAAGTCTCCCACTGTTACTCTGCGGGAGTCTAAGTCTCTTTGTAGGTCTCTAAGAACTTGATGTATGAGTCTGGGTGCTCCTGTATTGGGTGTATAGATATTTAGGATAGTTAGCTCTTCTTGGTTGCATTGATCCTTTTACCATTATTTAATGCCCTTCTTTGTCTTTTTTGATCTTTGTTGTTTTAAAGTCAGTTTTTTCAGAGACTAGGATTGCAACTCCTGCTTTTTTTTTTTCTTTCTTTCCATTTGCTTGGTAAATCTTCCTCCATCTCTTTATCTTGAGCCTATGTGTGTCTTTGCAGGTGAGATGGGTCTTCTGAATACAGCACACGAATGGGTCTTGGCTCTAACCAATTGACCAGTTTGTGTATTTGAATTGGGGCATTTAGCCCATTTACATTTAAGGTTAATATTGTTATGTGTGAATTTGATCCTATCAGTATGATGCTAGCTGGTTATTCTGTCTGTTAGTTGATGCAGTTTCTTCATAGTGTCGATGACCTTTACAATTTGGAATATTTTTCCAGTGGCTGGTACCAGTTTTTCCTTTCCATATTTAGTGCTTCCTTCAGCAGCTCTTGGAAGGCAGGCCTGGTGTTGACAAAATCTCTCAGCATTTGCTTGTCTGCAAAGAATTTTGTTTTCCTTCCCTTATGAAGCTTATTTTGGCTGGATATGAAAGTCTGAGTCGAAAATTCTTTTCTTTCAGGATGTTGAATATTGGCCCCCACTCTCTTCTGGTTTTTTGGGTTTCTTCAGAGAGATCTTCTGTTAGTCTGATGGGTTTCCCTTTGTGGGTAGCCCAACCTTTGTCACTGGCTGCCTTTGGCATTTTTTCTTTCACTTCAACCTAGGTGAATCTGACAATTATATGTCTTGGGGTTGCTCTTCTTGAGGAGTATCTTTATGGTGTTCTCTGTATTTCCTGAATTTGAATGTTGACCTATCTTGCTAGGTCAGGGAAGTTCTCCTAGGCTTTGTTTGTTCCTTTTCATTCTTTTTCCTCTAATCTTGTCTTCATGCTTTATTTCATTAAATTGATCTTCAATCTCTGATATCCTTTACTCCACTCGATCAATTCAGCTATTGATACTTGTTTATGCTTCAGGAAGTTCTCATGCTGTGTTTTTCAGCTCCACCAGGTCATTTATGTTCTTGCCTAAACTGGTTACTATTGTTAGTGTTGGGAAAAGCTGCAAAGGAGAAGGGACTTACACAGTGCCTACATAAATTGGTTATAAGTAACATATATACAAGGAACAACAAACTGTGGAAGGCCACAGGAGGCCTCTGAGGAGGAAGGCCTCTCTATGCCTCATGTTCCAGTGCAGGGTGACCTAGGCTCTGTTACCATAAACATTGTATTCAAGGACGTAAAACGCCTTTATAGCACAATGACATAGCCAGACTTGTAGGCTCCTTGTAAGGCCCGAGTTCCATCAACTACATAGATAATGAGCTAAAGATAACCACATGTTCTTGTTTTGTGAAACTCCCAAACCACCACTGTTATCAATCCTTAGGATGACACACCAGTTCCAGCTCACTGATTCACTTCCGGCTCACTGGTTCACTCCACCATCACTCCACCCCTACCCTATAGATCAAAGTGATTGTAATCCATCAAAAGTGTGGATGATCAGAGCTTGGGGCCTTCACTGCCTCCTTCAGAGTAATAAAGTGATGGCCCCCTGGTCCTACTGTCTCTCTTAATCTGTCTTTTTTACCTTACTTTGTCGCCACCAAACTCAGGGTACCTGTGGGTGATGTAGGGCTGGCTCCCTACAGTTAGCAATTCCTCGAACCTTTTTTCAAGGTTCATAGCTTCCTTGCATTGGGTTAGAACATGCTCCTTTAGCTTGGAGGAGTATGTTATTACCCACCTTTCGAAGCCTACTTCTGTCAATTCATCAAACTCATTCTCTGTCTAATTTTGTTCCCTTGCTGGGAAGGTGTTGTGATCTTTTGGAGGAGAGGAGGCATCCTGGGTTTTGGAATTTTCAGCCTTTTTGCACTAAATTTTCCTCATCTTTGTGGATTTATCTACCTTTGGTCTTTGAGGTTGGTGACTTTCAGGTGGGAGTTTTGTGTAGACATCTTTTTTGTTGATGTTGATGCTGTTCCTTTCTGTTTGTTAGTTTTCCTTCTAACAGTCAGGCTCCTCTGCTTCCGGTCTGCTAGAGTTTGCTGGAGGTCCTCTCTAGACCCTGTTTGCCTGGATATCACCAGCAGAGGCTGCAGAACAGTAAAGATTGCTGCCTGATCCTTTCTCTGGAAGCTTCATCCCAGAGGGGCACCCACCAGATGCCCACCAAAGCTTTCCTGTATGAGGTGTCTGTCCACCCCTGCTGGAAGGTGTCTCCCAGTCAGGAGGCACAGGGGTCAGGGACCCACTTGAGGAGATAGTCTGTTCCTTACCAGAGCTCAAGCACTGTGCTGGGAGATCTGCTGCTCTCTTCAGAGCTGGTAGGCAGGAATATTTAAGTCTGCTGAATCTGCAACCACAGCCACCCATTCCCCTAAGTGCTCTGTCCCAGGGAGATGGGAGTTTTATCTATAAGCCCTAGACTGGGGCTGCTGCCTTTCTTTCAGAGTTGCCCTGCCAAGAGAGGAAGAAACTAGAGAGGCAGTCTGGCTACAGCAGCTTTGCTGAGCTGCGGTGGGCTCTGCCCAATTTGAACTTCCCAGCAGCTTTGTTTAGACTGTGAGGGGAAAACCACCTACTCAAGCTTCAGTAATGGTGGATACCCCCTCCCCACCAAGCTTGAGCATCCCAGTTGACTTCAGACTGCTGTGCTGGCAGCAACAATCTCAAACCAGTGGGTCTTAGCCTGCTGGTCTCCATGCGAGTGGGATCTGCTGTGCTACACCACTTCTCTTCCTTGTTTCAGCCCCCTTTCCAAGGAAGTGAACTGTTCTGTCTTGCTGGCATTCCAGGCATTAGTGGGGTATGAACAAAAGAACCTCACAGCTAGCTTGGTATCTGCCCAAAGAGCTGCCTAGTTTTGTGCTTGAAACCCAGGGCCCTGGTGGTGTAGGCACCCTAGGGAATCTCCTGGTCTGTGGGTTGTGAAGACTGTGGGAAAATCGTAGGACCTGGGCCAGAGTGCACAGTTCCTCACGGCACAGTCTCTCATGATTTCCTTTGGCTAGGGGATGGAGTTCCCCAACCCCTTGCACTTCCTGGGTAAGGCGACGCCCTACCCTGCTTTGGCTCACCCTCTGTGGGCTGCACCCACAGTCTAAACAGTCCCAGTGAGATGAGCCAAGTACCTCAGTTGGAAATGTAGAAATCACTTGTGTTCTGCATTGATCTCACTGGGAATTGCAGACCGGAGCTGTTCCTATTCCTGTATCATCTTCTCAGGTCTCAAAATCTCTGTCTTTTAAAGTGCTGTAGTAATTAACTATAATCAATTGACTGTAATTGCCAATTTTTCTCAAGTTGAAAGTTACTGTAGCATAGAAAAAGGGACTTCATAGTTGAGTTGAATCTGGATAAATTACAAATGACAGGCTTTTCATTTGCATTATTTAATTTGTAACTTCAAAATTTTGCAAAGGAACAAAATGCAAATTATATTTTCTACATAATAAAATGAATGTCACTTTTAATTTAGTTTGTTTGTCATGGAAATATTCCTATTACTGCCAGAATCATTTGTTCAATTTAAAGCAAAATTGTGGAATATATATATGGGCTACCTACAAGTGGTTGAATAGTCTTTTTAGAATTTTATATATATATTATATATATATATTATATTATATTATATATTATATTATATATTATATATATTATATATATATTATATATATATTTATATATATATAAAATTGCATTTTAGGTTCTGGGTTAAAAAAATAGAATTTTATGTACTCTCAATTAAACAGTTTTACTTAACTAAGAAATAAATGTGAAATGTGTATTTTTTCATTTTTAGAGTTTCCTAATGATCTGAACAAGAAGGTAGAATTTGGAGGTATTCAGGGTAGAAAATTAGTGGAGAATTGACATTCAAATCTCTCATTTCCTGCTTTTCTTCAATAACATCAGCAAAATTCATTAAAAATCAATTCGTTTGGCCTGATTTTCCCTGTATGCCTTAACGGTAGCATATATGGAATGAACGCTTACCTTGAACTGTTTATAGTTTTTCATAGACTTTTCTTCCACATTTGTGTCTTTGATTCTTCTTCACCTAGCTGCCTTACCCTGCTCCCTCTTCCATCTGAAACCCCCTCCTGGCCTTCTTCTTCTTGTTCTCCACGCCCCTGGTGTCCCACCTGGTCCTGTGCTGTGTGTCCTCTTGCACAGTACAGCACTCAAACACCTCCTTCACCAAATCCACTTCACATTCCACTTCTTGCAGTTTGGTTCCCCCACCATTTATGACAGAGTGCCAAGTGTAGATTATTAAACACCAGTCAAGCTAAAAACGATAAATCTGCTATGTTATTTGATTTCAACATTACACTTGTGTTTATGGCCATTTGCTCAGAATTTACTATAGAGGGGACATTCTCCTGGGGCCCTGTATCTGACACTGAATAATTCAGTCCATAGTACTATTAAAGAGCAACATTTTAGCAAACTGAGTTTTAAACATTGAATTGGCTTTTATTAGTGATTCATGCTTCAAGTGACATTCCGTCTGTGAAATAGAAAGGTACCCTACTGAGCTTAGCAGATGGGTGGGCTTTATAGTGGAAAACACTGAAGAAAGTAGAAACAAGAAACAAAAAGTGGACCCGTCATTTCAAAGCTACTTTCTTTGCATACGTTAAACTAGAGGATATTTCCTTAACATATGAGCTCAGGTTGACTGGGCCTCTTTCAATTGGTTGCTGTGAATCTCTCTCTCTCTTTTTTTTTTCTTTTTGAACAATTGGCCCATTTTTATGTTAAGTTTGACAATGTGGCATCTGCATGAGTGACTCCATTCTGGTTTGATCTGGTCTGTTGGGGACTAGTGCGGGAGCTTAATCCAAAACAATGACCTCCTACATATCAGATTTCCCCTGTTTATCAGGCTCAACCTATACTGAGAGATTTGATCAAAATTTATGGCATCAGCACTACTCATCACAACCCATCATGGCTGTCTTTGTCTTAGCATGGAACTCATAAGTCACAATGTCAGGCTTGTGGAAGACACATTCCTTCTATTCACCTTGCTTTTGTTGCACTAATCACAGTGAGACCACCTGGTGTACACTGATGGCTGCAAATACACCTTCAAAACCCTTGAGAAAATGCACCGGGGAGATTACAATAGGGACTATCAGGAGACTATACCAAGGGATTAGAGTATGCTTCTTAACAAATGCTCTCATGAACCAAACCAGATAAAATAAACAAAAGAAAAACAAAGGTTAATGTCTTAATGGCTTAGGACAAATTATAAACTTGGTCTCTGAGTCTAGAGGGCAGTTAGTTGACAAGATGTCTGGATTTGAACTTAAGGCATATTTTCCTGATGTAGTTTGAATGTCTCTGGTTATGGCATTGGACATTTTGATGAATTCCCTTAGCGGCCCACATATCAAGCATGGAGTTTGTCTCCTGAAATTTACATTGAGTTGTCTAGTTCCAGCTTGTAGGGCCTCAGGAATATAGAAGTTTTTGCCCTTAGTGACTCCAAGTTAGAAAGCAGGGAGAAAATTGGAAACATGAGTTTGGAAAGACACAGATATTGGAGGAAATTAGAAGATACAGGATCCAGTCCTGTCTACAGTTAGATAATAGAAACCTGAAAAACAATGAATAGGACTCTAATCCAATAATAGATGAATTATAGTTTTCTTCTGAAACATAACTTTTCTCTCTAGAGTTGCCCCCATTTCTATCAAATATAATCACACTAAGACTAAATCATTTGTAAAGTAAGTCTAGTCTCATTAAACCTGGCCTAATTTTTTATATAAGTGAAACAAGGATCGTGATTGCCATAGAGACTCTTTAAGTCTTCTGGAACTTTTGATGACGTGTCTCAGATGAGACTTTTAAAAGCCTCTTGAGACCAGAAAGCCATGCCAAGGACTCATCATCAGATTTTGCCTGCAATATCTACAAATGTAGGTAAACTCCTCTCTTCTTGAGATCCCCCAAATATTTTTAAGCTTCCTGGACATAAATTTCACAAGGCTCAAAACCCCTTGAAGGCAAGTATTCTATACACATTCTCAAATATGATATTCCAGTTTAAGCATTGGTAATATAATCAATATTATGGTGTTCTAATATGTTCAATGTTCTATGGTGCCCTTTTATAAAAAGAATAGATTCTTTTTGAACTTATGCAAATAACTATATTACCATGAAAATAAGAATACTTGCTAACAGTTTCTGAGTTCTGGAGGGAATTAGGTAGAGAGAAAAAGTAATTGTTTTAATTCTGTTTACAAAGGTATAATTTGCCAAATTGCTATAAGCTATAGATAGCTTATGAGAAAAGAACATCTGGAAAATGAAACATTAAAGGACTAACAAAATTTCAAATAAAAAGCTCATTCTAACCCATACTTTTTCTTCATCAGTTTATTCAGTCTTACGTAACTAATTCTTAATCTGCTTGATCTTGATTAACTGTTCCATGAGCCTATCAGTTTCTTCATCGGAGTTCTAGAAATTCTTACCCAGTCTAATGATACGATCTTAAACATCAGAAAGTTGTACTTGTACTTGTCAGAGTCCTTTTCACGAGTCTCATTAAAGATGAAACACTTGAGGATTATAGCTGCTTACAAAAGCTTTCAGAAAAGTACTAGAGTAAAACAACTAACTGTGGATGACAAGACTTAACATTCCCATGGTCAAAAATGTGATGAAAATTCATTATAATAATGATGTAATTGACAAGGAAATTTTGTTATTTCTGAGGCATACAGCATTTTAACACAATAATAGAAATTACAACTGATAACATTATACCAGGACATTTCAGTTTTCTAGGATTATTATGTAATTTCTGCAATATTCATATCAATAACGTTCCCATAGATAGAACTTAAATAGGGTTTAGCATTACTTACTTGGTACTGCTTCCCATATAACTTAACATATTAAATAAACCTAACTAGTTTAATATTCCTCAGTTGCAAGGTGAGAGAGAAGCCCTTTGCAATTTTTAAGGAGCCCTCTAGAACATCTCAAAATTAGAGATCAAAAACACTTAATTTAGAATTTGATTTTGGGAAGTTTGTCAAAAACATTAAATGTTTAAGACATTTGATCAAATAGGATCACAGGTTATTATGAAGCAGTATCCATTTATCCAGAGTGATGATTAAAAGACTTCAAAAGCGAGAAAGTTACACAGTTGTAGAAAAAAAAGTATCTCTTTTAACAAAGAGAATGCAATTTTCTTAAGTAATCTAAGATCTGATAAAAGATAACATGAAATACAAGAACTTATAAGATAAAGAAAAACTTTGTTTTCAAGGTAGATCAAAGAGTTATGTAAAACAAAACAAAACAAAACAAAAAACCAAAAAACCTTTCAAATAGGATTAATGAGCCAAGAAAACTTTACTCTTTTAAGAGACAGAAAACCAGCTTTGAGGTTTGTATCAACGTATTTTTGATATTAGGTTCATTTTAAAAAACCCTATATGCCCTATATGTATAGAGAGCTATGCCAATAACTAGTCTTAAGTTTCTCAAGAAAAGCTTTTTTTCAATTAATAATTTCTTTGGGCTTTTCCAGCCACTCTGGCACTCCAGTTCAGATCCTGTGCTTCTCCCGTGGACTTTACGGCCCACAGACCAAGAAATTTCTACCAGCCAACAAGCACCATGGGTTTCCAGCACAGATTTGAGCAGCTGTTCCAGCTAGTGCTGAGGGTTTTCAGCACAAATCTGGGTGGCCATTTTGGCTGGCACCTGGAACACCTGTGAGACAGAGCCTCCTACTCCCCTGAAATAAGGGAAGCTGAAGGTAGGGAGCCAAGTGATCTGGCTCAGCGGATCCCACCCCAACAAAGACCAGCAAACTAAAACCTTCTGGCTTGGGAGTTTCACAGCCAGCACAGCAGTTTGAGCTTGACCTAGGACGGTGGAGCTCGGCTGGGGGAAGGGCATCTGCTATTGCCGAGGCAGTTCTAATCTTACCTATGTAAATAAAATGCAAGGAAGTTTACACAGCAGCTGAACAGAGCTCTGGCAGCTCAGCAGTGCCTCTGCAGGCAGACTGTGACTAGATTCCCTCCTTGCTGGGCAGGGCATCTCTGAAAATAGGCACCTTCCTGGGACAGAGCACCTGGGAAAAAGGGGGGTTATGAGTTCTGCTGCAGCAGACTTAAATGTCCCTGCCAAGCAGCCCTAAAGGGAGCAACAGAGCTCCCAGCACAGCACTTGAGCTCTGATAAGGGACAGACTGCTTCCACAAGTGGCTCCCTGACCCCCATATATCCAAAAAGACACCTCACACAGGAGAGCTTTGGCTGACATCTGGTGGGTACCCTTCTGGGACAAAGCTGCCAGAGGAAAGAAGAGGCAGCAATCCTTGCTGTTCTGCAGCCCCTGTGGGTGATTACCAGGCAAGCAGCATCTGGAGTGGACCTCCAGCAACCCCGCTGCAGAGGGGCGTGACTGTTAGAAGCAAAACTGAAAAACAGAAAGAAATAGCTTCAACATCCACTCAGAGTCCCCATCCAAAAGTAACTAATTTCAAAGACCAAAGGTAGGCAAATCCATGAAGATGGGAAGAAACCAGTGTAAAAAGGATGAAATTACCAAAAACCAGAAGGCCTCTTCTCCTCCAAGGGATCACAACTCCTAACCAGTAAGGGACCAAAACTGGACGGAGAATGAGTTCAATTAATTGACAGAAGTAGGCTTCAGAAGGTGGGTAATAACAAACGTCTCTGAGCTAAAGGAACATGTTCTAACACAATGCAAGGAAACTAAAAACCTTGAAAAAAGGTTAGACGAAGTGCTAAGTAGAATAACCAGCTTAGAGAAGAACATAAACGATTTGATGAAGCTGAAAAACACAGCACAGGAACTTCACGAAGCATACACAAGTTTCAATAGCTGAATTGATCAAGCAGAAGAAAGGATATCAGAGAATGAAATCCAACTCAATGAAATAAAACAGGAAGGCAAGATTAGAGAAAAAACAGTGAAAAGAAATGAACAAAGCCTCCAGGAAATATGGGATTATGTGAAAAGACCTAATCTACATTTGATGGGTGTACCTAAATGTGACAGGGAGAATGAATCCAAGCTGGGAAACACTCTTCAGGATATTATCCAGGAGAACTTCCCCAACCTAGCAAGGCAGACCAACATTCGAATCCAGGAAATACAGAGAACACCACAAAGATATTCCTCAAGAAGAGCAACACCAAGGCACATAATCGTTAGATTCACAAGGATTGAAATGAAGGAGAAAATGCTAAGGCCAGCCAGAGAGAAAGGTCAGGCTACCTCCAAAGGGAAGCCCATCAGACACACAGTGGATCTCTCTGAAGAAACCCTATAAGCCAGAAGAGAGTGGGGGCCAATATTCAACATCCTTAAAGAAAAGAACTTTCAACCCAGAATTTCATATCTAGTCAAACTAAGCTTCATAAGTGAAGGAGAAATAAAATCCTTTACAGACAAGCAATTGCTGAGAAATTTCATCGCCACCAGGCCTGCCTTACAAGAGCTCCTGAAGGAAGCACTAAACATGGAAAGGAACAACCAGTACCAGCCACAGCAAAAATGTACCAAACGGTAAAGACCATTGACACGATGAAGAAATTCGGTCAACTAATGGGCAAAACAACCAGCTAGTATCAAAATGGCAGGATCAAATTCACACATAACAGTTTTAACCTTAAATGTAAGCAGCCTGAATGCCTCAATCTAAAGACACAGACTGGCAAATTGGATAAAAAGTCAAGATCCATCAGTGTGCTGTATTCAGGAGACCCATCTCATGTGCAAAGACACACATAAACTTAAAATAAAGGGACGGAAGAAGATCTACCAAGGAAATAGAGAGAAAAAAAAAAGCTGGGGTTGCAATCCTAGTCTCTGATAAAATGGACTTTAAACCAACAAAGATCAAAAAAGACAAAGAAGGGCATTAAATAATGGTAAAAGAATCAATGCAACAAGAAGAGCTAATGATCCTAAATATCTATTCACGCAATACAGGAGCACCCAGATACATAAAGCAAGTTCTTAATGACCTACAAAGAGACCTAGATTCCCACACAATAATAGTGGGAGACTTTAACGCTCCACTGTCAATATTAGACAGATAAACAAGACAGAATATTAACAAGGATATCCAGGACTTGAACACAGAACTGGACCAAGCCAACCTAGCAGACATCTACAGAACTCTCCACCCCAAATCCACAGAATATGCATTCTTCTCAGCACCACATCGTACCTACTCTAAAATTGACCACATAATTGGAAGTAAATTACTCCTCAGCAAATGCAAAAGAATGGAAATCTTAACAACCAGTTTCTCAGACCACAGTGCAATCAAAGTAGAACTCAGATTAAGAAACTCACTCAAAACCACACAACTACATAGAAACTGAACAACTTGCTCCTGAATGCCTACTGGATAAATACTAAAATGAAGGCAGAAATAAAGATATTCTTTGAAACCAATGAGAACGAAGACACAATGTACCAGAATCTCTGGGATACATTTAAAGCAGTGTCTAGAGGGAAATTTATAGCACTAAATGCCCACATGAGAAGTGAGGAAAGATCTAAAATCAACACCCTTTTGTCACAATTAAAAAAACTAGAGGAGCAGATCAAACAAATTCAAAAGCTAGCAGAGGACAAGAAATAACTAAGATCAGAGCAGAACTGAAGGAGATAGAGACCCAAAAAACCCCTCAGATTTTATATTCTGCTTTTTCACTCTCTCCAAAACCTCACACAATCTCATAATATACAAATCCAATAGAATTTAAAAAATATTCTTTCTAAATATGAAATAACTAGGTAAAGTACAGGAAACTGCTAAATTCTCTAAATAAAAAGATTAATTCCAATCAACTTAGGGAGATACAATCTTTTTATGAGTACCCACAAAACAAGGAGAAAGTGACAGATGCCTCAGAGGAATAACTAAAAGCTATGAGTTCAGTGGGAGGTGACATTACCTGCAATCAGGAGAAATTTGGAAAGACTTCCCGGAGGAAGAGGCACTTGAATTGATCCTTTAATGAAGGATAGATTTTAGATAAGAGAAGAGGGGAATGTGGGAGACCTAGTGCAAGAGGAGGCATTTCATGTAGAAAAGTAGAATGCAAAGACACAGAAGTAGAAACTATTGGGCTGGGGCCAGCAATTTCTTTAATTTGTAAGCATACAAGTCATATGTGAAGAAGCAGCAGCAATAAAGTTGGGGATTTCGGCTGAAAACCATGCCGATCTTTTGGACCACGTTATAGAATTGGATGTTTTCCCGTGGAGACCTCCTGAGGAGTTTGGGGAGGGGAGCATGAAAAGGCCTGTCCTTCAAGAAGATTTGTCTGAAAGAAGATTTCGGTAGGACCGCAGCAGGGAGAGAGTGGTGTTTGAGAAGGTAGCATTTAGGAATTAGGCCTGGCTCCATCAGGGTGGTGGAATCTAACAGGGAAGAGAGGAGTGGATGTCAACGCCAGTGACACGAAGTCTGTAGCGCAGATTCCACTTTGAAGAATGGGGCAAGAGTAAAAGAGAAAACATGGCAGGTATGTGTCTGGATTCTTGGGAGAAGGCACAGTGTGTTTTACAATTCAGGTCTGTTAGTGAGAAGGCTGTCTCCATGTCCTGCAGGCTTGGTTAGCTCAGGTTGCTATAACAAAAATCCCAGAGACCGTGTGGCTTAACTATAAACATTTATTTCTCATAGTTCTGGAGGCTGAGACATAAAAGAGCAAGGGGCTTGAAGGTCCAGTGTCTGGTGAGGTCCTGCCTCTTGGATTGCAGACCACCTTCTTCTCACTATCTCCTCACATAAGAGAAGAAAGAAATCGAGCTCTTTGGTGTCTCTTCTCATCAAAGCATTTATTTTGGGACATCAAGGTAGGCAGATCACCTGAGGTCAGGAGTTCAAGACGAGCCTGGCCAACATCATGAAACCCTGTCTCTACTAAAAATACAAAAATTAGCTGGGTGTGGTAGCGGGTGCCTGTAGTCCCAACTCCTTAGGAGGCTGAGGCAGGAAAATAGCTTGAACCCGGGAGGCAGAAGTTGCAGTGAGTTGAGATCGCACCACTGCACTCCAGTCTGCCTGACAGAGGGAGACTGTCTCAAAAAAAAAAAAAAAAAGAAAGAAAAGAAAGGAGCCGGGCATAGCGGTTCAGGTTTATAATCCCAGTACTTTGGGAGGCCAAAGCGGGGGGATCATGAGGTCAGGAGTTTGAGACCAGCCTAGCCAACAAAATGAAACCCCGTCTCTACCTAAAATACAAAAATTAGCTTGGCATGGTGGTGGGCACCTGCAATCCCAACTACTCGGGAGGCTGAATCAAGGTTGCAGTGAGCCAAGATTGTGCCCCTGCACTCCAGCCTGGGCGACAAAGCGAGACTCCATCTCAAAGAAAGAAAAACAGCATTTATCCCATCATCTTGTTAAGTCATGAGACCTTCATGGTCTAATTACCTTCCATTCAAAAGGTCCCATCTCCATATACCAACACATTAGAGATTAGGGATTAGAGTTTCAACATATATATTTTTGAGGGACACGAACGCAGACATTCGGTCCATAGCACCTGCCAATCATTCCTCAACAGCATCTTTCCAGCCTAGCACTTTGCTCAGTTTAGTCTACTGCTTTTTATTCCTTTTCCTGATCCCATCACCTCAAGCCTACAGTTTTCCAGGAATGCGCTAGAGGCCACATTTCCTTTCTGTACATTCTTTACTCTACACATGATCCTGCTGAAAGAGTGTGCCCAGGTGAGCAAACTGACCTACCTTAGTCTACTTGTGTTGCTATAAAGGAATACCCGAACCTGGGTAATTCATAAGAAAAAAAGGTTTGTTTGGCTCACGATTCTGATGTCTGTAAAAGTTCAAAATTGGGCATCTGGTGAAAGCCTCAGGCTGCTTCCACTTACTGCAGAAGACAAGTGGGAGCTGGTATGTGTAGAGATCACATGGTGAGAGGAGGCGAGATGGGGGGAAGGTGTCAGGCTGTTCTCAACAGGAACTGACGGAGTGAGAGCTCATTACCACGAGGAGGGCACCAAGCCATGTGAGAGGGATCTGCCCCCATGACCCAAACACCTCGCATCAGGTTCCACTTCCAATGTTGGGGTCAAATTTCAACATGAGATTTGGAGAGGTCAAACAAGCTAAACTGTAACATTGCTCGTGTGGTTGCTCTGCAGTAACGTGCCCACCCTCCACTGAGAGGCAAGGCCCAAATGCCCTCAATCCCACAGACACTGAAGGAGTCTCCATTTAGGGGAACTGATACCTTTAAGACTGCCGGCACATAGCTCGGCTGGGGCTCTGGCAGGTGTCCAGGGCCATAGGCTGGGAGGGCCAGACATATGGGAAAGTAATTTAGATCATATTCCCCCAGGGAGGAGACCATGATACTGGCAATCTTGAGAGCAGGTGGAAGGACAGCTGGCTCCTGTGTGGCTCCCATTTTAGAAAGGACGGGGCATTTGCTGCACATATGAATCACTGATGGAGCTTTTGAGAAATACACATGCTTGAGAGATTCTCAAAAGGAAGGTCTAGGATGGGTCTAGAATCTGCATTTTAAAAGCTCAGTAGGTAATTCTAGATTGAAAACTGAATGTTAGTAGTTAGCTGCTCCCGCTTTGGCCAGAAAACTGATCCCACAGAACTGTACATTTCCCAAGCCAGAGCAAGTGCCTGCTGGGGAGCAGCAGGCAGAGTTCTCCATGCTGTGGTTGGGGAGCAGAGGCAGTGCAGATTTTCCCAAAGGCCATTTCCAGCACAAAGCAGTCCCCAGGGCCACAGTGCATGCATGTTGGGGTGGAGCGTTTGGCTAAGCAAGGAATTGTTCTGTTGCTCTTGTTAGAGTCCAAGTCTTATTAGAGTCCCAAATTTCATACAGAATTTTTGGGGGTTTCAATTCTTTAGAGGTTTCCCATTGGTTACTTGTCAAATATTCTATGTAAATGAACAGAATGAAGCCACAGGGTCATTTACTCAGAATGCACCCTATTGTAAATGGAGAGGATGCTACTTGGTGTGTGATCTATGTAAATAGAGGATGAATGTGAACTTACAAAGTGTGAATGGCATGACTCTAATGCGGGCAATTTTGAGAAGGGCTGTTTGAGGGATGAAACTTTACAGACCAGAGGAAAAAAAAAATTCTGTATTCCATCTTCTGCACTGTTTTTGGGAAAGGCTAGAGGAAAAATGAATACCGAGAGGAGCAGACACTAGCAATGTGGGCAGTAGAGCATGCCCTGGGTTAAATGGTGTCTCCCCAAAATATGTTGGAGTCCTAACCCCTAGTATCTGTGAATGTGACATTACTCAGAAATAGAGACTTTGCAAAAGTAACAAAGTTAAGACGAGATCAGTAGGGTGGGTCCTAACCCAATATATATGTTGTTCTTATAATAAAGGAAGAAGAGGCCAGGTGCAATAACTCACACCTCTAATCCCAGCAGTTTGGGAGGCCAACGCGGGCGGATCATGAGGTCAGGAGTTCAAGACCAGCCTGGCCAACATAGTGAAACCCCTCTACTAAAAATTCAAAAACTAGCTGGGTGTGGTGGTGCATGCCTGTAGTCCCAGCTACTTGGGAGGCTGAGGCAGGAGAATTGCTTGAACCCAAGAGGCAGAGGTTGCAGTGAGCTGAGACCACACCACTGCACTCTATCCTGGGTGACAGAGTAAGACTTCTTCTCAAAAAATAAGGGGAGAAATCAGGGACACACAGGGAGTGGAGGACCACGTGACCACAGAGGCAGAGCTGGAGTGCTGCATCCACAAGCCAGGGAGTGCCAGGACCGCTGACAAACACACTGGGGGAGCCAAAGGATTCTCCCCTGTGGGTTTCAAGAGGCAAGGAGGGATTCTCCCCTGTGGGTTTCAGATGGAGCTTGTCTTTGCTGTTTCTTTCGTTTGTGACATCTGGCCTCAAATCTCTGAGAGAAAACATATTGCAAGCCACCTAATTAGTGGTCCTTTGTTATGTCAGCCTTGAAAATGAATACAGGGTATTTTTTTTTCTTTTTTTTTTATTGCATTTTAGGTTTTGGGGTACATGTGATGAACATGCAAGATTGTTGCATAGGTACACACATGGCAGTGTGCTTTGCTGCCTTCCGTCCCCTCACCTGTATCTGTCATTTCTCCCCATGCTATCTCTTCCCACCTCCCCACCCCCCGCCCCTCCCCCATTTCCCCCCAACAGACCCCAGTGTGTAGTGCTCCCCTCCCTGTGTCCATGTGTTCTCATTGTTCAACACCCGCCTATGAGCGAGAATATTTTTTTAGTCCATTCCTGTTATTTGGGTGAGACAATGTGAGGACCAGCTGGTCACACTCTGTAAGGAATCCCAGTTCTGCTCAGGAAATATTGTCAACCTCATTGGCAGAGGAACTAGGGGCCTGGGACATGGGATCACATCAGAAAAGTGGCCTCAAAATCCCCAATAAGAGAATCAGAAAGAACATATTTTTCAATGTATTCTTTTTCAAACAAGAATTACTCTTTGAAAATATTTTTTCAATATATTTTACTTTTAATCTTTCTTCTTTCCATATGAGACAGAGTAAGGATGGGACCCAGCCCTCACCACCCCATGACATATTTTTCCACACACACCTGCTAACCATCAGACTTTGCACCACCCCCACTGGCGCCATTCTTGCTGACCACAAAACCTTGCAACCCATGTGGGAAAGCTAAGGTAAGCAGCAGCCAGCCCATCATAAATCTCCCCTAAGGGAGTTTACCCCACCACTCACATGCACAGAAGACTAGAAGAATGACGATCCTGACCTCCAGCCTCACCCTGCAATGCGCGTACTAACATGATTTCTCACTGCGCCTGCGCACTCCGCAGCTCTGCCTCACACAGGACCTCGCAACTGTTCATGTTGCCCTTCTTGAAACACCACGAAGACCTGCCCACAGGGAGCTGGCTCCCCTGTACTGGGACATAAGCAAGAAAGCATTACCTGGAAAACCTTCACAGACACGTGTCAGTTACAGTTACATGAAAGCTCGAGAATCCATAGTCAGTAACACATAGAATGGTAAATTCAGAACTGGACTATTAATTTTTGAGTCAAAAGGTTTTTTTCTCTTTCAACGTGTGATCATACAATTTCTTGTTTACTTTCTGCGCCCTGTGGCTGATTTATCGATTACTATAAAGTCGTGAATCTTGAGAAATAAAAATAAAATCCTAAGACTGCCAACTGACTGAATAGCCCCTTCTTGGCAAAGGGGACCCCAAAGAAAACCTTAAAAACTTGTTTCTGGCCATGATGAGATAGGAGGTCAAATATGCCTTGTTAAACCCCCTTGCCAAATGCAGTAAGGTTTTCTTCCTTAAGGGTTAAGCAGAAACCGGCCCTTTTCTTATTTTTTATTCTTTTTTTTTTGAGATGGAGTCTTGCTCTGCTGCCCAGGCTGGAGTGCAGTGGCGCCATCACGGCTCATTGCAATCTTCACCAGGTTCAAGCGATTCTCCCGCCTCAACCTCCCCAGTAGCTGAGATTACAGGTGTGTGCCACCACACCAGGATAATTTTAATATTTTTTAGTAGAAAGGGTTTTTTCCATGTTATTTGTTGTCATTGCTTTATTACTCATAGTTTGCAAGCAATATTACATATATAAAAGTCATTTTAAAAACAACCAGGTTTGCTAGAAAAGAATCTTTCTTTTCTTCAAATCATGTGTTTCTATGCCATTCATACCTGGAGGCCTCTATATTAAATATTTTATTTACACAGGCACTGGGCAAAAATGGAAGAAGTTTTGAGTTCTCTACTCCATAACCTACACCCTCCTGCATTCCCACAAAAAAAAAATCCTACCCTTTCCCTATTATATGGGTTATTAACAATAAAAACAACAGGAAAATACACAGGCATTTCATTTTGAGTCCCTTTTCCCTATTTTTACATGTCTGGAGATGTTGGCTTGGTTATGAATTCAAAAGTTCTCAGAGAGTTCTTGATGATGATTCATAGAGAAATATTTTAATGCTCCCCTCTTCCAAAGAAATTTCCATGAGCATCTTTAGTTTTCTGTGAACAGTGGCTGCAACCTCTTTCACTTTTAAGCTTTCATATTTACCTTCATTAATAACCAGAATCATATGCACAGCAGCTGTGAGGCACACAATGCCTTGAATATCGTCAGAAGCCACACACGCCTTTAACTCATCCAAAAATGACCTGACCACATTCGAAGACTTTATTATTATTCCTATTAAACACCTTGAAAGTGGTGGAAGATCAGAAAGATGCTCTGGAGGGGTAAGCTCTTCTATGTCAGACACCTTCTGTAGCTGGTGACTTATCTCAAAAACAGGCCCAGGGATCAGAGTGGAAAGTACACTCTGGTGCACATGGGTGTCAGCGTGCCAAGACTGAACAGCGGTAATGAACTCGTGAAGAGGCCTCTGAACAGAATAAAGCAGCCGCAGGCCTTCTTCCGGTTGCTTCTTGAGGCTCCGTGCTTTTTTTTTTTTTTTTTTTCTTTCTTTTTTTTAAAATTAACTCTTTATTACAAGTCACGCTCCTATAGAAGTATATGTGGACTTACGTGAAAAAAATCAAATGTATCCAGTGTATCCAAGAATAAAAAACATAGCACATAGAGTAATGCATGCATTCCAGTGTTCTCGGCAGAGACAGCGGGCGCCCAAGAAAAAGCTCTTCTAAAATGACCTGGCTGGGGCAGGCAGGGTGCGAACGGTCCCCGGCCTCAGGCACAGTGTGGGGGCCACCTGCCTCCTCTGCAGCCTGTGGGGCGGGGACAGCACCAGCTCCTGGGGCCTCCGGGCCAGCAGCGGACCCCAGGATGGCCCAAGCCTGGCGCCGGGCAGAACCCTTCGGGCAGGGGGCCCTCTGGGGACGGCAGTGAGGACATCCCCCAGAAATGTGGGCTTCAGGGCTGGTCGCAGGGTACCTTCAGAGGTCCTCGGCTTAGTCGGCCTTTTTCAGGAAGATCTCGCTCAGAATCACCCACACAAGGGAGTCCGTCTGCATGGAGAGGCGCAGCGCTTCCAGAGGGACGAGGGTTGGGTCCACCTCTCCGTCTGCCACTCCCCTGCAGAAGGAGCCGATCTGGAGGTAGCCGTCGGGGCTCCGAGGGTACCGGAGGGTGGCGGCGCGGACCCCTGCAGGGCCTCCTTCTCCCACTGAGGGTTATCAAAAGGCAGCATCTCCCAGACATGTTGAAGAGCTTGTCCTCTGGGTGCTCAGTGTTCCCGCTGCGGAAGAAAAACCTCTCCAGTCGCAGGGGCTGGAAGAAGTAGAAGCGGATGAAGTCCCCAGTGGCTGGGATGAAGGCCCAGAAGAAGCCCTCGCGCAGGCGGGCTTTCTCCAGAGTGAAGTGCTGGGATGTCTTCAGGCTTGCGCTCATCTCTGCTGGTGGGTTCACATGCTCTTTCCGCAGTGCCCGCTTTCCAAAGTCCTTGTCCTTCAGTTTCTGGATCTTGCCAGCCAGTGAGGAGTGAGTACCCACGTGCTGGAAGAGGGACGGCTTGAAGCGGATCCGCAGCTTGGCCTTCTGCTGGTTCCAGGGTTTCCCATCCTTGTCGGGGTTGCAGACTTTCACCCACAGAATAGGGTCGAGGAGCCAGTCGATGGCTTGTCCCGGTAGAACACGAGGATGAATTCTCCAATTAGGCTCAGGTCTAGCGACTTGAAGGTCTTCCCGATGAACCCCAGCTGGGAGAACTCCAGGATCATCCAGTCCTCTGAAGGCTGCTGCAGTGCGAAGTTCACGGTGCTCAGGTAGTTGGGCTTGGATACAACCCCGTCCTCCAGCTGCACATAGTAGATGCCTTTGGACTGCCCTACGTCATGAGGAAGCAGTAATTGAGGTTCTGTTTAGCCCTCCACCTGACTCTCCTTGGGGTCCCCAAAGGACTCTAAGAGGCGGGAGAAGTCAGGGTAGAAGTGGGGAGTGGGTGAGATGACCCCCAGGAGCCCGGAATGTATCTCGGTGGGGAACAAGGCCTTGATGTTCTCTGTCACTGCTGAAGTGTACTGTGGGTCAGTCTCAGCAGTCAGCACTACAGTGACTGAGTCCTCCTTCTCCTGTGGGCTCAGCTCGGAGATGAGCCAGTAGAGTGTCAGCCAGGTACGAGTGCACCTCCCGCTCGGAATGCCCATCACCACCGACACTCCGGTGCGGCCCTGGCCCACGCACGGCGGGCTGCAGACTGCTCTCCTTGGCCAGCAGGTGTGGTAGGTGGTGGAAGACAATGGGCAGGTGTAGCACCTGCCGGTGCGAGCCGTTGCCGGCTTCAATAGGCGGTCCTCTGTTAGGCGGCCCCAGGTGCCATTGCCCTCTTTCCCAGCACCTGCCTCTCGGAATGGCCCTCTTGATCTCATCCAGCACCAGGTTGAGCTCCTTGGAGCGCTCGAGGCTCTCCTGCTCAGCTGCGTGTAACCGATCCCGCGGCGCCAGGAATTCCCGCTGGTGAACGTCCACGACGTCGCCTTCCTTGCCGCTGAGCGCCGCATACCAGGACAGCGAGAGGAAGGCGCACAGGCAGAAGAGCAGCAGCGTCAGGAAGGTGCGATTGCGGAGCCCCATCTCCTCCAGTGAGCGGCCGGCGCCCGCGGGGCCGAGGCTGCGTGGCCCCTGGAACGGGGCCTGGGCGCAGGGGCCGGGAAGGCGGTGGCCCCGGGGCAGGGAGGGGCGGGGACGTGGTCAGCCCGGGATGGGGACTGGGCCGGGGAGCGGGGGACACTGGGGCCCCTGCCCACTTACGGTTTTATGAAATTCAACCCCCTACTTCTACTCCCATATCTGAGTGCAAGAATGTTCACACACACACACACACACACACACACACACACACATTTCTGCAATATTCCATCTGCCTAGGCCAGGAGCTTGTCATGACAAACTAAATGCAATAACTATTTCCTGACCAAACCTGTTATTCGACATCTCAATGATTTGGGATGTCAAATAACAGGTTTGGTCAGGAATAGTTTCTGATTTCACACTGATGAGGGTCACACTGAGGTCTCAAGAGAAGTAATAATTACAAAGCATCCTCATCTATGTGAAAGGGTACGATGTTCAGATATATTCAGCCCTTTGAGATGCTCTGCCGCAAGGTGGTTGAGGTGCAAAGTACTGTTGATTCATGGTCACCTTGGTCCATCGTCATTAATAATGATACTTTGTACTTTCGTGTTTGTGCTAAGGGTGGTTTCAAAAGCTGGAAGAAGCTTCTCAATTTCTAGATCTGAAAATCTCTCTTTCACAATGTATATGTGGGAGTATGTGTATGCTATGAAAATATATACACACATATTCACATATAAATATATACACACATATCTACATATATATTTATAGTGTACTAATTAAAAGATAAATTCTTAATGATCCATGGAAAGAGAATGGCAGGCCAGGTGTGGTGGCTCACACTAGTAATCCCAGCACAGTGGGAGGTTGAGAGGGGAGGATCACTTGAGCTCAGGAGTTTAAAACTGGCCTGGGAAACATGGTGAGACCCCATCTCTACAACAAATATATAAATTAGATGGGCATGGAGGCTTGTACCTAGGGTCCCAGCTACTCAGGAGGCTCAGATGGAAGGATGACTCAAGCCAAGAAGGCAGAGGTTGCAGTGAGCCAAGATCACACCACTGCTTCAGCCTGAATGACAAAACAGTAACTTGCCTCAAAAAAAAAAAAAAAAAAAAAAGAGAAAAAAGGAAAATTTGAAAAAAAAAGGAAAAATCTCTTTAAAATTTAAAAAATTTTAAAGAAAACTTTAAAATATCTATATATTCAGAAACGTATATAATCATAGTATATTAATCAAAAAGTAAATTCTTAATACTTCATGGCAAGCACACGACAGGCCACAGATGGTGGCTCATGCTTGTCATCTCAGCACATTAAGAGGCCCAGGCCAGAGGATTGCTTGTGTCCACAAGTTTAAGACCAGCCTAAGCAACAGAGTGAGAACCAACCTCTCAGACAAAATTGGAAATCAGTCAGGGATGGTGGCACATGCCCATAGTCTACGCTACTCAAGATGCTGACTTGGGAAAATCGGTGGAAGCCAAAAGGCCAAGGGTGCGGTGGAGGCTGATCACACGGTGACCCTCCAGCCTGGGTGACAGAGCAAGACCCTAAGGAAAACAAAAAAGTTAACTGTAGAAAATATAAAAAAAGAAGACATGAAATGAGAAGCTACCACGTCCAGGGCAAAGACAAACAGCCCAAGCAGAGGCCCATTCCCCTCTGAACCCGAGAAAAACCATGAGACACTAAATAAAAGAGACATCATTGTAAAAAGACACAGGCAGAATTTACTACAAATCTGTCAAAAATATACTCTCAAGGTTAAAAGTAGAGACAGGTGTTTCAAAAATACACTCTCAAGGTTAAAAGTAGAGACAGATGTTTCAAAAATACACTCTCAAGGTCGTTTTCTTGACTTAATATTAAATCACAGTTCCAGCCCTAAAAAAAAAAAAAAAAAGAAGTCGTGACTTCAAATTCCTGACCTCAGGTGATCCACCTGCCTCAGCCTCCCAAAGATCTGGGATTACAGGCATGAGCCACTGAGCATGGCTAGAAATCAGCCCTTTTGAAAGACTCACTCCCCACCTGGTATCAACCAACTGCCTGATGCCCCTCTCCCCACGACTGGTAGAAGGTGTCCAGGTTCTTGGCATCTTAAAGAATTGGACAAAATGTACAAACAAAGCAGCGAAAGCAAAAACAGGGATTTATTAAGGACGAAAGTACACTCCACAGTGTGGGAGCAGGCTCCAGCACAGAGGAGGCTCAAGAGCCCCACATGCAGAATTCTTGGGGGTTTCAATTCTTTAGAGGTTTCCCATTGGTTACTTGTCTAATATTCTATGTAAATGAAGAGAATGAAGCCACAGGGTCATTTACTCAGAATGCGCCCTATTGTAAATGGAGAGGATGTTACTTGGTGTGTGATCTCTGTAAACAGAGGATGAATGTGAACTTAACAAAGTGTGAATGGAGAGGATGAAGTGAAGTTACAAAGTCATTCACATTCCTGTCATTGCTGAGGTGCTTTCATTTAGTTCATGTTCCTTTAGTTCAGGCATCCCCAAACTTTTTACACAGGGGGCCAGTTCACTGTCCCTCAGACTGTTGGAGGGCCGCCACATACTGTGCTCCACTCACTGACCACCAATGAAAGAGGTGCCCCTTCCTGAAGTGCGGCGGGGGGCCGGATAAATGGCCTCAGAGGGCCGCATGCGGTCCGCAGGCCGTAGTTTGGGGACGCCTGGTTTAGTTCGAGGAAGTCAGTGTGGATCAGCCTTATGTTCCCTGCCTTCACACCCCATTCTTCTGCCTTACCCCACTCCCTTGCTTTCGGCATGAATAACCAGGATTCCTTCCTGTTAAGAGACCACTGGCCATAAACTGGTCTGGCCAGTGTAGGAGGCTGTGCGGTGAGGCTTTTCATGTCCCCTGCTTCACCTTCTGATGCCAGAGGCTTGAAAACTCCACCCTCAGATCATGCTAATGTCACCATTTTAAAAACATGTGTCCCACTGAGAGGGATGAAGCTCAACTGTGCATGGTGCATCTCTCCTTTCATAAATATTCATGACCCCTCCCATGGCTTATTAAATGTGTGTATTTGGCTACTCTGCTCAGCATAAATTTCTGTTCCCTTTGCCCCTCCCCTGAGGACTCTCTTGGTGGCTTCTGACAAGAAGCTATGCTTCTCAGCTTGTCAGAATGGCCACGCTGCAGGCTGCAACCCCTTATGAGAAATGATGTGATCCTTTCCAGTGTGAACATTGTTATTTTTTTGTCAAAGGTATTCAAATCTAACAGATTACAATGATACCTGAGAGATGTTGCCTCATAATATTTATAAAAAGATCTTTCATTAAACAAACTGCAATTTGCATGTCTCTATTTTAAAAATAAGTGTCACGTTATCATAACTTATACTTTTTTTATTCATTCTTATACACGTGATTCCACTTGCCAACAAAATGATAAAGTGTGAGAGGTGTAACTTAATAACAGGATCAATTCTTGTTCTTTTCCCACCCCAATGAGAAAATAATGTAAGAAATTCGGCCATATGAGAAACAGAATGTGATAAATTGGACAGTATCTTTCCTTCATCTGCTCTGTTAGAATCCACAGCACAGCACCAACTGCCTTTTAAAGAAGATATCTGCAACATAATTTGTTTAATTGTTACAGTTTTATCAATAGATACAGTTCTCTGGAAATAGTATCTGCTTCCTTAGAAGGTATTTCCTACAAAAGCTATCATTACTGGGAGTGGTTACTAATAATGCTATTGATAAGAATATCTAATACATGAAACAATCACTGCATTATCAAGTGCTTTGTATACATTAATTTGTTTAATCTTCACAATATAAATTAGTATCCTCATTATACAGATTTTTAAAAATTGGGCTTAAAAAGGTTAAATAAGTTGTTCTGAATCACATTGCTTGTATGTGGAAGCACCTCCAGGATCTAAACCACTCCTTTGAGTGGCCATTGGATGTTCATGGAAGGCCCTCTGGCCCACAGTTCTGCAGTTAGGATTCTATTATGTGACTCATACTTGGAGCATTGCATTGACTATATTATAGTGGATTTTTCTGAATCAGTAAATTTCAACAAAGTAGTTAGATATTTCCCCCTCAAACTGGAGCCTAGTCTACCTCATTCAGCCCCTGTTGCTGTTATAACAAATTACCTGGGAGGCTCAAGGGGCAAATTTCTTTCTTACCTCTTCCAATGTGTGATGGCTGTCATCATTCCTTGGCTCGTAACCATATCTCTTTCTATCCTGTCTTCACATTGCCTTCTCTGTATCTGTCTTCTCCATGTGTCTACTTCGTAAGGATCCTTGTGATTGCATTTAGAATCTACTTAGGTAATCCAGGATGATCTCCTCTCCATCCTTAATTTAATCATATCTTTTGCTATGCAAAGTAATACTCATTCTTTTGCTATGCAAGAGATCCAGGGACTAGGAGAGGGACGTGCCATTTGGGGCCACCATTCAATCCTCTACGTCTACCAAATGCAGAAATGCTTTCTCTTTAAATTCACAGATCTATATAATAAATTACCTACCTATTACACATTTGAGGCAGTAAAATATATAAGTTTTGTGCATAATAAATTACCAATTCTGAGGACTGCCTAGTTAGTCTGAGCCACAGTTTTAGAATGAACCTACTCTTTGCAGACATAAAATCTTTTAGGTTTTTATATACACTGTATTGTACAGTTCTCTGATACATACATAGTTGCTTCTCTCTCAAAAAACATGAAGCATCTAAGTAGAAAGGGTTGCTAAGAGTAAACCAGTCGCCCAACTTTACAAATGAGACAACCCAAATCACATGACTATGGTAACAGAGTTGCTATAGAATTCAAGAGATGTGACTCCCATTCCCCAGCTTTTCCTGATATATATTTTCTTTCCTTTTATCTAATGTACCAAAGGTGTTATTCATTTATTTCTTCAATCAACACATATTTGTTCAGAGCCCACGAAATATTGGGTACTACATTATGATGATCTAGAGTATATAAAAATTACAAAATGTTTCACTATTGAAAAATTGTTGGTTATTTGTCAGCTTATATTCCAGGGCTCACTGCTTTAAGAAATCCTATGCTTCTGTTGGTCAATTTCTTAAGGACAAAGAAAAGTGGAAAACCCCAGTAGAGGTTTTGTTGCTCCTCTGGTTTTCTCCCTTCTCTCTGTATTAGGAACTAGACCTTTTTCTTACTCTGAAAACCCGAAGCTAAATGCCATTTCCTTTCATGGGTGATCACCTGCCTACACCCTTATTCTAGGAAACTCCAGAGACAGACGCGTGCTCTGCCTTCACATAGTAAGCTTCACATCAATTCACTGCCACTGGAATGAGGGACTTGAGTTGTCCTTTACCCAGAAGTCAGAAGAATTTGTTCAGAGTCATCTGTACTTTGTTCTTGGCTCCACTTGAAATTTATCTTCCATGTTGCACGATGGCAGTTGGCCAATTAGAACAGGAGAATGTCATCGGGGCTGTTATCAACAGGCCATTTGGATTGGAAATGATGCAATGATTGGGCCTAGTTAGCAAAAGATTGGCCAGTGGATCTATGAAGCCCAGGCAAGTTTCCTATAGGTATCAGCCCAGTAATTTATTGAAATAAAATAAAATTTTATTTTATTTCAATAAATAAACATAGGCAAGAACCACTTCTTGGATTTGCTGGCTGAGATGGCAATACATGATCCAACTTGCTATGTTAGGTGCTTAATAAGGATTACTATTCCAGAAGCAGGGTAAAAGTACCTATCAACAAATATCTACCAAATACCATGTTGTAACTAAATGTTTATAGGTCCGCCTCCTCCTTTAGACTCTACAGTTCTTAGGGACATAAGCTGTGTATTTCCCCATGGGTTTCCTTTGTGCCTAACATAGGACCAGGTCCACAGGAAGCACTCACTAAATGCTTATCTTTGTTAAATTCAGTCCATCTGTACAGTGGGGGCAGATATATGACAGGTTTCTTTCCCGTGGATCATTTATTCTATTTCCACTGAAGGAAATGTTAGTTTTGGCCTGAATATTTTCTCTTCATCAGAATACTATTAAAGTAATAGAAGAATATGCCACATGAAATGTAGTTATTTAGGACTGAAAAGCTTACTCATTCTAATTCTTTTCTCTGTCATATAGTTTGGCCTAGCTGCTTGTAACATTATGGCTCTTCCAAAAAAGAAATAGAAAGAGTGTATGTACATACCTGCATGCTGTATGTGTATGTGTGCATACATGGCTGTGTGTGGACATGGTGTGTGTGCACATGCATGTATGGTGTGTGTGTGAGCACAAAGAAGTATAGCAAATACATATGGATTTGTAAAAGACTTCCTAACAAAATCCATCTTTAGTTACTTTTCCATTTTATTCTTGTATGAAGGAGCACCAGGATGAATCATCTGCAGTGGCTGAGGACTATTGATCACATTTGGCAGGAAGGACATAACACCACACCACCCATGTGAGTTCTTTTGAATGGTATTGATTATGGGAGTCATTACTGTGTTCCAATGCTCTGTTGTCTGTCATCTGCAATACAAATTCAAATGCAGCCTCAATGGATGCTTTCTTAGACATCTAATTAGACCACGTGACATGGTAGCTTGTTGGGAAGATGATCAATGGGAAGAACTCTAGGATAAATTACTTCTGCTTGAAAAACATTCATATTGCCTACCTGGGTAAAAATGTAACTGTGACTGTGGAGATGGAAGAAATCAATGATAAAAATAATGATTGCCTCAGATTGTTTATAATGAATTCAGTATTTTTTTATTTGCTAAATTAGTGAGCAAACTGGAAAGATAGGCTGAGATGAGAAATGGAGTACATGAAAATTTAAGGATGGTCAAATGAACTGATTTTCTTCTTTAAGTTGATGTTTTGAATGAAAATAAAAGTAAATGAATCATGTTAAAATATACTGATACATTTCCACAAACAGAAAATACCCATCCACCCATATCAAGACACTGAACATTACCAACATCTCAGACCCCTGCCATCAGGCCCCTTTTAAGCTGCCATCCCTCACCTTCCATCTCATAAGACTGTCTTGACATCTAACCTCATACATTTATTTTAAAGCCGACAGTCCAGGCGCGGTGGCTCACGCCTATAATCCCAGCACTTTGGGAGGCTGAGGTGGGTGGATCACAAGGTCAAGTGATCGAGGCCATCCTGGTCAACATGGTGAAACCCCGTCTCTACTATAAATATAAAAATTAGCTGGGCATGGTGGCGCATGCCTGTAGTCCCAGCTACTCGGGAGGCTGAGGCAGGAAAATTGCTTGAACCCAGGAGGCGGGGGTTGCGGTGAGCCGAGATTGCGCCATTGCACTCCAAGAGGGAAACTCTATCTCAAAAAAAAAAAAAAGAAGCCGACATCATTTTGGTGCGGGGAGGGGATAAATGCAGGCAGAGTAAAAGGATGAAATAGTATTCAGATCATTCAGGATCAAAAATCTTCTAGAGAACAACAACAAAAATGGGGAATAGTGAGTTGGTATTGGTTTTGGTGAAGCAGCAGAAATGGAAATAGTTGGCAAAGAAGAAAAGTAATCTATATACAAATAATATAAAATGACTTTTTTAGGGATCATATTTAAAACCACAGTTCGGTTATTTTGAAAGTCATTTTATGAGTGCATATGTAGCCTTCTTGATAGATTAGAAGTATTTCAGATATGAAGACTGCTAGAATCTGTTCATAGTAATTTTCCCAAAAAGCATTTGGTTAGTGCTAATATTTAAAATCACAGCCTGGGCATGGTGGCTCATACCTGTAATCCCAGCACTATGGGAGGCCGAGGCAGGCAGATCACCTGAGGTCAGAAGTTCGAGACCAGCCTGGCCAACATGGTGAAACCCCGTCCCTACTAAAAATACAAAAATTAGTGGGGCATGGTGACAAGTGCTTGTAATCGCAGCTACTGGGAGGCTGGGCCAGGACAACTGCTTGAACCCAGGAGGCAAAGGTTGCAGTGAGCCAAGATTGTGCTATTGTACTCCAGCCTGGGTGACAGGGAGAGACTGTCTCAAAATGAATAAATAAATAAATAATAATTTTAAAAAATCACAGAGTAGTATATTAAATAAGGCCATGAAGAAAAACATTTAAGGATAGACAGAAAAAACATGTTATTTGACTTCCAACAGTGATAGTACAAGGGACATGAATGACACCTATTCTCAAACAGAGCACCTGAACATAGATCTGCCCTGGCCACGGGTGCCGAGGAGGACGTTGGCTGTTGGGGACCTTCTACAGGAGACAGTAAAAGAGTTTTAGAGACAGAGATGCAGTTCTGCTTCCTGGAATTGAGGTTTCACTGTGAGAAGTAAGCAGTGATAAATAGTAAAAGTTTCAGAGTGGAGGATTCAAAAAAGATTTGAAAATCAGCATTCTTGCCAAATGACGCTACTATGGAATGGAGGTGGTGGAAGTAAGGAGAGGGTTGGCCTGGAAGATCTACCCTTAGGCAGTGTACACGAACCATCTGAGCTTGCCTAATAAGCATACAGGGATATAAAGCAACTTACGCAGTGAGACATCACGTATGTGCGCTGTTCCTTTTCCTTCAAAGAACGTACTCAGAACTTTTGAAAACCAGCAGCTTTATATCATTTAATTGCACAATGATCTTGACACAAAGATCATTGTACAATTAAATAGCAATACTGAAACATTTTTGGTAATGCTCATTTGAAGCATTCTTGGCATTTATCTTGATCTAATCTAAGCCTTTTCCAAAAGCAGTGCCAGTTAATGCAATTCTTAAAAGTACCAAACACAGCTCACTGACACTGCCCCTGTGGTACAAAAGAGACGTGTCTACAGATGGTTCAGCAAAAGAGCCGGTGTTGTCTGATGACTCTCTGCATTCTGGGTCTCAGTATCTGGGTAACAAACTTGTCGGATATGTTGTCTCCTTGCTTCCAGCTGGTGTTTTATTGGCCATCTTCAGGGTAGAAAATTACTGGGGAAAAACAGCAGCAGCATTGCCTGCTGCCAACCACACACAAAAGGCCCTGCCAAGTCCACAGTCAATAATACCCCAATTTGTTTTTAAATGGTTTTTGTACTGATTGCGTTAAAAGGTCTGTCAATGTATGTGGCTTTTCTGCACTGTGGTCTGAATTATATGTGATGGTGACAGTTGGTTAGCAGTGGGATATCAGTATGTCTAAGTTTCCAAGAGAAGAGTATGAGGCCAGATGCATTCCCATCGCAGCTTTGCCTCTGCACATGGTGTGCTCCTTAGAGTCAGAGGGAACGCGGAACTCACTGGAGCACCAAGGGAAAAGGATATGGCACCATGGGGGAGGCTGTGTCTTCAAATCCGCAATCCTACATCTAAAAATGTCACCTCACCTGTTAAAATGGATTGACAAATGACAAGTGCAAACAATCAAATGTAAAAGTCGATGGGCTGGATTGATGGTAGAAATGAGTCAATATCTTCCTAAACTTATTACAACTGTCTCAAGTACAATAGAAAACATACCAGGCTGCCCTTCAGAAAAACGATGATGCTTGTTTTTCTACATCACACTTTTTCTTTGCTATCTAGAAAATGCTTAAAGGTTGACTTCACGCATAGAAATACAAACTGCGCTTTTGAAAATTTGAAATGGAAATTATGTCTTAAAACCGATTCTTGCTATAACAAATGGAAAACCAGTTATCTTATCTTGTTTGTACATAGACATAAGCAAAACCACTTTTAAGCCCAAACTCTTCCTGGAAGTTGTATTTTATAGAAATGTAATTTTTTATATAAAGTAGTGCATCAGATTTCAGCCAGAGAAGAATCACTAAGGAGTATATAACGTAACATGTATTAATAGATGCACTACTGATTATATAATATTAATAATATATAAGATACGAAGCCAGATAACGTGTGATATGTATATAAAGGGATTTATTCCATGGACGTGACCTCACACAGCTGTGAGAGCTGCTTAAGTAGTCTTGGTGAGGCTGCTGTCTCTTCATGCCTGATGTGGACCTCGAGTTTTCCAGGGAAGGCAATTGACAGATACATATGAAGAGAGAGAGACAAGGTGGAGCTGGAACCCACATACATGAGTTGGAACCCATGAGGATGGCCTGGACCCTGGGTCAGTCTCTTGATAACTCAAACTTAGTCCTTAATGAGAAAATTGGGCGCTCTCAGAGAACTAAAACATACACCTCAAGCAAAACATGAAGAGGCTGAGGGAGAAACCAGGGCAAGGCAGGCAACTGCAGGCCCAGCTGCTGCCCATTCCAAAGACTCAGAAATAAAAAGAATAAATTACTGATACAGCAATGATATGGAGAAATCTCAGAATCATTATGCTGAGTGAAAGAAGCAAATACAAAATAGTATGCATTATATGATTCTGTATATATTGAATTTTAGAAAAGGAAAACCAATTTTCAGTGACATAAACAGATAAGTTGTTGCCTAGTGCCAGGAACTGAGAGAGAAATGGACTGTGAAGGAGCATAACTTCCTTCCCTCCTCCCTCCCTCCCTCCTTCCCTCCTTCCCTTCTTTCCTTCCTTCCTTCTCTGCTCCCTTCCTTCTCTTCTTCCTTCCTTTCTTTTAAAACCACTGTACACTTTGTCTACTTGCATGCCTTGCACAGAAGAAACTCCTACTGGGTTTCATGTATAAATGAATGAATGATTAGTGATATGTGTTACATATAAATATTATGCACGTGTGTATACATATTGTATATGATTATATGTATATACTGATATATTCTAGTATCAGTTTCCTGTGACTGTTTTTGTGCAACTGCTTTATCTCTATGTAATACATGCTTTTCTTTTACTAATTATGTATATTTTCCTACATATTTGCAAAGTTAGTTACATAGAACTACTTTTTGAGAGAAAATTAATCAGTTCCCCTTTTCTGTAGCATTACCTTCCAGCTTATTTTAATAGTTTTTATGGATTTTCTGCAAGTACAGCAGAGTCCAATTTTTCATCATTGTACTTTCCAATAATTTGAAGTTAGTATGAAATTAAACTGTCGAGAAATCAAAGTACACTGACAATCTTAAAGTCAACACTGAACAAAATTATTGCAACTAATTCATCTTTCTTTAGTTCTTGACTTGCCAATTGATATTTCAGAATGAATTATTCATTTATTTGTTCAAATTTAAAGTCCAGTCATGAGAAGATTTTAATATGTCAATTGTCACATTTAATTCTCCCTAAAACAATAGTGAATACTTTGTAGATTTTTGATGTCAAAGGATCTTCCAGAAAAAATGAGCAGCTGTCAAAAATGAACGTTCTTGCAAAACAGCTATTATTTATAACTGTGCCAAAAAAAAGTTATCTCATTTCTTTCCTGAGTTATTTCAAGATACCAGGAATGATAGATAACAGGCAAAACGACAGGCAAAGACTACAATTAACATCTTCACCTGTTCGAGCTGGTTAACCCCAGTGAAATCCAGGATTTTCTTTTTCATCACATCCAAAAAGCTCCTGTTAGCTGAAATTACTTTTGTGATTCCTTCATCTGATTAAGAGTAAATAAAGGATATTGCCTCACATAATTATTTTGAAATCTCGGATTAGATTTTATGACTGTCTACTTTCTGTATAAATATTTGTGAGAAGTTTTTAGGGGACTCAAATGTCTTTCAATGAATGCGAAAATACCACTTAACACAATATAAGTAATTAAGTCCTAGGATATGTATGCATAAAATCAGAATTAAAATAGGCTGTCTAAACTGTATTAATACTCTTGTCAGTATGCTTGTATTAGACACCCATAGCCAATTGACTGACATTGACGCTTAAATGGCTTACAGATCTGTTAGATTGAATATAACTTTCGAATTTTCAGTCACCCTGTTTTTCTCACACTGGCTGCCTTTGTAAACCTGTCAGGTTTATGTAGCCAGAAATCTTGAGTTGTCTTTGATTCTTCTCTTTCCCTCTGTCTTGCTGTACCTCAGTCACCTCTAAGTGACAAGTGTCTCTTGTTCTACTTCTCTGGGCTGCACAGCTGCCCCTAACCCAGCTCCAGCTGCTGCTCCTGGCCCTTGCTACTCCCCTTCTTGCTTCCCCAGAGCCATCTCTACCCAGTGACCACATTCTCAAAAGTAAATCAGGTAATGTCACTCCTCTGCATCCGTTACTCTTGGGGGAAAAACGTCCAGATGTATGATGCCTTGCATGATCCGGTTCTTACCTAGCTGTCCATTTCTCTCATACCCTCACCTCTTGCACACATTGCCTCCAATCAGCTTCTCAAACAAGAGTCCTTTCCACCTTTGGGGCCTTTGTGCTTGTTTCCTTTACCTAGAATTTTTCCTAGACTTTGTATGGCTGGTTCCTTCTCTTACTTGAATGTCAGATTAAAAGAGGCAAAGGTGGAATGTGGAAGGGAATAGTGGAGCAAAGACCATATGCTAGTGACTATGTTAGACAGGCAAGATTTGTGTGTATGTGCATATTGTATATATATATATCATGGCACTGTCTACTATTCCATCCTCTATTAATGAACGCAGAAATGAAAATCAATATACATTGCCAAAGGACTTTTTTGTACTGTACTTTGAAACAAAATATTTTCTTGTTGTTTTGATTAAAACATATTGACTTAACTAGGAAAATGTGAGTCTACTAGCCAATTAAAATTTTGTTGCATAAAGTACAAGACAGTACTTCTCAATGATATAGCCCAAGGTACAGTAAGAATCATAGATGGATATTCTGTTCACTCATTCTTGCAACGAATACAGCTTATACATCTATAATAATAAATCTTATGCATATGTTTAATATATTTATTTACTTAAGAAACATTTCCAGTAATCTAGGCATGTTAAATTGGTTTTCATATCAGATAGTTTTAAGGATTCTAAAACAGAACACACCATCTGTGCATAAATAGTGAACCTCATTTAATGCAAATAAATTATAGACATTTTAAAATAAAATGTTAAGATGATGCAATCATTAAGTGGAGTGAAAATAATACTTGGATTTTATTTATTTTATTTTTTTTTGAGACGGAGTCTTGCTCTGTCACCAGGCTGGAGTGCAGTGGTGCGATTTTGGCTCACTGCAACCTCTGAGTCCCTGGTTCAAGCAATTCTCCTGCCTCAGGCTTTTGAGTAGCTAGGATAACAGGCATGTGCTACCACACCCAACTAATTTTTTGTGTGTTTTTAGTAGAGACAGGGTTTCACCGTGTTAGCCAGGATGGTCTCGATCTCCTGATCTCATGATCTGCTCACCTTTGTCTCCCAAAGCACTGGAATTACAGATGTGAGCCACCATGCCTGGCTAGTACTTGATTTTAAATGTAAAGTTTGTGTCTTAAAACAATCCGTATAAACTATATACTTATATGTGGTGAATTTTTAACATTTAATTATTACTTTTAGATACATTTTATATAAATTTTCCAACATAATACTAAACTTCATAAATATCGGTTGGGTATACATAAATTGATTCAGGAAAACTTAATTTGTTGTGTTGCCATAACTGGTCTCTAAATAAAATTGTGAAACACCGTGTTTACCAAATTACATTCTTTAACCTTAGAGAAAAAAGATTTATTTCCTGATCTGAATTTCCAAATAATAATTAGAGGCAGCTTTATTATGAATTTAATAAATGTTAAATTATGCATAATTATAGAGCCAAGGTCAGGGACAACTTCCGAAATATTTTCTTCCCAACAACAGAGGCAGCCATCCTATTGGAGATGGTGGAATAAAGATATTGCCCCCGTCTTCTCCATGAACGTAAACTCAAGATATGGAGAATGACTGCTGAATACAGTGGCAATTAAGCCATGAAGAAGTCTGAGAGACAGAGCCTGTAGACAGCAGGGCCTTCTGAAGCAGGTGGCTACACTGTGCACTAAAGCAAATCACCTCTGGTTTGTAACATGAGGATCAGGGAGCACTATGGCTGTTGGAACATTCGTAATCTGGCAAAATATCTGGGTCTAAAAATATTAAAGACAAGACATTGTGTTTTTGTTTCTGGTTTTTTTTTTCCCCAAAAAGTACACTGTCTGTGATAAGTGAATGCAAAAAAGAATTAGTGGCAAATAATCTAGTAGCTTCAGATTTTGGCAACTAAGAAGAGGCTTTGTTTTCACTCCTAGACATACACATGTGCACATGTAGGCACATGCTGAAAGTTCAGAAAAACTAGTTTCACATAAAAATGAAGAATGGATAACTTTCAAAATGAAAACCTATATGAAATTGTTATAAGAAAACAAGAGAACAAGGATCAGAATAGTTTCTTACAGTCAAAAACATGCCAGAAAGCTATCTTCACAAAACTAGTCAAAACTGGAATCTACTCTTCCATACTTAGCTAAAATATGTTCAGAAATGCTACAAGACAGGTTCAGTGCTTACTCTTTATCTGAGAATGTGGGGATCATCACTAACCAATCCTATCTTGACTCATCCAATTCTAAGTATTTGAGTCTGTCCCTTGAAATATGCTAGCCCTAGTACCAACTCTGGTATTTCTGAAAATGTCCTTTGGCCAGTAGCAGAAATACAACCCTAATGAAATTTCATTAAAAAAAGAATTTCATGACTCACGGCTGAAAAGGAAATGTGAATCTAGTGGCTCATGTGTGGTTTGAACTGGAAGCTCAAATGATGTCTTGCCAAGATGAACTTTTTTATCTTTGAGGCCTACTATTCACCCTGTCAGGTGTATAATGAGGCCAAGACTTGCTGTGTAATAAGAGAGAATGTTACCAATAGCTATAGCATTAGTGTTCACCGTGTCTTAAACCTTAGGTAAGTGTGTGTGTCTCTTTCTCCATGGCTGCAGTGACGATCATGGTTACTCTGGTTTGCCCAGCATGGTTCCCATAACCACCCTGATTCAATTACTAGAGAGACAAACATTCTGTTACCTGATTCAATTCCTACAGACCTGACCCAGAGCCACACCCACTTAGGCCCTGGGGGGTGGTGGTGTAGTTCCAGCAGGATTACATGGATGAAGAGTAGAGAGAGATTGGCTTTTAAAAGAATGAGAAATTTCATTCCCAAAAGAAGGGAGAAAAAATGCTGGAGAAAGAAGTAAACATAAAATTCCTCTATGAAATACCAAGATGAAAGAAGCATCAACATATTTTTACACATTTTTTACAACTTTACAAACTTTTACAGGATTATCATTTCGTAGTGAAGAATCCAAATGGGATTTCTGTTTGATACGGTTTGGCTGCGTCCCCACTTAAACCTCAAATTGTAACTCCCATAATCCCCACATGTCATGGGAGGGACCCAGTGGGAGATAATTGAATCATGGGGGCAGGTCTTTCCCTAGCTGTTCTCATGTTATTGAATAAGTCTCACAAGACCTTACGGTTTTATAAAAGGGAGTTTCCCTGCACATGCTCTCTCTTGCTTGCCACCACGTAACACAGGGCCTTTCTCCTCCTTTGCCTTCTGCCATGATTGTGGGGCCTCCCCAGACATGTGGAACTGTGAGTTCATTAAACCTCTTTTTCTTTATAAATTACCCAGTCTCGGTTAAGTCTTTATTAGTAGTGTGAGAACAGACTAATACATAGCTTCTGCACATATTGTCAGTGAAACACACACACACACACACACACACACACACACACACAACTGAAGACATATATAAAACGAAGTGTTGGTCTCCATCCCAGTTAGTCCTGTTTCATCCAACTGGTTTAGAGCTCCTACATGCAAACTTTTTTTTTTTTTTTTGAGATGGAGTTTCGCTCTTGTTACCCAGGCTGGAGTGCAATGGCACAATCTCGGCTCACCGTAACCTCCGCCTCCTGGGTTCAGGCAATTCTCCTGCCTCAGCCTCCTGAGTAGCTGGGATTACAGGTACGCACCACCATGCCCAGCTAATGTTTCGTATTTTTAGTAGAGATGGGGTTTCACCATGTTGACCAGGATGGTCTCGATCTCTTGACCTCGTGATCCACCCGCCTCGGCCTCCCAAAGTGCTGGGATTACAGGCTTGAGCCACCGCACCCGGCCCCTACATGCAAACTAATATATTCATTTATGTATTTCCAGTGCAAAATGAAATATACATCTGGGAGTCATTTGATCCATTTAGATACTACGTTGGATTAACGTTTTAACAAAAGCGTATTAGGGTTTTTTTGACTGAAATTTACTTAAGAGTATTTATCCATTTTTCAAATTAATTGCCACATTCCCTCTTACCTTCCTGCTTCGCACACAGGCATTTCACAGCTGCATTAGTGATGACTCCTAGATACTTCTGGAAACCTATGGCTGGGTAGTAAGAGAGACAGGAAACCTATGGCTGGGTAGTAAGAGAGACAGGAGCTCATTGGAAGGGCTCCCATTTGTCTTCTGAGGTCTTTGTAAGAACATGCAGGTTTATCTTCGAGGCATTTTAATTACAACGACCGAATTTTCCAGTTGCCATAATTGAATTCCCAGTCACTCTTCTGCAACAGATCTATTTTTTTTTTAAAAAGCCATAAATAAGGAAAATGTTTTAAGTGTTAGAAGACAATTATGATAGTAATTTGTCTTTCTTAAAACTTGTAACTCAAAATTAATTTATGTCTGAGTTACGGCTAGTGCCTAAGACTTCAAGTAGTGTTATGGAGTTAGAAAATTGTAATCATTTATGGACAAGATTGAGCTCAATCTTGTTGACAGTTTGGGATGAGAATTAGAAATGTTTTGAGATGAAACTGCTGGTCGTCTTCAAGATATCTTTTGAAAATGATGGAGTCATTCAAATATAGTCTATGAAATTACTGAAGCCCGAAGAGAGCGTTAAAGTAGATGGACTGGTTAAGTTAATAGATGGGATCTGTGTCACAGTTAGGGAGCTGGGGTTTCTGGACCCAGGTTTGTCATTTTACATGGTTAGAATTTAATGTGCCCATCCTCTAAAGTGCACATCTAACACACACAGTTCATAAATATTAACTGTCTCTAACTGCCTCTCAGTGAACAAATGAGGATTTATATATATATATATATATATATAATATATATATATAATATATATATGGAGCTTTTGTGTGTGTGTGTATATATATATATATATATATATATATATATATATACACACAAAAGCTCCAAAGAGAAGAAATTGTGTAAACTGAAGTTAACCAACTAACCTATTAATTCTGAGATTTATCTTCACTGAAAGTTTTACTAAATGATAGATGAAAACACTAGGACAGTCTTGTTTGTTTGTTTGTTTTACAAAATGCCTATAAAACTTATGTCACCTCAAAGGGCATAATGTCTCTTTATACTCCTCCAAATACAGTTACATGCCTAGGTAAGTCTTCTTTTACCTCTGAGGATGAAAAAGTAAATTTTCCTAATCAGAGGAGAGGCTATTGCATACCTCTAGTCAGTAGTAACATAACTGATATATATATGTGTATGTACATGGATGTTTGTATAGCAGCTATTCATATCAGTATTTGTACACCCCAGAGAAGAAAGGAAATGTTCCTTCCAGCTCCTCAATCATTCATGAATAACACTAGTTAGAAAAAAAGACAAACTGGACTGCAAAGGCCAGCTCTGCTTTTGCCCCCACACATTCCTCTGATCAATGTCAATTCCCCTCTACCTAAGTCTTTGGATTTGGGGTAGGGATAATTTGATGATAATGACTATGGTCATTGTCATTTTCCCCCAAGATCTGTCATCTCGAATGCTATAGAAACTAAATTGAAGTTTGGGGATTCTGAGTTTCCCACCCACCTCACTGCATTGTTTTCTCTGAAGGGAAATACATGTCAGTTCTGAGGCAACTATTCCAGGCGATTGCAGATCACCATGCTCAGTCATGGCTGCTGGGATCTCAAATATTCAAAAAAATTGCTAGAAGTAGGGACTATTTGAATAATACAACACACAAACTTAATTTATTGCACCTATGTGAAGCCGTGAATTTAACAGTGCACAATCTTCTCAGGAACACATCAAACATTTATAAAAATGACAATATAATGAGCTCAAAAGCAAGTCACAAGAAATTAAAAAAAAAAATCAGTGTTGTATACCATAAGGATGAATTAAATTATTCACCGAAAATCAAAAGATAAATAGAAAATCTCTATATGCTTTGAGTTAAAAATTAAAAATCTATACAACTGTGATTGAAAGAAGCTGTAATTGTGGTTAAAAATACCAAGGTCTGAACCCTAAAGGGAATATGTCATTAAAGCGTGGAATATAGCAAATATTTTCTTACATAAAAGTATATGGGTTTAAATTTCATATTAGAAGAAAGAAAGGAAAAAAATGAAAAATTAACCTAGTAATTACAAAGAAAGTAGAAGCAGCAAACAAACATGTAGAAATGAGAACCATCGAGGCTACAAATTGGTACTTTGAGAACATAAGTCAAGCAGATAAGCACGAGTGATGTTAACTGGAAAATAAGAAGTAAGAAGGTATTAATTCACATTAGGAATGAAAAGTTAAGACATAAACATGTCTAGCCAAAACTTAAAAGAATGCTAATACTGTAACTCAGCCAACAAATTTAAAACCTTAGCTGGTTTTCTCAACCTCAGCCATGTTGCTGTTTAGGTTGAGTAATTCGTGTGTGTGTGTGTGTGTGTGTGTGTGTGTGTGTGTGTGTGTGAAGGTAGAGGACTGCCCTGTACTTTGTAGGGTGTTTAGCAGCATCCTTGGCCTCTATTCACCGGTTGCCAATAGCACTCCAAACCTCACCCACAACTGTCTACAGATGTGGCTAAATGTCTCTGGCAAACAAAAATCACCCCTGGGTGTGAACCACTGACTTAAATAAAATAGGCAAGTTCTTAGAAAAATATAACTCACCAAACTCTGTCCAGAAAAAAAAAAATAGAAAATTTGAACATTACACTTCTATAATCATTAAAGAATTTGAATCAGTGGTTTAATATTCCCGGGAGGGAAGCACCAGGCCTGAGGTTTTACAAGCAGATTCTGCCAAAATTTCAAAGGATATAAAAATCTTTTCAGATTACAGATAAAGAAGGAATATTTTCCTACTCTTTGAAGCTAGTTTAACTTTGAGAAGAATAGTAAGTATGAGAAAGAAAAATTACAGGTCAATCTCATGAATATTGATAGAAATCTTACTAGCAAACTGAATTCAGTTTGTTAAGATAATACATAATGATCACATTCAGTTTTTTTTTTCCTGGAATTTTAAAGTCTATCTAGCATTAGATAATTAATATATCATTCTTTCCATGAACAAATTGAAGGGAAAATGATCATGTCATTATTTCATTTATATGATATTCTCTAACCAGGCCCAGGTGGCTCATGCCTGTAATCCCAGCACTTCGGGAGGCTGAGGTGGGCAGATCACTTGAGGTCAGCAGTTTGAGACCAGCCTGATCAACATGGTGAAACCCCATCTCTACTGGAAATACAAAAATTAGCCATTCGTGGTGGCAGAGGGTGGTGGAGGGGCTTGTAATCTCAGCCACTCAGGAGGCTGAGGCAGGGGAAGTACTTGAACCAGGGAGGCAGAAGTTGCAGTGAGCTGAGATGGTGCCACTGCACTCCAGCCTGGGCTCAGAGTGAGACTCCATCTCAAAAGACAAAACAAAACATATTATATTCTCAATAGTTGCTAAAAAATTTATTTGAAAAAATTAATTGTAAACAAAATATGAATAGAAGGGATTTTTATTTAACCAGTAAAGGGTAGCTGCTAAAAACTTAGAGTAAACCTACTGAGAACAGAAAGCAGAAAATCATGCTCACTGCTTTTACTCCTATTCAACAATGTACTGGAGACCTTAGCCAGTGCAGTACGGCCAAAAAAAAAAAAAAAAAAAGAAAGATAAAATGTATGTGTATTAAAAAAATAAATAAATATAATTTGCAGATGATCTAGCTACCTATCTAAACCTCCAGAATAATCTACAAATAAATTAATAGCAATAATAAGATTGTCTACCTCTCTGCCTAGTGATGAAATGAAATTACACAAATTAATTGTATTTGTATACACCAGTAAAAATCAATTAGAAATGTGTATGATAAAGTAAAATATAGCATTTAGAGTAGCCATGGAAAATATAAGTTCAACTGAACAAATTTAACTAAAAATATGTAAAACTTGTGTGGTAAAAATTATACAATTTGATTAGATGATGTTAACAATTACATAAACAGAGAAACATACCATGCTTATCACTATGGAGACCCAGTATCATTAGGATATCACATCTCCTCTACATTTTTCTGTAATTCAAGCAGTCCCTCTCCCAATCTCAGCAGAGTTAATTGTAGAATTTATAAGGAAGAACAATGGTCAAGAAGACCTAAGATACATTTGCTGAGAAGAAGTTAGGGGAGTTTTCCTATCAGTTATCAAGAATTATTTTATAGTTAGCACAGTAAGCACAACATGTCTCAGCACCAGGATTTGCAGGGTGAAAATGCAGCAGCTCAGAGGGCTTAGTAATGTGCCCAGACACATGAGGAAACTTGACATACGATCAAGGCGGGTGGTATCACTGATTCATATGGAAAAAATGAAACTGATTTGTCACCTCACATTATGCACATAAATTCTGATGTGTTAATGACTTAAATGTAAAAAGAATACTTTCAAAATGTTTAGAAATTAGAGAAAGATTTTTATGACACCAGATCAGGAAAGATTTCTTAAATTAGACAAAAGTTTTTAGCCATGAAAGAAAAGGATTGGCACATCTGATTACATTAAGATTAAGAATTTTTGATCATCAAAAGAAATCTTAATAAGACTAAAAAAAAAATAAGCCACATACTGGAAGATATTTTCGACAAACAAGCGATAAAGAGTAACTACTCAGAATACATAAAGAATGTAAAGAACGTATACAACAATAATCTAAAAGAGCCCTAGTCTCTAGAAAAAAGATAAAAGACATAGACATTTATAGAAAAGGAAATATGAATGGTCAAAAGCTTAAAAATATAATTCCTTGTTAGTAGTTAGAAAAATAAAAATTGAAACCACTGGCTTGCGTAAAATTAAGATTTCTGGTAAATCATGAGTTGTTAATGATGTGTATCAACAGGAAGACTTGTGTACCGTGAGTGGGACAGCAAATTGCTACACCGCTTTGGAAACCAACTTAGCATTATCTTGGAAAGATGAGCACTCATACACTGCAGTTCAGCCATTCCAAACCTGGGCTTCTACCACAGAGAAAGTCTTACACTTACATGCCCCGGGAAACACAAAAAGAATGACCCCAGAGCATTGTTCCTAATCGGAAAACCTGGAAACAACTCAAATGACCATAGCTGGGGAAAAGGATAAATTGTTATAAATCTACAAAATGAAATAACCTGCAGAAATGAAAATGAATGACCCACAGCTTCAAACAAAAACTTAGGTTGTTTTTGGAAAGAGAAGAAAAGTAGATTGACATAGTTCACATATGGTGTGATATCATTTCTATGAAACTAAAAGTTGAACAGCATTAAATAACATTGCTTAAGTATACAAAAATGTCTAATAAAGCTATATTATATAAAAACGAAGGGCATGATCTACACTGAAGTTGAGATAACAGAAGCATTTGTTGGTGGCAGGCAAGGGGATGAGACAGGAAATGAACATGACTAGATATAAGGTTTATGAAATGTTTTAGATTTTATACATTACAATACTGGGTTCATGGGTGTTTGTGGTATTATTATGTTCCATGGCTTATGAATATGTTGGGAATGGTTTGGTATATATCATATATTTAATAATTCTTAAAGAAACCTGAATCATGAGCTATCGAGGCCAGCATGGCTCTCTTTTTTCAGAGCAAATGCGCATTGGGCCGATTGATAGAACATTGTGTAAGTCATGAAAATTGAGACTGAAACTAATACAGGAAGAAGATGAAAGCAAGAAAAAATAATTTCTAAGGAAAATCTTGGAGTCTGATTTTGTGCTTCCCTGCTAGAAGACCAATGTCAGCCTTTTAAACACAAAAGTTTGAAGATTTGTTATATGACTTTGAAGTGTGATTTAGAACCAACACTGCTAGTATGTCTCAGGCAGATAAATGAGATATTACCTGTAAATTAAACAATTTTTGTTCCTAGAACACACTGAATTATAAAGAAAACAAAATCAGTAGAACCGTGATTGAGCAAACACCTCAGCCATTCAGTGAAAATGGAACCTGAGACATTTTATTACATCCACCACCAAAATTAAAGATGCCTCCAGTCCCACTGAGATCAAAGTGTGTTACTCTGAACAGACATATATTCAAGAATGGAGGAGTGAGTGTGTGTGTGTGTGTGTGTGTGTGTGTGTATACCTGGGGGAAATTTCTAGGCTTGCAGCTGTGTGATCAATAAGTCAATGAGATATTGTGTGCCTTGTTCTGAAATTTTCTCCTTGAGATCTCTCATTTGCAGAAATATTTACTTTTTATTTGATCCTGGGACATCAAAACTTCATTGCATGTGTTTGCCATTTTCTCTGACTTTATTCTCCAAATAGAGAACAGGCTTTTGAATTTTGATTTGATGACTTCCAAGTTGAGTGATCTTTGGGACATGTTTGTGCCTCCGTAGTAGAAGAGTGACAATACTTGAGTCACTGGATTCTTAAGAGGTTTAAATAAATTATCACATGTGAAGTGCTAGACTCAGTGCCCAGCACACTGTAGGCACTCAATAAATCCATATTCTTGAGGATCACCTGAGGCAGGGAATTTAAGACTGGGCAACATAGTGAGACCCTGACTCAACAAAATAAAATTTAAAAAAATTAACAAAAATTAACCAGGGTGATGGTATATGCATGTAGTCCCAGCCACTCCAGAGACTGAAGTGAGAGGATCACTTGAATCCAGGGATTTGAGGCTGCCGTGAGCTATAATCATAGCTCACTATATTTAGAGACAGAGAGAGCCTCTGTCTCTAAATATAAATAAATGAATAAATGCATGTCCCCTGCCTCTTCTATATTTTTGTGGCTTCACGTCCAGTCTAGAGAGTTAATCATAGCCTGGGAGATGTGCAGGGGATGTTTGTGATCACATGTAACCAGCATCTTCATTTTAAACACTAAGCTAAGGCTAACCAGGGATCAAGGCTTTGCTGCAGAAAATGTAACCAGGAGGAGGCCAGCAGAACTAGAACTCCAATGTCATCTCACACTAGGGCCTGCCTTGGCCTGTGTGCCTTGCTCTAATATATGAAAAACACTTCCTGTTCCTGCTGGCAGGTGATCGACTTGCTTGCATGTATTCGCCTCATGTCCACGCTCATGTGATCTGAGAAGTCATCTGAATGGCTGATAATTAAAACAGCTCTTAAAGAAACCTTTCTTCAGTCTTATAATTTTATTAATACATTTCAATTCATTTCTCAGGAGTAATTAGCAATTATCTGATGGATAGTTTTGCTCTGGTAGAGAGCTGAATTTTATTTTATTTTTTATGAAATACTTTCACCTCATAATTTATTACATTTATAATTAATTTTATCTGGCTTTTAAAATTTGACAATGGCTGTATTTCACCCCACTGGTTAATTCTGTATAAATCAATTTTAATTCCTTTAAAAGTTGTGAGAAAAAAGTTTTCTTAAAAAAAGGTTGAAATATTCATTTATTCATCTGTAGCTTTTGAGTGAAATATTCCCGGAAAAAAATTAAGAAGGGGGTTATCTTTTCCTGTCCTACTTTTTCAAAATATATAGTAAACAAATACTGTCACTATTTTAGGATTCTAGAATTTACACATGGAAAAAGATTTTCAAAGGAAGGTAAATATTTCTCCCCAAAGAAATCTGAAGCAATGATGTTCTATGTAAGTTCACTTTTTTAAAACTCTTAAAACAGTAAAATGTATTTTATAATACAATATCAGTGTGAACATATTAGTATTATTAGAATATTTTATGATTATTCCTTTACATTTGCTTCCTTCCAAATGACTGCAGACACCTTGAATAAGTTCACTTTTTTCTAATGTGCCTCAAATGAAGAAAGCATCTTAGAATCACAGAAATTAAATTTGAATGGATGGAATTCAAGAAGATGCTTCATCCATTTTTTAACAGGTAGATGAACATCATTATTGTAATTGATAGTAGAGGGAAATGAGCATAAAATAATCATGCAGAAATCCCATGCCCAAACTCCCAGGGAAGGAAACAGTATTTCAAAATTGTTAAAGGCATAAAAACTTCTGTATGTATTTTTCATGTCTGTAATTTTGACTCTTTATATGAGTTGTATAGACCTTGAAGCTAATACAGATCAGTGTTTCAGAGGCTAGAGAGAAATCTCATAGAGTCTTAGCATCAAATGACATGAAATTAGAAAGTAGTTTTTTTAAGGGATGCTAAAGAGACTTGTGCACAGAAATTTAAAGCATACTAACCCAAGAAAATATAGGTAAAATTATATTGTCAAATGTGGGAAACTATGATTAATGATATTTGTGATTAATTACTATCATCTTCTAGTTCTGCTGATCAGGACATTAGGTTTTATCTGAGTATAGCTTAAAAGCGACTTGTCCTTACCCATTGCAAAGGTCTATTCCTTTCGTTTCTATCTAGCACAGAAGACCTGTTAAAATTATTTTTTTGCAGAGTAAAAATAATGTAAATTTCTTTACAATGTGAGTGGAATTTGACTGGTATTGCTGATGCGTTACCTGGAGGGTACAGTCCAGCATGAATCAGTTTCCAGCCCTGGGGTCTTCATCTGCCCACGTGGCAATTGTGGTATGACAATCTAGACATGGTTTATCGACTGTTACATTTTTCTATGTAACTACTCTATATTTAGGGCTCTTACTTTATTTAAAAGACAGAAAACATATAGTCTGTTTGTAAATATCAGTAATCACTTTTTTAACTAAAAAGAAGTTAAATGTATGAATCAGACAACTATGGGAAGTCCTCATGACTTGTGGAAGAAATGTACAGAAATTCCACTTATTAAAATTTTTCTACCTCCCATGAGCATTGTAGTTAGTTTTTATTTTACAGGTTTTAAATAAGCCTCACAAAAATATTTATTAATTTGGAAACAAAAAAGATTTATCTCTTACCCTTGGCATATCCCATGTAGAAGTTATCTGATGCCTGAGAATCAAGCTACTTCTATATCTGGAAAACACATGACTTATTGTGTATAAAATAGCATGTAAAATGATTAAGCATTTTAAAAATATAATGTTCTCACCCAAGTACACTTATTTCTATTCCTTTCTATTAGTAGCCACTTCTGGGGCATAAACATTTCTGATGAGTCCCTATCTTACTCCTACTGTGCCTACAGAGCAGACCGACATATTCACAAAGTACTGACAGGGCACCAAAACCAGAGATTCATGCCACTGCCCTGCCCCAGGCAGCCTTCACCATCTGCACAGTCCCAGAAGCCCCTGTGTGCAACACCCCACCTGATCCACTTAAACACAGGTCAAAGTTGGTCCTCATGGTATCATCTCTGGGCATGAACCCCCTCCAGTCTTTACCCGAAAGTGAGTTGGCTAGACCATGTGATTCTCCACCTCCTATTTACTATTTATCACAATTACATGTACGTTTTCTCTTTTTAGTATTTTTAATGTATGAAAAATTCTGTGATTAAGACAACCAAGAGTGTCTGGGCATAGTCAGCTTCCTCTCATCTGGACTTTGCTTTATTTTGCAGAAACTCCAAATATGTGCTATGATCATCTCACTTTTGTGACAAAAAGAATACATACATTCTGTTTCCATCTTCTTTTCTTGCCTTTTTTCTAAGGTTCTGCTGACCTATATACATTTCCTTAATTTATTAATAGTTTATTTTATATCTATTGTCAATATTGGTGTCTTTTCCTTCTCCTATTCAACACCACTCCCCACCCCATCCCCTCTTGATTAGCATTGCCCTTTGGAAGCCCAGGGCTTTCTCTTAGTGAGAGAACCATTTTCAAGTGACTCATGGTACCACACGTTCTATTTTAAGGCAGGGTGGGCTGGGCCATGTAGGGATAGGGTTGGGGCAGGCTGTTGGGAGGAATGAAAGAACTTCTCGTTGCTAGGCAACTTATGAGCGCCTCAGAGTTCGCAGATGCCATCCCACGTGACATGTGACCAGAGACTAGGAGTGTAGTCAAGCGTAATGACAATGATTTATTAGCTTTAAAAAACTGGAATGCTTCTGGTAAGAAATAGCATGTATTTTTTTCTATTCCCTTCTCCGAAACCCACAGTATCAACAAAGAGAACAAGAACTGCAAACCCACATCTTGGAGAAATAAGGAACTGGCTAAACCTCCTAAGTACAGCCTTTGAAAAACACACCCAAATATGGTGAACCTTGAACCAATCGAGGAAAACCATTGAGAGCCAGGGCATACATTTCCAGATTTTAAGTTGATTTCAACAACTGCCATTTGGAGAAGGTGGACAGTCCAGAGGAAAACTGGGCACATCCTTGGTGTGTGAGGCGGGGAGGAGATAACTAAAGTTCCCCACTGCAGAAAAGCAGAGGAGACGGTTCTGAAGAGGAATCCCATGTTTTCCTAACATTCTGCTAATTATCCTCCTTATAATGAGAAATAGTTTGGAGATAAGCTGATGGAAACAGGAGAAAACAACACTCAGTGTTTAACATACACAGATCCGTACGTACATAGTGTAACACCAGGAACCACACAGATGTCTCTGAGTGAAATGCGCACCCCAGAGTGGGCAGCATAATACACTCGCAGAGAGACATACCCAGTCACAGGAAGTAGCAGATATAGTGCACCAGGCCACAAAAGAAAGAAAGAAAAGAAGGAAAAAGGAAAAAAGAAGAAGAAAATTTCACATCCTCTGCTCACAGACTTCTTTTCTCCGAACAAGTCCCCTATCCCAGGCTTGAGTAAACAGCAGACCTAGAAGGAATGGTCCTAGTTTAAAACTGAAAAGCAAGCAGAAAGAATCCACATGAATGCTTTGCATAGATATTATCTGAAAACAATACTCAGGGATAAGCATAACAAGCAGAGCGGGAGAAAAATGCACATTAGAAGAATTACTCCAAGAAACAGAAAAAAAAAAAATTAGAAGAAAGACTATTTCTATACTTGCAAAATATTTTAAAGAAATAATAACTTAAAATAATTTTTCAAAGGGAAAATGTTGATTAAATAAAATGAGAAAAGCCCATGTAAAGAGTTGAAAAGTAAGCTGACAGACCTTAGCAATAAACTACGATTTAGCAATAAAACTACCACAGAATTTAGCAATAAAACTACAATCAAAGAGGGAAAGAAAAAAAATAACTGAAAAAAAATCAGGATATGGAATAAACACAAAAATATTACATAAAAATACAATGGAAAGAATAAGAGAAAAGTGTTTTGAGAAAAGATGAAACAGAGAAACAAAGAAATCTTCGAAAACAGAATTGCATTTCTGAAAATGGGAAGAGATAGTGACACTCCCAAATGTTCAGTGATATTAAAGAGAAACAGTTTTCTAAAACAAAGAACTAAATCTGTACATGCAAAGATATTCCAAGAAAAACTACAGAGAATGAAATGCATCCTTATAAAGTTAGTGAATGTCAGCAACGACATAACAAAGGTTTCTGGGGACACAATGGGAGGAGGAAGTAACCTGTGAGGGGTGCGACCTCACAGACCACTGAGTTTTCCAGGGCAGCAGTCAGGGCCAGAAGACAGCAGAGCAGTACCTATGGGTCCAGAAAGGGAAAAGGTAGAGTGACCCAGGGATTACACAGCTGAGTGGCTACTTTGTTATTGATAGACGACCGCAACAGATCTATTCCACTTGCAAAGGCTTGAGGAATATAATGGCCATGGAATCTCTTGAAAAGAAAATCTGTGAAGATAAAATAAAATATAGCCAAACAAAAATAGAATTAAGTAGAGAATAAAAAGCTGAAAAGAAGTTGAGGAATGGCAATGTGCCCTGAGACCACTGGGAAATAGAAATAGGGCCAAACAACTGTGGAGTTTCTCATTACATAATATGAGGTAATAGTACAGGCCTGCAGTATGAGAAAAACAATTATTAGGATGATTAAGAGTATTTTTTGTTACAGGGGCAACTATAAATGTGTTCACATTCTCCTTTTTATAGTTGGGAATAAATAAATGCTGTCTAAAAGTTTAATGAATCATCACAGAGATATTTAAATAAAATACCTAATGTTATTTTTTAATTTCTAAAAAGAGAAAGAATTCATAAAATGCCATTATTAAAAAAGAGAAAAAAATTTGCCAACAAAACGAAATGTAATTATAAATCCTCCCTATTAGCATAATGAAAAATCCTACCCAGAAATACACCAAACAAAAGAAAAAAGAACACACAGAACACATTGCAACTATAGTTGGGAAAAGAAAGTAATAAAATCAAGAAATTATATTATAAAATAAATCTCCAGCATTAAGGCTAACATATTATACTACAAATATAAATAAAACACCAATGACAGTAGACTCTCAGAATGACTTTAAAAGTTATGAACTATTTACAAGAGATATGCCTGGAACAAAATGGCATAGAAAGATTAAAAGGATAAAAATATGTTAGACAAAGACAAAATAAAATAGAGGACAGGATGTTTAGATAAGTTGAAATAAAAAATTAACTAATTCCTAACCTAATGCTTAGAATAATCTGTACAAACCCAAATGAAGATCTAATGTTCATTATATTCTTCCTACTAAATAACAAAGCATTTGAAAGTGCAAAACTGCAGAAAATATACACAGATCTGGCATGGGAAAAATAGTAGTTAAAATATTTAACTCAAGTCTTTTATTCCATAAAAGATCAAGTAGTCAAAAAATAAATAAGGCTCTGAATCTAAACAACATAATTATTAGGGTTGAACAAACACATACACTTATCCAACTTTACACACTGAAATTAGAGAATTAACTTCCATTTCAAATGCCATTAAATTTTAACCAAACATATATAGGCCCCCCAAAAAATTTAAGTAAATTACAAAGAGAGGAAAAATTCAGGCAAAAATTTAAATTGCTAATATTAAATTAAAAATTGAAATGTAAGGTTTTACTTGACTGAGATTGACTTCTTACAGCCTAACATTCCAGAAAAAGGATTGGCCTTCTGAAAAGATCCATGGAGTCCAGCTTTAGCCCAGTACCCAGGCAATCAATCTTGGACATTCTCCCATTTGAAACTTTGTCCTCAGCAATCATGCCAGGAGAGAGGCTGATGTTTTCCTAACCATAAATCCTGATGCACTGATTCTTGCACGTCATACAGCTACAACCCAAAGGCTTGGACCGCAGCCTCCAGCCATGCCAGGGACCAGCTGGTCGAGTTTCCCAAATTGAAGCTAAGCTGACAGGACAGGGCTGGAGTCAAAGCTCTACCACTTTGTACTGCTCTTGTGTCCTGGTTCTTGATCATGGTAGGGGAGGGGCTGGTACTTCCCTAATCAGGAAACTGAAAAGCTCCAGATCTAAGGATTGGGATTACTTGCCCAGAGTCAAAAGTCCAAACCTTCTAAATCCATGTGTTATGCCCTAGAATGCAGTGGCAAAAGGACCCCTGCATCCGTTTCTGCTTCTGTCTCCATGAGATTTCCTAAGTGAATATTCCCTCTGCTGGGTGGTGTATGTGTCTTCTAGTCATTTGACCTTGTTTGTAATATTAATGTCAGAAAAATGAAAGTTTTTATAAGCTAGAAATTTTTATCGTTTCTTTATATATGCTCTCTTAACTCTTGGTTAAAAGGAAATTGAAAACTAAAATTGGACAAAAATAGAGTGTTGAACACAACATATATATGTATATGTATATACATATGTATATGTATCTACAGCTAAAGCTGGGCTCAGAGAGATGGGTACATTATATTGTATATGTATAGCATGTATATTATAAAATACTTATATAACCTAAAAAAGGATGGTAATATATTAATCTTTCATCTTAAGAATTAGGAAACAGATCTGAAAAAGGAATAAAATTTAAAATGGAATGTAATGCACAAGAAAAGAACAAAAAATTTTGAATAAACCAAGAGTTGCTTCCCTGAGAAAATAAGGAATCACACTATTAAATTAGTAGCTGTGTTAGGCCATTCTAGAATTGCTATAAAGAAGTATTTGAGACTGGGTAATTCATAAGAAAAGAGGTTTAATTGACTTAGAGTGATTCAGGCTGTACAGAAAGCCTAACACTAGCATCTGCTTCTGGGGAGGCCTCTGGAGGCTTCCAACCATGGGAGAAGGTGAGGCAAGAGCTTGCATGGTAGGCATGTGGCGAAGCAGGAGCAAGAGAGAAGGGGGAGGTGCCACACCCTTTGATACAATCAGATCTGGCAAGAACTCTCACACTCTCATGAGGACAGCAACAAGGAGATGGTGCTAAACCGTTTAGGATCCACCCTCATGATGTAATCACCTCCCACCAGGCCCCACCTCCAACACTGGAGATTACATTTCAACATGAGATTTGGGTGGGGACACACATCCAAACTACATCATTCACCTTATCAATAATTGTTTAAAAACTCACACATTTAAAGGGAATTAAAAATGAGAGTGGGAAAATGTATTCATTTATTCAGCAAATCTTTATTGAGTTCTTTTTACATGCCAGTGTGTCAGGCATATTTCTAGGTAGGGTCTGAGTACATAACAGGGAATAAGACAGAAAAAAAAAAACAAAAAACCTCATGAAGCCTGCATTCCCACGGGGATGATAAGTTCTAATAGCAGAACTATACAGGAAAGAGAGATAGGCCATGTGATTGTTTTTGGGAGAATTGTAATTTTCCATGGGGTGGCCACAGAAGTGATATTTGAAAAGTGACCTAAGGTTAGTAAGGAGCAGGCTCAGGGTGCAGCTGGAGGAAGTGATGCAACCCGGAGGAAAGCAAAACTCAGGTCTTGTGGCAGAAGCGGGTCTGGTTGTTGGAAGGCTTTTGCAAAGAAGTGACATGATCTGACTGACTTTTTACAGAGATCAGTTTGGCTGCTGCTTCAGAAGAGACTGAGCAGGGGGCCAAGCGAAGAAAAGGAAAATCAAATTATTGAGAAAGATTATTGCTACTGGGAAATAAATAGATCTTATTTATATAAAACAAGAATTCTGTATTTCACTCACTTCTGTTATGTGAGGTAGGAATTACCACACATCAAGGAGGGAGCACACTCCTGGAAAAGAAAGAAGGCATTGACTCAGTCTGTTCTTGCAAACAGAGTAATGGCAGGCCTCCTGGCCACAAAGCAAAGTGGTTTGTGCTAACTGTCGTCATCTCTGGAGTGCTTTCACAAGGATATATCTGGTTTCTAGCCTTGCTTGTGGTAAACAAACCTGCATTTGTGGATTTATGAGGCATAGCTTTCCTGGAATATGTTATGCATGCTACGTTTCATGATCAAAATTCTCCCATCTGTGAAAATCTGGTTACTGCAGCCCTCACTTAAAACCTCATTGCTACACTGGGCTAGAGTGCTTCTGAGGAGAGAAGGAAGGATCAGGGAATCTCAAGTAATCATGAGATGATACAGAGAAAGAAATAATGATATTGGGTCTCTCTGTGTGTGTGTTTCATTTCATGAGTACTTGTACCCTTGATATTATGCGTAGTAGTGTAGCTTGATACTGAATAACACTTTTGATTTGGTGGCCTGATTTGATAAACCAGTCATTGGTGTTACTTAAGCAATAATCCAGGTGAGAGATGACGGTTGCTTGAACCAGAGTAATGGCAGAAAACATGGTGAACAGTGGTAGGATTTGGGATGTCTTCAAAGGTAGATCTAACAGCATTTCAATAGGATTTGAATGAGGAATATAACAGAAGGCAAATAGTCAAGTGTGATTCCAAGGTGCTTGGCCTGGGCACTAGGAATAATTGACTTCTCATCACAGATGGAGGAAACAATAGGAGAGCATATCTGGGATAAAGGAATTAAGAGGTTAATATTGGACATATTAAGTTTGAGCTGCTCAAAATGTGCCCAAGCAGAGCTGTGTACACAGTTGGCTATGTGGGCCTGGAATTCAAGGAAGAGCTCCTGGATAGCCACAGAGATGATAGAGCCTCAGTATATAATGATATTTAAAATAACCAGATTAGAATGAGGTTGCATGAGCACAAAAAGAAAACAGAAGAGGTTCAAGGAGGGAGCCCTAGGGCACTCAGTGTTGAGGGGTCAGAGAGAGAACGTGAGGCTGAGAAAACATTGAGAAGTGGTGGTCAGAGCTGTAGGGGTCGTCTGTGATCTCAAATGCTCTTAGGTCAAATAAGTTGAATGCTGTGAATTCACCGTTAGTGATCTCAACCAAGATGTTAGCTAAAGTAGTCGGGGTGACAGCCTGGTGGGAGCAGGGTCAAAAGAAAAGCAGGGAGACCGTAAATCAGAGACAGCAAATATAGGTAACTCTTTTGAAGACTTTGACTGTTTAGGGAAGAAGAGAAGTGGAATATCAGCAGGGGAGTGAAATAGGACCAAAAGGATTCTTTTTTTGAACTTGGGAGAAATAATAACATATTCATTGTGTGATTTTTACAAAAGGGAATGGAGAGGAGGAACTGCTGATACAGCAGAAAGAAGGAGAATTGCCAGAGTCAGGTCAGTGAGCAGGGACAGGCGCACTGTGCAGCAAAGTCCAGCCTGTGAGCACAAAAGCAGGAGGATGGAATGCTTGGGAAGACTCTCAGTGGGGCAGGGAGCAGAAGTCATTAGCAGAGAGTGACACTCTTCTTGCAAGAGGAAAAGAGGGAAAAGACTGGATGAAAAAAGAGTCAGGCAGCCATGAGGCAGCCCCAGTGGTGAGTGGTCCTGGGCAAGGCTGAAAGTGATCCGGTGCAAGGCTGTGTTGTTTTCTCCAGCCACATCCAGCTGGGCAGGGTGGGAGCAGACAGAAGGTGTGTGGTGGCTTAGCTCAGGAAAGGTGAGTTGGGGAAAGGCATGAGGGATGAGTGTATCCTAGGAAGTAATTTCATTGCTTGATGGTGGATGGAATTTAAGGTGGGTAAGGAAGGAGATAGGGACTCGACTTTACACTCTCTGATTTGTGAATCTTGTGTCTTCTGTGCACGTCCAGGACCTTATCAGTTATAAAATACTCAGAGCTGTTTGCCTTTCATGTGTGTTTCACAGGACAAATAGTTGATAGGGTCCCTACATTTCCTCAGGCCCTCCCCACAAGACTGGATATGATGGCTGCTAAAATGTCAGAGAAACATAGGGATCTGTCCTATGTGAGGTTAGTTCAAGGGCAGGAGAACTTACGGCCTCTCATTGTAGGTGATTCATTCTATGCAGGGAAACAAGAGTTATTTTTTTCTATCCATACAACTTCTGCTACCTCTTGCTTAAACAAGAATCTTTTTTCCCTTTTATGGCTTTTAATTTTTTTTCTTTAACCATGAATAATGCTTTATTCACACCTTGTAAGGGATTATACAGAGAATGACAAGTTTAACTCCTCCTTAAAATGAATTACAGTTTTATTTTTAAGAATTGTGCCCCTTTTTAAAGAACAGAGGCCTCAGAATTGTCACTGGAATTAGCGTCTATTATGACAAAGCAATATGGACTCTGATTGTCACTTAGCATTTGAAGATTAGATGATAAAATAATAAAATAAAATTTCCAAGTTGGAAAAAGCTAGTGTGTCTACATTGCTACATGTCTTTTAAACTTATTTTACGTAGTCAATGAAGCAAATGTCAAGTGTTAG